>NC_136487.1:106355097-106757597 GCF_053919585.1 Euprymna scolopes | reverse complement strand
ACACACAGAATATGCACACACCCGTTTATAGACGTATGTGCACGCGGAGAATGATGAACAGATATAGACAGATAAGTGCGAAGTACTGACAAAAAGCTGGTAATTCTCATTGTAATCATAAATTTATTATGGCTCTAGGTATGGGACGGGCTGCAAGGGTAACATCTTGTTTGGTTGGATTTTATGTATCCCGCTCGCTCACCCTCACACACACATGTTCGCGCATACGGCTGCCGCTACCTTGTTTTTTAAAGTTGATATGTTAATTTTATTTGCTTCCCATCCATATCTGAACTCATACGTTCATGCACACACACTCACACTTGTATATACACACACGCACACTGACACGTGCACACACACAGATATATACATACACACTCGCATGCTGACGCATGTAAATGTACATGCACACACACATATATATGCATACACACATACATCATATATATATATATATATATATATATTTATAAAAGTTAACGTGTCTGTGTGAGTGTGTGTGTGTGTGTGTACATTTCCCTACGCAATAACTCTGTCAATTTTTAGTCTACAGACTCGAAATTTGAAATACAGGGTACTGAGATTTAAGAAAATCGATGTGATCGGTTTTAGCCAGAAATTTGTTGATTAAGGGGTCAAAGTTCAACGATTTGACCTTTGAGAACTCTCCCAAATTCCTCCGACAATTTTGGGTCTAAGCACTTGAAATTTTAGATATAGTTTCCTTGGACATGGATCTAACTTAATAACTTGATTTGAGCCCAAAACAATAAATTTTAAGGGGTCATAATAGAGGTCAAAGTTAAAAAAAATTGACCTCTGCGGTTTCTTCCAAATTACTCAATTTCTGGTCTAAATATTTGAAATTTTACATAAAGGGTATTCAGAGATAGGGCAAGCTTTTTCATCAGTTTGGGTCGAAAATTTTTAGTTACCAATATATAAATGTACGTATGTATGTATGTATGTTTGCATGTCTGCCGTAAACTTTCAATAGAGGCGACGGATTTTACCAAGATCAGTATCGTTTTAAAGTTTGACCTTCCATACGACAAATATCGAAAAATTAATATCTTCCCCTTAAACTAGGCACTTTTCTACGGGGGGGGGGTCACTTTTTTTGTCGATATTTTTTAAAGTTATCCTTTCCTTTAGATTGTCTAGCCTTAATTTAAAAAATTGTCGCTTCTGGTTTGGCGGTGGTCGTAACATCATAAACGTTAGGTTTTACCCCGTTCTTTTCCTCCTTTGCAGTACGGGTTCGAGCCGGCCTTCCTACTACCACTTTTTTTTTTTTGCTCAACATACACATCCAAACACCCGGGCAACGCCGGCACCCATGCTAGTATATTTATAACAGTGAAAGTGTCTGTGTGTGTGTTGGGTTGAAATGCTAGTATATATATATATATATATATATATATATATATATATATATATATATATATAGAGAGAGAGAGAGAGAGAGAGAGATAGAGAGAGAGAATCAACTTCCGAAAATCACAACAAAATCGAATTAAGACAAACAGAGAGGTCGATATTCTACTGATTAAAGCTATATCTATCTATCTATATATCTATAAAAGTGAACGTATCTGTGTGTCTGTCTGTCTGTGTGCATTTCCCTACGCAATAACTCTGCCAATTTTTAGTCTACAGACTCGAAATTTGATATACAGGGTACTGAGATTTGGGAAAATCTATGTGATTGGTTTTCAGCCAGAAATTTAGCTGTTAAGGGATCAAAGTTCAACGATTTGACCTTTGAGAACTCTACCAAACTCCTCCGACAATTTGGGGTCTAAAAACTTGAAATTTTAAGTACAGGTTTCTTGGACATGGATCTAACTTAATAACTTGATTTGAGCCCAAAACAATAAATGTTAAGGGGTCATAATAGGGGTCAAAGTTTTAAAAAATTGACCGTTTTTTTTTTTTTACTCAGCATACACCTCCAAACACCCGGGCAACGCCGGGCACCCATGCTAGTATATCTATAAAAGTAAACGTGTCTGTGTGTCTGTCTGTCTGTGTACATTTTGTGATCCGATGGGAACCGGGCGATGCCGAGTGACCTTGCTAGTCGACACAAATTCAGTGGAATTCGCACAGCAGATTTCTAATGATGATGATGATGATGATGATGATGATGGTTTGATGTTGTTTGATGGGATTTTGTCAGAAAGAAAAAAACAAATAATAATTGTTTTATCTCATTGCTGTTAACAACGAAAATGTTGTTTTTAAACCCTCTGTTGAGCGATATGAAAGAGGCCCAGCTGACAGCTTGGGGTGAGGGTCGCCGCCAAGCATTGTTCGACTTGGAGTGACAAATTGCCCCTAATTTGATAATAAGTAGAAACACTTCAGTGCAAATGGGAGTTGAGGTTTGGTAGAGATAAGCTCTAAGAGGAAGAAAGAAAGGTGTTTGTAACCACTCTCTGAAGGAGAGGTGGGGAAAAAGGGGTTGGATTTAGAAAAATGAATTCTAAAAAGAGAAGAGTTGTAGCCAGCAAACCCGAACGGCTGGGCTTGTCAAGCGCTCCCAATTTGGGAGCCATTCAGGGCCTGATGTTATGATGGGAACAAGCCTGTGTTAATGGGAACTCTGTGACTTTACTGGTCTGGTCTTACATCATTCACTGCTATAGTCAGTCGCATCAAATTAGACAGTATGAAGTAATGAAAACAATAAATAGTTGTTACTGTTATAAACCGGAGTTCTGTTTGTTTGTGGTGAGGACTCTTAATTTTGCAGCAAGCTGCAAGGACCAGCGGAGTGATTGATGTACCCGGAGACTACCAACACATGGAAAGAAAAATGATTCCATCGAGAGGCAAGACACCCTCCATGAAAACACAGTGGGTAAGGACGATCAACAGGCCAACTTGTAACGAGACAAGGTACGATCAAAGAACACCTGCCACATCGGGTGGAATCTGACGAGGTTAAGGAGGCCCGTGTGCCCGGTGTGCCTGGTGAGGTATCGGTCATCGTTATAAATGGTGCCGGATCATACAATCGTTATAATTTCCCTAGACAATAACTCTGTCAATTTTCAGTCTACAGACTCGAAATTTGATATGCAGGGTACCGAGATTTGGGAAAATCTATGTGATCGGTTTTCGGCCAGAAATTTGACTGTTAAGGGGTCAAAGCCAACGATTGAAACACTTGAAATTTTAGATATAGTTTCCTTGGACATGGATCTAACTTAATAACTTGATTTGAGCCCAAAACAATAAATGTTAAGAGGTCATAATAGGGGTTAAATTTTTTTAAAAATTGACCGCTTCGGTCTCTACCAAATTACTCAGACAATTTCTAGTCTAAACATTTGAAATTTTACATAAAGGGTATTCAGAGATAGGGCAAGCTTTTTAATCGGTTTGGGTCGAAAATTTGAGTTACCAATATATAAATGTTTGTATGTATGTATGTTTGCATGTCTGCCTAAAACTTTCGACAGAGGTGACGGATTTTTACTAGATCAGTATCGTTTTGAAGTTCCTTTCAGACAACAAATATCGAAAAATTGGCGAAAAACATCAATATCTTCACCTTCAACTGGGCACTTTTCTACAGGGGGGGGGGTCGCTTTTTTCGCCGATATTTTCGAAAGTCATCCTCTCTTTTCGATTGTCTAGCCTTAATGAAAACCTACGTCAGGTTTGGCGCCGGCGGTGGTTGTAACAGCAAAGACGTCACGTTTTTTCCCCATTCTTTTCCTCCTTTGCGATACGGGCTCGAGCTTGCCTGCCTTCCTACTACCACTTTTTTTTTTTTTTTTTTTTTTTTTGCTCAACACACACCTCCAAACACCCGGGCAACGCTGGGCTGAAATGCTAGTTAACAATAAAACATAAAATTCATTTATTTCAACCGCTTACTGTAGATTCTAATATATAGGCTGCATATAATTAATAGATATATACAAACATATATTGTTTTAAAAACAGTAAACTAAGAGTATTCGTCTTTATTTTTATTTTTATTTACTTTATTTTATTTTTATTTTTGCTCAAACAATAAGATATCAGTGAAAACCTCTTAGATTTTGTGCTATTTGATATCTAACATTTCTCTGTCCGTCTATATTTCCGTACGTCTCTCCCTCCCTCTCTTCTGCCACACCTATTCACACTCGTATATACACATATATACCCATACATACTTGCATACACACATACATACATAAAATGACAAATATAAAGGAAAAAGCATTATTTTTAAATTAGAAGCTATCACGATAATTGGAAGCTCAATATATCAGTTAGAGTAATCAGAGATGCTCGAAGTAAAACTCAAAGTTAGATATATTGCAGTGCTTAAACAAGGAGTTAAATGACAGTAATAATAATAATAATAATAATAATAATAATAATAATAATAATAATAATAAATATTATCCCTTATATTTTCAAAGAGAGGTACTATAGTATATAAGGTTTGCGAGGAAGGAATGAGTAACACACCCACATTTGTGTACATGCGGATGCGTACTCAGAAAATACAATTAAATATATAGTGAAAATCAAAATATATGGAAACTAAAAAATAAAAAAATAAATAAATAAAAAAAAAAAAACAAAGCATTACAAAAACAAAAGAAAAACTCCTAGTGAGGAACGCTAATCCATTCTTCTACCGTGCATACTCATTCTGCCCTCCCTGTGCCCTGTAGGAAAATGTTTTTGGTCGGTTTAAGTTTTATAAGAACAATACTCATTTAGCGGTCCCAAATCGTAGTTGAAACCGGAGATATGGGTGTTGACTGTTGAGTTTCAGAAAGAGTTTCTTTGCATATTGTCTTTTTTTTGTTGTGTCCGAAAGTTGGAAGCTATAAAGATGCATTTTATATTGCTGTGGTTTGAGAGGGTGTAGTGCATTATTGCTACTGTGTGCTGTGTGGATTTGTCTCTGATTATTTGCTTGTGGTTGTTGAGTCATAGGCAGAACTCCCGGCCTGTTTCCCTCGTGTAGTTTCGCTTCATGCATCTGGTGCAATATATTAGGTAGACTACATTGAGACTGTCGCAGGTCAGGTGAGAGGGGTGAATATTATATGTATATATGCATATTAATATATAGGTGTGTGTGTGTGTGTGTGTGTGTGTGTGTGTGTGTGTGAAGATGCTGGTATGAATACACGAATCGACTCATATGTAAACATTTCTTCATCTCATTGACTCTACTCTGTTTTTCCTTGTTAACCCCCTACCCTACCTCGCTGTACATACTTACCTTTCAACTCTCAAAAATAGGATCAAAGAACGGCCGACAATTTTGTTATTTTAGAAAAAAATCTTTTTAAAGGCATTTAGTATTCCTATATGTCAACAAATAGAAAAAAGATATAAATCTTTATATATTTTTCATATTATAAATGAAAGATGACGAATAAAAATCATATATAAGTTTATTATATCAGAATAATAAGGAAAAGTTAAGGGGAAAATTAAGAAAAAATCTCTTTATGCCATGGCATAATGTTGACCTTTTCTTATTTTTATAAGTTTGTTTTTGTTAAAGATTTACTATTTGATAACATTATATATATATATATATATATATATATATATATATATATATATATATATAGTTTGAATATGTCTAACTGATGAGCCCAAATGAGAACAAAATTCGAGTTATGGACTTTCGGTTTGTTGTTGTCATGGCTCTTGTGAGCTGCAATGTTGTTTGACTGTGGAAATAATTATATATATATATATATATATATATATATATATATATATATATATATATATATATATATATATATAAATTTAAAGGAGATTAGAACAATAGTCTAAAGAGCAGAGTGTATTTTAATGTAATAGTTAAATTACTAGTTTAATTAAAATACAGGAAAAGAAAAAGTGATCGTTGTAATTTAGATATATAATAAGCTCGATATGTAAATATCCTAGAGCTAATTTAATATTCAGTAATGTGATTGATAATTTAAAATTCAAATTAGAATTAAATTAAAAATCCGTTTCACAAGAAGGAACAACAACAACATACATACCTTTCAATCATTGTGAAACGGATTTTTAATTTAATTCTAATTTGAATTTTAAATTATCAATCACATTACTGAATATATATATATATATATATATATATATATATATATATATATATATATATATATACAGAGAGAGAGAGAAAGAGATAGAGATATACATACATACATACATACATACATACATACATACATACATACATTAAACTTACCTGCCATCTTCAGATGTTTGGTTGTCTGTTCTGAATGCCATGTCGATTGATTCACAGTTAATAATAAAATCTCTCCACTAGGAACTTTTATTTTTTTTTAATCCGAGATGTCAACTTGCAGATCGTCTAAAAATAGAAGTTAGTAATTATTCAAAGGCGAAACTAAAAAAACAGGTTATGCCAATAGAGCTGAAAGCCAACCGCACAGTTAGTCAACATGACTATCAAACTGACTCATTTTAATTGTGTAACAGACTTTGTTATTCACAATATTTAGTGTTAGTGTTTTAATAAAAAGAAATAATGACTAAAAATAGATATCTGCGTTAAAAACAGCACCTCCTTTCAGTCTCTCTCGATAGGCAGTGGGTACCACCTGTATGTCCCGACAGACTCTGTGACGAAGCAGTGTTGCACAATCTCAACTGCACTTCTTCTGAACTGGTTAAGAAGAAGAAGACCTACTTTCTCACCAAGTAATGTCAGTGCAGGTGCGCAGTTCACCACATGCTAAGGAGCGACCTGATCATAGGTGTCATTTCAAAGTTCTCCCTTCTTCTAGATTAGCACAACCAAGGCTTGAAAGTCTAATTTGCTCTACTATTTAAACCATACAATGTATTGTAGATAGTAGCACCTTTCCAAAATGGCTTATTTGTAGCATCCATGACTGGTATCCATATATCCCAGTATCATGGGATTAACAAAATACAACGTCTGCATAATGAATAATTATCTCTAAGATAAACCTTGAACAAAAATCTCTCTATGCTTATAATTATATTTCCTATAGCGATGATTGACAAACAGATACTTTGGTACAGAGAATACGCTAAAATGCTGCAGATTATTTTTAACAGCAGGAAAATCCTCCAATGAGTAACGAACCAGAAAAGTGTACAAGTATTGATGAACCGTATACTAATTCAACGTCGAAGATGCATTTTCAGCAAATACTTCAGCATAATCCGGGATGACACAGCAAAACAATCTACCTCGAGTTCAGGTGAACCATCAGGAGTAAAAAAAAAAAAAAAAAAAAAAAAAAAACTTAGATAAAAAGTGAAACAAATCTCTTTAAATATCGATTTTTGGAATGTACGCCCATTGCAAGACGAATATAAGCTCAATAACTTGTGTGAAATAATGTATTTAAAGATTAATTTACTTGAATTGAAGTAAAGAAAAAATGCTTTTGAAGAAAAAATCCATTCTAATAGGCGAAACAATCTTCATAGACGAGGTGTTGCTATGATTCTCTTATCTTTGAAAAACTTGATTGACTACAGAATTGTCTGAGAGAGAATGATAGTCATCACACTGAGGATGACTGAAATTCTGCTGACACCAGTGATGTTAAAATTGATCTATTCTTTGAACATCTAAAAGACTAAACTCATAAAGTTTTTATTCACTGTTAGGAGATTTTAATGCTAAACTAGGATTCAATGCATATTTCAACTGTCATGAAACTTCTGATGAAACTATTTTATTGGATGGTAAATAATGAAAAGGCAAGCAGGTCTATCTAAGTGTGTGTTAATTTATATTTTATTAGATGGTAAATAATGAAAATGCAAAGGAGGTCTATTTAAGTGTGTGTTAATTAATATTTTATTGGATGGTAAATAATGAAAAGGCCAAGCAGTTCTATTTAAGTGAGTGTTAATTTATATTTTATTAGATGGTAAATAATTAAAAGGCAAACAGGTCTATTTAAGTGTGTTAATTTATATTTTATTGGATGGTAAATAATGAAATGGCAAGCAGGTCTTTTTAAGTGTGTGTTTATTTATATTTTATTAGATGGTAAATAATGAAAATGCAAAGGAGGTCTATTTAAGTGTGTGTTAATTTATATTTAATTGGATGGTAAATAATGAACAGGAAAGCAAGCGTTTTTAAGTGTGTGTTGATTTATATTTTATTGGATGGTAAATAATGAAAAGGCCAAGCAGGTCTTTTTAAGTGTGTGTTAATTTATATTTTATTAGATGGTAAATAATGAAAAGGCAAGCAGGTCTATTTAAGTGTGTGTTAATTTATATTTTATTGGATGGTAAATAATGAAAAGGCAAGCAAACCTATTTAAGTGTGTTAATTTATATTTTATTAGATGGTAACTAATGAAAATGCAAAGGAGGTCTATTTAAGTGTGTGTTAATTTATATTTTATTGGATGGTAAATAATGAAAAGGCAAGCAGGTCTATTTAAGTGTGTGTTAATTTATATTTTATTGGATGGTAAATAATGAAAATGCAAGCAGGTCTATTTAAGTGTGTGTTAATTTATATTTTATTGGATGGTAAATAATGAAAAGGCAAGCAAACCTATTTAAGTGTGTTAATTTATATTTTATTAGATGGTAACTAATGAAAATGCAAAGCAGGTCTATTTAAGTGTGTGTTAATTTATATTTTATTAGATGGTAAATAATGAAAATGCAAAGGAGGTCTATTTAAGTGTGTGTTAATTTATATTTTATTGGATGGTAAATAATGAAAAGGCAAGCAGGTCTATTTAAGTGTGTTAATTTATATTTTATTGGATGGTAGATAATGAAAAGGCAAGCAGTTCTATTTAAGTGTGTGTTAATTTATATTTTATTGGATGGTAAATAATGAAAAGGCAAGCAGTTCTATTTAAGTGTGTGTTAATTTATATTTTATTGGATGGTAGATAATGAAAAGGCAAGCAGTTCTATTTAAGTGTGTGTTAATTTATATTTTATTGGATGGTAAATAATGAAAAGGCAAGCAGTTCTATTTAAGTGTGTGTTAATTTATATTTTATTGGATGGTAGATAATGAAAAGGCAAGCAGTTCTATTTAAGTGTGTGTTAATTTATATTTTATTAGATGGTAAATGATGAAAAGGCAAGCAGGTCTATTTAAGTGTGTTAATTTATATTTTATTGGATGGTAGATAATGAAAAGGCAAGCAGGTCTATTTAAGTGTGTGTTAATTTATATTTTATTGGATGGTAGATAATGAAAAGGCAAGCAGTTCTATTTAAGTGTGTGTTAATTTATATTTTATTGGATGGTAAATAATGAAAAGGCAAGCAGTTCTATTTAAGTGTGTGTTAATTTATATTTTATTGGATGGTAGATAATGAAAAGGCAAGCAGTTCTATTTAAGTGTGTGTTAATTTATATTTTATTGGATGGTAAATAATGAAAAGGCAAGCAGTTCTATTTAAGTGTGTGTTAATTTATATTTTATTGGATGGTAAATAATGAAAAGGCAAGCAGTTCTATCTAAGTGTGTGTTAATTTATATTTTATTAGATGGTAAATAATGAGAAGGTGCTGAGGTCAATTCAAGTGTGTGTTAATTTATATTTTATTAGATGGTAAATAATGAAAAGGCAAGCAGGTCTATTTAAGTGTGTGTTAATTTATATTTCATTAGAGGGTAATTAATGAAAAGGCAATCAGTGTGTTAATTTATATTTTATTGGATGGTAAATAATGAGAAGGCAAGCAGGTCATTTAAGTGAGTGTTAATTTATATTTTATTTGATGGTAAATAATGAAAAGGTCAAGCACTTCTATTTAAGTGTGTGTTAATTTATATTTTATTGGATGGTAAATAATGAAAAGGCAAGCAGTTCTATCTAAGTGTGTGTTAATTTATATTTTATTAGATGGTAAATGATGAAAAGGCAAGCAGGTCTATTTAAGTGTGTTAATTTATATTTTATTGGATGGTAGATAATGAAAAGGCAAGCAGTTCTATTTAAGTGTGTGTTAATTTATATTTAATTGGATGGTAAATAATGAAAAGGCAAACAGGTCTATTTAAGTGTGTGTTAATTTATATTTTATTGGATGGTAGATAATGAGAAGGCAAGCAGGTCATTTAAGTGAGTGTTAATTTATATTTTATTTGATGGTAAATATTAAAAAGGTCAAGCACTTCTATTTAAGTGTGTGTTAATTTATATTTTATTGGATGGTAAATAATGAAAAGGCAAGCAGGTCTATTTAAGTGTGTTAATTTATATTTTATGGGATGGTAAATAATGAAAAGGCCAAGAGATCTTTTTAAGTGAGTGTTAATTTATATTTTATTAGATGGTAAATAATGAAAAGGCAAGCAGGTCTTTTTAAGTGTGTGTTAATTTATATTTTATTAGATGGTAAATAATGAGAAGGTGCTGAGGTCAATTCAAGTGTGTGTTAATTTATATTTTATTAGATGGTAAATAATGAAAAGGCAAGCAGGTCTATTTAAGTGTGTGTTAATTTATATTTCATTAGAGGGTAATTAATGAAAAGGCAATCAGTGTGTTAATTTATATTTTATTAGATGGTAAATAATGACAATGCCAAGCAGGTCTATTTTAGTGTGTGTTAATTAATATTTTATTGGATGGTTAATAATGACAATTCCAAGCGGTTCTATTTAAGTGTGTGTTAATTTATATTTTATTAGATTGTAAATAATTAAAATGCCAAGCAGTTCTATTTAAGTGTGTGTTAATTTATATTTTATCGTATTGTAAATAATGAAAAGGCAAGCAGGTCTATTTAAATGTGTGTTAATTTATATTTTATTGGATGGTAAATAATGTAAACCCCAAGTAGTTCTATTAAAGTGTATGCTAATTTATATTTTATTGGATAGTAAATAATGAAAAGGAAAGCAGGTATTTTAAGTGAGTGTTAATTTATATTTTATTGGATGGTAAATAATGAGAAGGCAAACAGGTCTATTTAAGTGTGTGTTAATTTATATTTTATTAGATGGTAAATAATGAAAAGACCAAATGGGTCTATTTAAGTGTGTGGTAATTTATATTTTATTGGATGGTAAATAATGAGAAGGCAAGCAGGTCTATTTAAGTGTGTGTTAATTTATATTTATTAAATGGTAAATAATGAAAAGACCAAATGGGTCTATTTAAGTGTGTGGTAATTTATATTTTATTGGATGGTAAATAAAGAAAAGGCAAGCAGGTCTATTTTAGTGAGTGTTTATTTATATTTTATTGTATGGTAAATAATGAAAAGGCAAACAGGTATTTTTAAGTGAGTGTTAATTTATATTTTATTAGATGGTAAATAATGAAAATACCCAGCAGTTCTATTTAAATGTGTGTTAATTTATATGTTCTTGTATGGCAAATAATGAAAATGTCAAGCAGGTCTTTTTAAGTGTGTGTTAATTTTTATTTTATTAGATTGTAAATAATGAAAAGGCAAGCAGGTCTTTTTAAGTGAGTGTTAATTTATATTTTATTGGATGGTACATAATGAAAAGGCCAAGAGATCTTTTAAAGTGAGTGTTAATTTATATTTTATTAGATGGTAACTAATGAAAAGGCCAAGAGATCTTTTAAAGTGAGTGTTAAGTTATATTTTATTAGATGGTAAATAATGAGAAGGCAAGAAGTTCCATTTAAGTGAGTGTTAATTTATATTTTATTGGATGGTAAATAATGATAAGGCAAGCAGGTCTTTTAAGTGAGTGTTAATGTATATTTTTTTGGATGGTAAATAATGAAAAGGCCAAGCACATCTAGGTAAGTGAGTGTTAATTTATATTTTATTAGATTGTAAATAATGAAAAGGCAAGCAGGTCTTTTTAAGTGAGTGTTAATTTATATTTTATTGGATGGTACATAATGAAAAGGCCAAGAGATCTTTTAAAGTGAGTGTTAAGTTATATTTTATTAGATGAGAAGGCAAGATGTTCTATTTAAGTGAGTGTTAATTTATATTTTATTGGATGGTAAATAATGAGAAGGCAAGCAGGTCTATTTAAGTGTGTGTTAATTTATATTTTATTAGATGGTAAATGATGAAAAGGCAAACAGGTCTATTTAAGTGTGTTAATTTATATTTTATTGGATGGTAGATAATGAAAAGGCAAACAGGTCTATTTAAGTGTGTTAATTTATATTTTATTGGATGGTAGATAATGAAAAGGCAAGCAGGTCTATTTAAGTGTGTGTTAATTTATATTTTATTGGATGGTGAATAATGAGAAGGCAAGCAGGTCTATTTAAGTGTGTGTTAATTTATATTTAATTGGATGGTAAATAATGAAAAGGCAAACAGGTCTATTTAAGTGTGTGTTAATTTATATTTTATTGGATGGTGAATAATGAGAAGGCAAGCAGGTCTATTTAAGTGTGTGTTAATTTATATTTTATGGGATGGTAAATAATGAAAAGGCCAAGAGATCTTTTTAAGTGAGTGTTAATTTATATTTTATTAGATGGTAAATAATGAAAAGGCAAGCAGGTCTATTTAAGTGTGTGTTAATTTATATTTTATTAGATGGTAAATAATGAAAAGGCAAGCAAACCTATTTAAGTGTGTTAATTTATATTTTATTGGATGGTAAATAATGAGAAGGTGCTCAGGTCAATTTTAGTGTGTGTTAATTTATATTTTATTAGATGGTAAATAATGAGAAGGCAAGAAGTTCTATTTAAGTGTGTGTTAATTTATATTTTATTTGATGGCAATTAATGAAAAGGCAATCAGAGTGTTAATTTATATTTTATTAGATGGTAAATAATGAAAAGGCAAGCAAACCTATTTAAGTGTGTTAATTTATATTTTATTGGATGGTAAATAATGAGAAGGTGCTCAGGTCAATTTTAGTGTGTGTTAATTTATATTTTATTAGATGGTAAATAATGAGAAGGCAAGAAGTTCTATTTAAGTGTGTGTTAATTTATATTTTATTTGATGGCAATTAATGAAAAGGCAATCAGAGTGTTAATTTATATTTTATTAGATGGTAAATAATGAAAAGGCAAGCAGGTCTTTTTAAGTGTGTGTTAATTTATATTTTATGGTAAATAATGGAAAGGCCAAGAGGTATATTTAAGTGTGTGTTAATTTATATTTTATTGGATGGTAAATAATGAAAAGGATAGCAGGTCTATTTAAGTGTGTGTTAATTTATATTTTATTAGATGGTAAATAATGAAATGGCCAAGAGATCTTTTTAAGTGAGTGTTAATTTATATTTTATTAGATGGTAAATAATGAAAAGGCAAGCAGTTCTATTTAAGTATGTGTTAATTTATATTTTATTGTGTGGTAAATAATGAAGCCAAGCGTGTCTACTATAGTGTGTGTTAATTAATATGTTATTGGATGTTGAATAATGAAAAGGCAAGCAGGTCTATTTAACTGTGTGTTAATTGATATTTTACTAGCACTGGTATCAGGTATTGCCCGGATTCATAATAAATTCATTTGGACACACCTAAGGATATTAATCATTTTCATCCTGGGCAACATTGACACCCCTACAACAATTTAAAAAATAAAAAACAGATAAAAACATGTAAATGTAATCTTTTAAAAAAAGAAGTACGTGATACCCTCTCCACCAGATATTTTGGCAGAATGGATACAAAGAGAAGAAACTATTATCCGGATAATGAGCACTTTTTGTTGTCCGTGCATTGAAAAGAACCCCTCTAAAAAATGAATAAATAAAAATAGATCAAAACAACTTTTGTTTCAATAAAAATAGCAATGAGCGCCCCTCCCCCCCCCCAGGCTTGAACCTGAAATGCGAATGAAGGGAAAACATAATTAGGTATCTATTTTTCCCACTATTCTAAGACAACTTCTGACTTTATGAACCTGAAAAAATAACTGTATCAACATTAACGTGTGCATAATATGCGTTTGTTTTTTTGTTTGTTTTATTTTTTGTAAAGGCACTTTTTTCACTGGCTTTTTTTCTGTTTCGTAAATGAAGTAAATTTTCGTTTTGCTTTTTTTTTGGGGGGGCAGGGGCTTCTTTGATTTGATTTTTTTGTTTCTACAAGTGGGGCTCAAGTTTGAAGTCGAAATGGTCAAAGTTTCTGTATAGCCATTTTAAGAATAATAAAAAGCAAACAAATGAAGTCGTTTCAGTTTATTTGTAAGTGTTTTTTTTTGTTTGATTATTTAAAAAAACAAAAAAACACAGACATTTTTCTGTCTCCACGGAATTATTTTTTCAAGCTAGAAACTTATTGAGATTACCAAATTATTTTATTTGGTGAAGAGTTTGTTCTTTTTATTTTTCAAAGTTTCCAAGGAGAAATAACTCTACATCTTTAAAAAACAAAAATGTCGGTGTCGGAAATAATTCCAAATAAATTAAATTAAATATATGATCAATTAAATTGTTTTAAAGTTTATTAAACAACAATTTTAAATACAACACTGAAAATAAGTCTCTCGCTAGAAACATTAACTAACATATCGCTATTTAATAAAATAGATTTTCCTTAATGTAATATGCAAATGAGGTGGCCTCTTAATTGTATATTTTGCAAGAATCATGCTAAATGAAAGCGTAAATTAATGTGAACAAACCAACTAACAAACAAACCGACAGGGATACGAATTCATATATATAGATCGGATGATAAATAATAAAAAGGCAAACAAGTCCTTTTAAGAGTTTTATAATTTATATTTATTTGGATGATAAATAATGAAAAGGCTTTTTAATTGTTTGTTAATTTATATTTTATTGGATGGTAAATAGTGAAAAAGCTGGTCTTTTTAAGTTTGCTTTGATTTATATTTTATTGGATTGTAAACAAAAATCAGATAAAAATATTTTTATGAAAACTATATGTTAATTTGTATGTGTGCTGTGTACTAAAATGCATGTGATACTTAAATATTCATGAAATATTTAAAAAAAAGTCCGTGAAACCATTGCAAAAATATTCATATGTAAAAAATACCCTTTTGATATGTAAACTATGTTGTCAATCTCAAAAAAGTTTGTTCAATAGGAAGAAAATTTTAGCCAAAAAATATGCATATTTTATGAAAAATGAACTAAGAATTGAAAAGAAATTGTATAACCAATCTTGTAATTAAAATTTCACTTTCTTGGCTTTCTCTGTGGCAAACTGTTGTACTAAATTTTCTGTGGTAATTTCTCGGCTTAGTTCATGTTCACTCACAGATAAGTGAGTTAGTTTTTCCAAAGACATGGTGTTCCAAAAAAAGTTTTTAATTAGTTTCATTTCAGAGAAACTGCGGTCACAGGACGCCACTGTAACTGGCAATATGTTACAATTGTGAGTGCAACAGCTATGCTTGGATATAAATCAACAAGTGTGTTTCATCTTATAATTTACACATTCAATAGCAGAAAATGTAGTATGCTTTTTACTGTTTCTGAGCTTTCATATTACAAACCCATATTTTGATTTAAAATCATTCATGTTTTAAAAACCATTCCTGAAGTCTTTGTGAAATTTTATCCATGAGTTGATCGAAAAAATTTCAGCGAAATGCAAGTCCTTTCTGCCTGTAATTTGAAACAAATTACATGCCAGCCTTGACGTGAGAAATCTGGTTGGGATGAAGGACTCTGTAGTGCTTTACTTACGTTTATTTGAAGTAGCAAGCCATACCAGGTAATCAAACAAGAAAACACCAGTTCTTGAATACAGTGGCTAAAGCTTGACATTTCGTCCTGATAAATTCATCTCCACTAGCCAGATTCACCCGTTCTAATTTGTCAATCGCTTACAAAACCTTTGTTGTCTGAAAACGCAACAGCTTAATAACTTCCACCTTTTCTTCTTATTCTGTGCTTGGGTTCAGCTTTTAATTGTAAAATAGATCACATTATTCTTCAGAATAGCTCATCACTTCGTTGATGTGGCAAATAAATGGAACATATATTGTAGATAGCCAAAGAACATGTAATGGAAGTAACTGTTGACCTTGTAGCATCAGCAATTACCAGATTAAGTCTATATATTCAGCTTTTTTATTGAGTTTCAAGAAACATGCCTACATTCTATATATGTTGCAATATTTTTGATATACTATGGGGGTATGATCCTTGAAAGTTGGGAGATTCTATTTATAAATGCTGCCGATAAAAACTGAAGAATCAAATTGAACCATGTTCTGCTATCAGCCAATCAGAAACCAGAATTGCTCCATAAAAATTGAATCTTTTAACATTCTAGCACATAATTTTTTTGTGTCAACACAAGAAGGATCTTTTGCTCTTTACCCACAAAATTATAAAGTCCAGGACCTGCACAGAACAGCTACCCACTGAAAATTCTTCATCTCCAGGACATGTATAGAATAGCTACCCACCAAAAACTCTTTGGAAATTAAACATGGCTTCCAATTCAAGAGGCTATGGATCCAGTGGAAGACTTTACTTAGATGAAAATTCTAATTGTGACAAGTGAAATTTTTAGGATATTTACAAATCCAAAGCACAACGTGAAACAGAAAAGACCCTGAGTTTATTCAAAAGAATGCAATTGCCTTTGCGGAATTAATACAGAATTAATGAGGAAGTCTATTTCTGTTAATGTGAGAAACCTTGCAAAGTATTGAACATATTAAGAGAGAATTATTTATCGAAAGGAAAAGATAAAATTATCTCTTTATATACTGAACTGACATCTCTAAAACATATGGAAGCTGAGACGATTACAGATTATATTATAAGAGCTAAAACAATAGCAAATTCATTAAAAATGTCTGGCGGAGATATTAGCGACAGTTTGTTAATCTCCGTGGTCCTTAAGGGGTTTCCAAGTGATTTTAAGCCGTTTACTATCGTGATAACTCAAGAAGAAAAACCCATGACTTTTATGACTAAAAGGTATCACTTAGGAGTTACGAGGAAACCGAGAAAAATGATCACAGAAAAAAACGAATCTACAAATATCATGAAATTTAAAAATGCCCACTTAAAAACACCAAAATCAAATTATACCTTTACCTCAAATAAAAACCGCAACTTTTCCAAAGACAATTTTTCTCACAACAAAAGGAAGAATATTATTTGCTATAATTGTGGAGGACTCAACCACAAGAGTTTTCGATGTAGATACAAAAATTTCAAAGGGGGACTCTATTAAAAATATGGAGAGCTCCGTTAGTGAACATGCGTTTTTATTTTCATGTACGTTTGACACTTCAACAAACAGTAACAACTTTCTGGATGATTGAGGAGCTATGGCACATGTAATTACGAAGAAATCAGATTTTATCAATTTTGATCTAAACTTTAACCCTCAGAGTCATTTTCTAGAGTTAGCTGATGGCACTCGAGTAAACGATATTATTTTAAAGAGAGGCGATGCTAAAATCTCGCTAAGGAATAATAAAGGTAAACTTTGTTTCTCTATTTCGGAAAACATTTCTGAAATTTAAACAAACTATATTTTCTGTACAAGCCACCACTAAGCAAGGTGCAAATATAAACTTTAGCTTCAATAAATCAAAACTGGTGTACCTGAATGGAACTGTAAAGAAAACATTAAAGAAAATGAAAGACTATATTATTTAAACAGTGCAGTCCCATCAAAACCGTCTGCCATGATTTACAGAAATGGCACTGCAATATTCCAGATATCAAAAAGTTTCCGAATGTGGTTGACAGAATGAAAATAAAAACTTCCAAAAACTTGACAAACTGCGACGTTTGTACACAAGGTAAAATGGCAAAGTACCAAAATAAGATGGCAGACAAGAAGGTCATGAAAATCTTACCACTGGTAGATTGTGACTTGAATAGTCCCATGAAACTGATCGGCAGAGAAAACTTCAGGGATGCATTAAATTTTGTAGACAATTATTCTGATTTAATAATGGTCTATTTCTTAAAATGCAAGTTTAACACATTGGTTGCAACAAAAAAAATACTTAGTTGACATGGCCCCCTACAGTGCAATAAAGTGTATCCACTCTGACAATGCAAACCACAAATAATATAAAATAATAAAATATTAAACAACAAATAAAAAGTTAATCGACTAAAAAATTAAACTACAAATAAAAAATTAAATATAAAAAATATTAAACAACAAATAAAATATTAAATAAAAAAATTAACGATAATAAATAAAATATTAAACAACAAATAAAATATTAAATAAAAAAAAATTAACGATAATAAATCAAATATTAATCAACAAATAAAATATTAAACAACAAATAAAATATTAAACATAAATAAAATATTAAATACTAAAAACAACAAATGTGCACACACGATTGTATGTGTGTGTACGTGTGCTTAGTGATTAATGAAAGTAGAACATGACTTCCGTTGCCTTTACAAAGAATTAGTTACAATGGCTATAAGATTAAACTTTTTACGTACTGTGTGATATCAAATAACCTGTTGATTTCTTTCTGTAAATAGTTTTAAACTAAAAAAAAAAAAAATAAAAATAAAAAAACAAAGTGTATTTCATATTAGCAGAGTTGAAACCAGTGGTCTGATGACGCGTGATTTTGAAAGACATCACAGCTGATGCATATATGTAGCCAATAATGTTTTTATAAATAAAGAAAATTATACACTGATTCAGTTCTACTCGTTCTGGAGTGTTATAAACACCAAAGAAACCACCTAAGAAACCACAGCAATACAATCATTATATATATGTGTGTGTGTGTGAGTGTGCGTGTATATTTTTGTATATGTATACACACAGTAGGACACCAATGGATGAAACAAAACCTAATATATATCTAAAAACCAAAACAGATAAGATCTTGGCCATTTACATGTAACAGCTTGTCTAAATTTTGGTGATAGTCTTCTTTATTAAAGTTTCAACATGGCTCATCAAATTCTAGTTGGGATATCATAGAACAGGTTCACAATACTAAAAATGATCACATGTTAGAAGAGAAGTACTTTGAAATAGTGGTGACCTGTGAGTGCATATGGAAGGCTCTAATGACCTATAATCGTGTATATTTCTCCAGCTGATCTGAGCACTAGGTCTGTTTAATCATATTAACACTGTTTAATCATATTAACACTGTTTAATCATATTAACACTGTTTAATCATATTAACACTGTTTAATCATATCAACACTGTTTAATCATATCAACACTGTTTGATCATATCAACACTGTTTGATCATATCAACACTGTTTAATCATATCAACACTGTTTAATCATATCAACACTGTTTAATCATATCAACACTGTTTAATCATATCAACACTGTTTAATCATATCAACACTGTTTAATCATATCAACACTGTTTAATCATATTAACACTGTTTAATCATATCAACACTGTTTAATCATATCAACACTGTTTAATCATATCAACACTGTTTAATCATATTAACACTGTTCAATCATATCAACACTGTTTAATCATATTAACACTGTTTAATCATATCAACACTGTTTAATCATATCAACACTGTTTAATCATATCAACACTGTTCAATCATATCAACACTGTTTAATCATATTAAGACTGTTTAATCATATCAACACTGTTTAATCATATTAACACTGTTTAATCATATCAACACTGTTTAATCATATTAACACTGTTCAATCATATCAACACTGTTTAATCATATTAACACTGTTTAATCATATTAACTGTTCAATCATATCAACACTGTTTAATCATATTAACTGTTTAATCATATTAACTGTTTAATCATATCAACACTGTTTAATCATATCAACACTGTTTAATCATATCAACACTGTTTAATCATATTAACACTGTTTAATCATATCAACACTGTTTAATCATATTAACAATGTTCAATCATATCAACACTGTTTAATCATATTAACACTTTTTAATCATATTAACACTGTTTAATCATATCAACACTGTTTAATCATATCAACACTGTTTAATCATATTAACACTGTTTAATCATATTAACACTGTTTAATCATATTAACACTGTTTAATCATATTAACACTGTTTAATCATATTAACACTGTTTAATCATATTAACACTGTTCAATCATATCAACACTGTTTAATCATATCAACACTGTTTAATCATATCAACACTGTTTAATCATATCAACACTGTTCAATCATATCAACACTGTTCAATCATATCAACACTGTTTAATCATATTAACTGTTTAATCATATTAACTGTTTAATCATATCAACACTGTTTAATCATATTAACACTGTTAAATCATATTAATACTGTTAAATCATATTAATACTGTTTACTCATATCAACACTGTTCAATCATATCAACACTGTTTAATCATATTAACTGTTTAATCATATTAACTGTTCAATCATATCAACACTGTTTAATCATATTAACTGTTTAACTATATTAACTGTTTAATCATATCAACACTGTTTAATCATATTAACACTGTTTAATCATATCAACACTGTTTAATCATATTAACACTTTTTAATCATATTAACACTGTTTAATCATATTAACACTGTTTAATCATATTAACTGTTCAATCATATCAACACTGTTTAATCATATTAACACTGTTTAATCATATCAACACTGTTTAATCATATTAACACTTTTTAATCATATTAACACTGTTTAATCATATTAACTGTTCAATCATATCAACACTGTTTAATCATATTAACACTGTTTAATCATATCAACACTGTTTAATCATATCAACACTGTTTAATCATATTAACACTGTTTAATCATATTAACACTGTTTAATCATATTAACACTGTTTAATCATATCAACACTGTTTAATCATATCAACACTGTTCAATCATATCAACACTGTTTAATCATATTAACTGTTTAATCATATTAACTGTTTAATCATATCAACACTGTTTAATCATATTAACACTGTTTAATCATATTAATACTGTTTACTCATATCAACACTGTTCAATCATATCAACACTGTTTAATCATATCAACACTGTTTAATCATATCAACACTGTTTGATCATATTAACACTGTTCAATCATATCAACACTGTTTAATCATATTAACACTGTTTAATCATATTAACACTGTGTAATCATATCAACACTGTTTAATCATATTAACACTGTTTAATCATATCAACACTGTTTAATCATATCAACACTGTTTAATCATATCAACACTGTTTAATCATATCAACACTGTTTAATCATATTAACACTGTTTAATCATATCAACACTGTTTAATCATATCAACACTGTTTAATCATATCAACACTGTTTAATCATATTAACACTGTTTGATCATATTAACACTGTTTAATCATATCAACACTGTTTAATCATATCAACACTGTTTAATCATATTAACACTGTTCAATCATATCAACACTGTTTAATCATATCAACACTGTTTAATCATATCAACACTGTTCAATCATATCAACACTGTTTAATCATATCAACACTGTTTAATCATATTAACACTGTTCAATCATATCAACACTGTTTAATCATATTAACACTGTTTAATCATATCAACACTGTTTAATCATATCAACACTGTTCAATCATATCAACACTGTTTAATCATATTAACACTGTTTAATCATATCAACACTGTTTAATCATATCAACACTGTTTAATCATATTAACACTGTTCAATCATATCAACACTGTTTAATCATATTAACACTGTTTAATCATATTAACTGTTCAATCATATCAACACTGTTTAATCATATTAACTGTTTAATCATATTAACTGTTTAATCATATCAACACTGTTTAATCATATCAACACTGTTTAATCATATCAACACTGTTTAATCATATTAACACTGTTTAATCATATTAACACTGTTTAATCATATCAACACTGTTTAATCATATCAACACTGTTTAATCATATTAACACTGTTTAATCATATTAACACTGTTTAATCATATCAACACTGTTTAATCATATTAACACTGTTCAATCATATCAACACTGTTTAATCATATCAACACTGTTTAATCATATCAACACTGTTTAATCATATCAACACTGTTTAATCATATCAACACTGTTTAATCATATCAACACTGTTTAATCATATCAACACTGTTTAATCATATCAACACTGTTCAATCATATCAACACTGTTTAATCATATTAACTGTTTAATCATATTAACTGTTTAATCATATCAACACTGTTTAATCATATTAACACTGTTAAATCATATTAATACTGTTTACTCATATCAACACTGTTCAATCATATCAACACTGTTTAATCATATTAACTGTTTAATCATATTAACTGTTCAATCATATCAACACTGTTTAATCATATTAACTGTTTAACTATATTAACTGTTTAATCATATCAACACTGTTTAATCATATCAACACTGTTTAATCATATTAACACTTTTTAATCATATTAACACTGTTTAATCATATTAACTGTTCAATCATATCAACACTGTTTAATCATATTAACACTGTTTAATCATATCAACACTGTTTAATCATATCAACACTTTTTAATCATATTAACACTGTTTAATCATATTAACTGTTCAATCATATCAACACTGTTTAATCATATTAACACTGTTTAATCATATCAACACTGTTTAATCATATCAACACTGTTTAATCATATCAACACTGTTTAATCATATTAACACTGTTTAATCATATTAACACTGTTTAATCATATCAACACTGTTTAATCATATCAACACTGTTCAATCATTTCAACACTGTTTAATCATATTAACTGTTTAATCATATTAACTGTTTAATCATATCAACACTGTTTAATCATATTAACACTGTTTAATCATATTAATACTGTTTACTCATATCAACACTGTTCAATCATATCAACACTGTTTAATCATATTAACTGTTTAATCATATTAACTGTTCAATCATATCAACACTGTTTAATCATATTAACTGTTTACTCATATCAACACTGTTCAATCATATCAACACTGTTTAATCATATTAACTGTTTAATCATATTAACTGTTCAATCATATCAACACTGTTTAATCATATTAACTGTTTAATCATATCAACACTGGACTATATGTTCTGTACTAGTCTTTTTACTTGTTACTTTTCTCTTTATTCTTTTCCTCAATGCCGATTTTTCCTGTTTTTCTATTCTATGCACTTAATGGTGTCTGTTTAGTATCAGTTAACTACGTATTTTATAGCATACTAGCAAGGAGACCCGACGTTGCCCAGGATTGAATGATGATCAACAAATATTTCACACTCCTATATTTTTATTGTCATCGAAATCCGTGAAATCACCCGGGAGGAAGCTTCACATGCCTCCATGCAGTAACTTAGTCCAAAATATATGTTATTCTACATTGCACTCTAGAAACCTACTGTTTCTTTTATAAAATTATTATATCTTATATAAACTTCTTTCCGGAAAAAAACATTAAGAAATTTACATGCAGAGTTGAAACCTATAGACCATGTCATGCCCCCCACCCCCCCAAAAAAACATGCTATCAACTTACCCACAGTAGAATTTTCATGGTCTGTTGTTCTATCATTGTTGCTAAGTGACAACATGGAAAAAATGGCTTTACTGATGATAGATAAATTAAAATAAAGATTTTGATCATCGATTATCGAGAATTATCGGGAGTATTCTGAGACAAAACTTAATTAAGATCACCCCTAGACTTATACACTAAAGTTCTGTAAATTTTAAAGAAGATCTGTTCAGCCATTTCGGAGTCTATAAGGAACAAACTCTCTCTCTCTCCCTCTCTCTCTCACACACACACACACACACAAAGTTGCATTTATATAATTGTAGAGATAATTATTATCCAATTGCCACTGTTGGTTGTACACTATAGATATTTGTTTAAGATTATAATTAAAAATCAAACAGGTTGAGTCAGGTTAGATTTTATTCTACTTAGTCAAACCTATCATTAATACCCAGATATTTGTTGTTATTAACTCCACTGGTTATCCTTACTTGGATGTGTCTTATCTTCTTAAAAACAATTTATTCAGTAATAATAGTAGAGGGAGGAGTGAGGCGGAGAGATACTAAGTTGTATTTAGCTAAGCAGATCATGTGATAGAGAAAATGGGGTTTGTAATAATGAGTCAGTTAAAGCAATTAGTGAGATCTGAAAACCGAATTCAAGCAGCCATATGGAATACCATCTCTCATGGACAATTGAAAAAAGGAGCAAACAGGAATGTATGAAGTAACCGATTGTAGAAATTAGCAAATAAATGGAGATTATAAAAGATAGAATTTGTCTCGATGACAATAACATTCAAGATGGCAATGTGCACTAAGATGGTCATGGCAAACAAATAACAATAATAAATCTTTTTTTTATTGTTGGAAGAATTTCCTTAAAATTCATTCCAAATTTTTCCTGCTTTCAATTTAAATTATTTTATGTTGTGACAAAAGAAAAATGAATGTATAAGTAGATTGTTAATGTCACGTTGGTAAAAAATGAGAAAACTTTTTTCATACAAACCTGAGTGATCTAAGAGATAGGTTTTAGTTACTTCTAAATTTGTTACACTTCTTGACATGCATATTACATTTACTAATATGTAATATGTATACACTAGCAAAAATATGCCCTCCCATCAATCACATATTTTTGCTAGCTGCATTCAGTCGAGAACGGCACCAACCATACCACCTGCAACACCAAGAATAATTTGATTGGCAAGATCAAACAGGTGTTCAGGTTTGAAGGATACTGTAAAAACCACATACTCTATGTTAAGGTTCCACCTGGAGGTTGTGACGTAAGCTCAGAGGAGTCTTTTTCAAGTGACGATCCTCTAAAAGATGCACTTGTATTTCAAGAATCCATCAATTATTTGCCAAAAATTTCTTTCCTTTACAATGTCAAATTTGAATTAGTAAAATTGTAGTAAAATGGACTTTTGAAAATTCTACAATTAAAGAAAATAAATCTTAATTGCATTATTAGTTTTATTTATCAAAATGTAAAATCATTAAGAAATTTGTCTCATTTCAAATCAATACATAAATAATGAATACTGAAAATTCTGGATGAAAATTAAAATATCTTATTTCTCTACTATCATATAAAAGGAACTGTGTGTGTGAGAGAGAGAGAGAGAGAGAGAGAGAGAGAGAGCTTGTTCCCTTGTTATAGACTCAGAAACGGCTGAGCCGATTTTTTTTAAATTTCACATGAAAGTACTTAATGTGTCTGGGAGTGTTCCTATGCAAGTTTTGTATCAGAATGCATCTGATAAGTATTGGAAATCAAGAATAAAAAAAAATCTGATTTAAGAAGTCGGATTTTGACCAAGGTTAATGCTTTTATACAACCAAATATCACAATTGTATTTGAAAAGTTTTATCACCACACAAGCAGTAAGGCCCAGCCTATAAAATCAACTGTAGATTCTTTTATAAGATAGGGACATGTTTGAAATTAATATTTCTTTTTAGAGCACAATTGAACCATGATACTTGACTTTTGTCCGTGTAACTTTAATCCAATTGATTATGTAAAAATAATTTCATAAAACCAACAGTTGGTTCTTTGATAAGACAAAGGCGCATTTAAAACGAATGTTTCTGTTTAGAGCACAATTGAACCATGATACTTGAGTTTTAAGTGAAACCATTATTTACAGACAATTTTATAATTCTATACAGTGCAATGTTAAATAAAAAATGAAAGCTTGTTTTAGTAAAGATATATAAAGGAATCTAAAGTTATTCCATTCTTATGATTCTATCTCTCAGCCAAAATTAATGGTTACTTTAGCCAATTAACTTATTTTCATAATTCAAGAAATTACACGAGCTGAGAATTAAAGGAAAAATATTATCATTAAATCTCTAAACGACAATTTAAAAGATCCGACACTGCAGTTGAATAACAACTGTGTGATTCATCAACGTTGCAACAGCTTCTCCCATTTATAGCAGCTTAGGAAACAATATAAACAAAAAGCATGTGTTTCCATTGCAATGTGTCATATTTCCACTTTGAAATTTGTCTCTAGTTCTATTCACAAATAATATATCCATTTATCCACTTGGGTCATATATGATAAAAGAAAAGAACCTATTTATTATATTTAAGCTTTCCGCACTTGTCTCCTAAATGTTTTTTTTCTCATATACTTTAATCTTGAAGATTAAGTTATTTTTAAAAAAAATCGATTTCATTGTTTCTAATTAGCTGTAATTTGTAATTTATTCACCAATGATTTATCTATTAAGGTTTGTTAATCTGTTTCGGTAAATCTCACATTATAATTTTTTTTGATATTGCTGAGCATTCAGAGAATCGCTTTTAAATTTAAATTTAAATTTTGCCTTCTAATTTGCATAAATTAGACAGCAAAATAATGAGTTTCTTTCGTTCTATATTATCAATAAGAATAATATAGAAATCAATGTCCTAACAGGTATGTAACAGTTTATGAATTTTTGAATGAAATCAAAATAGAATAGTGACCCAAAGGGTTATGAATACATCTAGTATTATTAGGTTGAGAAGAAAGTTTTTGTGAAATTTTTAATTTTGATTTCGAATGATGTATTTTCAAATAAGTTTTTGTTATAATACCTTTATTTCATTTATCATTTTAAAAAGCGTTTTTGCTCTATCTAATTGTTTAAATTACAATCTTTTTAAAACAATTGTTTTCTTTTTAGAACATTAAGTACCTCAAACCCGTTGTGTAGAACGTCATCATTATACACAATAAGTAGTGACGTCATCATTTCGTGTGTTTGGGTCAATTTCTATGGAAGATCATTTATGCAGAAATTTATGAATAAATAAAATGTACAATAAAAAAATGGATAAAAACAATATAAGATTTAGCTTTTATAAAACAAAATAGATTTTTAATAACGAACTACACAGACGATTAAATTAATTTTAACCTGTTCTGTTGATACATGTACCTAAAGATGCTGTGCTTATAGCGTCCATACTTTTTTGAAAAAAAAAAAATCGCAAAATTTGAATATCACCCTCTGTCATTTTAAATAATCAAATCCAAACAAATTTTTTTAGTCGGTTTTGCTTTTGTAATTTTTATCATCTCAAGAGTCATATATTCTATTATATGAATATATTTTTTTATTATTGGAAACCTGTTATATAAAAAAAGCTGTTTAAACTTCATATCACATAATATTTGAAATTAATATCATTTAAAGCTTTTTAAAAATAATTATTTTTTAGAATTCTGTTTTTTGTTGTAATTCAAATAATTATATTACCGAGAAAAAAAAAAAAAATCAAGAAAAATTGTTTATTTTTTTTTAACATAATAATATTGATTTTATGTCCAATTTTATTTACAACTTTAAGGTAAGTGAAAAAAATGACAGGATTTTATATAAGTATAAAAATAACTATTTTCTAATTATTTGATCTTTTCAGCTTTAAAAATGTTGAAATTTTTTATCAACCTACATTTATTTATTTTAGTTTTCGTAACATGAAATATGGGAAGCGGGGGTAGAACACCTAAAAACAAAAACATTTCCTCTAATATATTTAACAAAACCTACTTTTAATATGTAAGTTTATTTAATAATGAATAAATATCGAAAATTTCAGGAAAATATGATTATTATTTGATTTTTGCTAGATTTTTAAAACAGGAGTGTGTCAACGGCTTAAAAAACGTCACTACATAGGAACATTGTTTTAAAGCGTCGATAGTGTAAACACGATTTTTGTCTCGTATTTTCATTATTTTTGTATGCTGTAAAAATTTTTTTAAAATATTAGCAGTTTATTTAAAACTTCTTTTAAATGGTAAAAAAGTTAGGATGATAATATTAAATTAAATTATAGTTACATCGTGTTACATACAGTGGGGGTTAAAACTGTGGCGCGCATTGAAGGTACCTACAGAACATTGAATCCAAGAGGGCAAAAAAGCAAATTCACACAATTTTCTTATTTCAATTCAAGCTAGGCCGAAAAGCTGCTGAAACAGCTTGCAATATCAATAAAGTGTTTGGCCCAGGAACTACTACTGAATGCATAGCACAATGGTGGTTTAAGAAATTTTGTGGTGGCAACGAGTCTTGAAGATGATGAGTGTAGTGGTCAGCCATCGGAAGCTGACAACAATTAAGAGCAATTAGTCGAAGCCAATCTACACACAACTGTTCAAGAATTTGCTTCTGAATAGACATAATGTATATGGCAATTTTCAACCACTTGAGAGAGATTGGAAAGACAAAAAACTTCATAAATGGGTATCTCACGAATTGAACAATAACCAAAAGAAATGCTATGCAACAAGAAGGGCCCGCTTCTTGACCAGGTTGTGACTTGTGATGAAAAGTAGGTTTTTACGACAAACAATGAAGCTCAGCTCATTGGTTAAATGCTGACAAAGCTCCACAACACTTTCTGAAGTCAGAGTTGCATCAGTCATGCTGACTGTTTGAATACAGGCACAATCATTATGACAGGAAAGTGCAATGGATGATATGCATCAGAAACTTCGACAACAACATCCAGCATTAGTTAACAGAAAAGGCCTAATTCTCCTCCACGACTGTCTGACCGCACGTTGCAGAAATTGAATGAATTGGGCTATGAAACTTTGCCTTATCCACCATATTCTCCAGATCTCACCTACCACCACATTTTCAAGCATCTCAACACTTTTCTGCATGAGAAACCTAAGCGATATCAAAAATACCTTCAGTGACTTCAATGCCACCAAAACGCAAGGTTTTTACATTACTGGCATAAATGCAGTTGTTTTGCATTGGCAAAAGTGGTGGTGTAATAAGTTTTTGTTTGAGCCGAGATATGTTCATCTGAATTTAAAAGTTAAAAACCACCAATAGAACTTTCTTGTCAACCTGATATATGAAATCAAAAATATTTATTTGATAAAAAATAAACTTATAAAATTATTAATTTTAATTGCTGAGGTTATTAAAGAATTTGTGTGGATGAAAAATAATTTATCCTTTCCAAAATCATAGTTTTGGTTACAGAATAAATCATTTTGAACAGGAAAATATTTGTTTAAAAACAGTTAAAAAAAAAAAAAACAACAAAAAAAACTAAACTATTTGAATTTTGAACAAACAATATTTGCCTAACGCTTTCAAGCATTTTATGTAAATTTACTTCAAGAATTATTAATAACTTAAAGAAGCATTTTTTAACTATCATTATAATAAATAATAGTCACAATATTATGAAATTACAAATTTAAAAAAAAATATTCTAAGCAAAATTTTCTAAAACTTTCTTTTTCAGATGATAATTCTTTTATTTTTGTTCATCAAATATGTTGTAAGGATTTATAAAAGCCCCCTTCCAATTTCTTTTATGAGTGTTAATGTTTTTTTTTTAAAGCATTCAAATGTAAATTTTCTTATCAAACTCATACACATGTATAACTATATACCTCTGCAAGTGTTACAGACACTCAAGTACTTGTTACATCCAAAAAATTTGGTCAAGTATTTTTTTTTATTGATAAAAGTAACCATCATACAAAATTTCATTAATTGATCAGATAAATAATTTTTGAATTATTAATGTTTCCATAGAATAACTTTGTGAACACTTCACACAATATCAAGAAGTAAGACTCAAATAAGACTTTGGCCCATACATATCAGACAGAAATCTCATGATTGACTGATCATGTTTACAGATAGAAGAACATAATTTTTGTCTGTCTGCTGGTCACTTACAGGATCCAAAAATAATGTGTCAAAATTACACCAAATTTGCCTTGAAACATTCTTGAGAGATGGGGTATTCCACAGGGTGTAAAATGTTAATAAAATATTACTAAAACTAAAACAATTAAAAACATCTTATAGGCTTTAAATTATAGGGCAAAATTTCATGAAATTTGGAATGAAGTACTCTTTGTATCTTTGTATAACGGATATGTCACAGGGAGCCAAAATGATACTAATACTGATAACAAATATATACATGATTTCAGAGTTGATATCTGTGACACCCTCTCCTTGACGAGAGGACTTAGTGTAGAATCAGAGATGAACAGCTCTACAACACAGTATTAGTTATCTATATTTCTGCTACCGTTCTCTTTCAACCCAGGACTGTACCCTCCTTGATTAGTATAGCATTTTTCTAGGAACTGAGTATGTAAATCTATGTATTTGATGATGTAAATACTGACCACAAGGAATGATTTTGTTTCTCAAGCTACACACAGAGTTGGTTTCAGCACACATTGGAGGTAATTAATATCTGACTGACTGTAACACTGTTGCACACTCCCTTTTACAAACCATTATTTTCTTTATTTGCATCCTGGATCATGAAGATCAGCAAGCCTCACCTCTTGACTTATTCTTAGCAGCATAGATTGAGGCTTGTGTGATGGATTCTCATAGCCAACTTGAGAATACTGATCACCTCGCGATAATAGCCAATATCACTATAAACCTCTGACCTGAAACTGAAGCTCTGAAAACAAAATATTACCAACAAATTGATTTGAAATCCTTCAAAGACCTCATTAAAGATGTCTCTTAGAGTGAAACTTTTCTATACCTGCCGAAAAAAGTGGAAATGAGGTCATCAAATGGGTCAAAGCAGCCATGGAAGCATTTGTCCGTACACAAAAGTTCTATAAAAAGTCACCCACCGTGCAGCTGCTATTGCGCATAGGCAGCAAGCATTCCATCTTTTTGATTGCTATAAGTGAGCTAGAAAATAAACAAAAAATTATAGAATCAAGAAACCATTGTAAGAGTGTAATAATCAGCTAAGAGTTGGTATATCAAGATGATTAGAAAATGCATAGAGTTCTAAACATTAGGAACTTAATGGATATATATATTCATCTCTGTGAAGTACCTAAATTGATATGTTATACAGCATTTATATCAACGAGTATGTGTGTATGTGTACACACACACACATATATATATATATATATTTATATTTATTTCATTTTATTTTGCTTGGTCTGTCTCCAGATACTGTTTTTATTCACAAATTGAAATTGATTTTGAGTGGACTTTGAAACTCATATATTATAATTAAAAAAATATTAAATAAATATATAAAAACATTATATGTTTATTGAAAAGCATCTTCACCGGACTTATATAATAAAATATTTACCGGATTCATCATCTAAACAAAGGAGAAACCAAGGAATTATGCCTACTTTGGATTGTTCCATTGTGCCGTGGAAGAATCAAGATATGCATTGGATTCCTTTACCCCACTGCTACCAAAGACTTTCACTTTGGAATTTACCATACAATTTGGATATGAAATTCAATATCCTTTTCATTTTGAACCAATGTATAATTTCCCTTACTCTAAGATATTTAAAAACTTTTATGATTTTCTATGTTTATTGTTTTTAGCAAATTAGGTATAAACCATTATAATATTTGCTAATATTTTTTCCTCTGAGGAGACGGGTAAACATCGAAAACCTATGAGTTAAGGAGATATACTTTTTGAATTGTATTCTTTGTCTTGCATATAATAAAAATTCTAGATTTGAAATTTAACCATTTCACATCATAAAATTTAAATTACTAAATTATGATATATAATATTATATATATAAATATAAATATTATATATAATATGATATTATATATATAAATATATAATATAAATATTATATATAATATAATATTATATAGATGTGTGTAGAATCTTACATTACATAGTTAGCATCAGCCAAAATTGCCTCCACGATTGATGCTAAAACTAAAATTCCAATCTCCATCATATAAATAAACCCTTTAAAATATCTATCTGGCTTAAATATTTTTTTTTATTTTGCTGAAACTAAACTTCAACTGTCATTATTGTAAATATTTCTTCTAATTGTTTTATTTTTCTAACATGCCATCTAAAAAAAATTTAAAAAAAAAAAAAAAGTGCCGAGCCGAAGTAGCTCCAGTTCTCTCCAAACTCTACAATAAATGCCTTAATGAATCATGCTTTCCGGGCTGTTGGAAAACTGCTTCTGTGGTACCAGTATTCAAGAATTCTGGCGAAAGAACTGATCCATCAAATTATCGCCCCATTAGCCTCCTCCCACTTTTCACCAAAATATTTGAGACCATAATTAACCATGTTCTAGTCCGGCACCTTACAGATGCTAAACTTCTGACTGACAAACAATATGGATTTAGACAAGCCCGTTTCACAGCTGACATCCTCACTGTAATCTCTGAACGTATATACCATTCATTGGACAAAGCGGGGGGGGGGGCAGAGCGGCAGCTCTAGATATATCTAAGGCCTTTGACAGGGTATGGCATGAGGGTCTCCTGTTAAATCCAAGATGATTCCTTTTTTAAGGTCAATCAGACGGCCATAACTTGTCATCAGTGAATCAGGGATTCATTTTGATCAAAATCCATTACATAATTTTGATTCTAGAAAAAGCTTAAACGTCTTAACGTTTAAGCTTTAAATGTCTGAAATTAAAGTTTTTTAGGTTTTCAAGAAATTCAGGGACCTTCTTTAATTGAGGCTTGATGACTATGGATCAAATTGAGGCTTAATAACTATGGCTCAAATATACATTTTAAATATTTGAATTTTCAAATTGTACTCCCTAAAAATCCTTTAAAACCTTTCAAAGAAACTGAAATTTTGAGAATACTTAATGTTGTGGTAATACCCATGACGTTAAATTTGAACTCAACCTCAGATCAAAAGTCTCAAACTCAAATCCAACTGTTCTCTTCTCTCTGCACTTTCCACACTGACGCCCAAAATAAAGAAGATGGCTCTTTTATAGAGAGACCCAACCACATCTCATTTGCATACCCCCTCTCCCCTCTCGTCACATCACGTGATTTTCAGTCCATAAATACCAGGGGGTGGCCATTTTTATTTTCTCTTTTTTTTCTTTCCTAACATGAGCCGCACGATGCATGAGGTAACGTTCTTTACTTTTAACCACAACCCATTGTTAAGATTTCACAAAATTCAAAGGTATCTGAATTTTCACAAAAGGCTTTCAACCCTTCTTGGCCCCCTTTGCATAAAACTAAAGTATATATAGTCCACATTACCAACCCCTGTCCCTAACAGCTGCAGGTCTAAATTCATAATACTTGGTTAATTAATTTCAGAGTAAATCCTGTACATACAGATGTATAAACATATACTTAACTTTAAGTGGTTAACAACCTCCGTATGCCACGTCTGAATCCAGTTCATTCCATAGAAATGCTTTCACTTAGGATGTTGGAAACTTTCATATATAGTCTCTTCCATAAGTACTTTCATATATAGTCTCTTCCATAAGTACTTTCATATATAGTCTCTTCCATAAGTACTCAAGAAACAAATAAGGACTAATGTTTACACATTCTTTGATTATATATTTTTTTAAGTTGTCTAAACACTGCTTTCATTTTTACATTGAAAAATAAAAGACTGCATGTAGGAGAATTAACTGTGTCTAACTTTTCCCTCATTGAGCCGCAAATAGATATGGATAGTGAGTTAGGTTTATAGAAATGATTTCATCCAATGTAGTAGCCGACATGGTTACAATAGTGCTGCTATTTGCATCATTTCATTGAAATCACATTTCAATTAGTTTATTATTAGTATATATAAATGTAATTTTAAGTAATAGATAATCTTATATTTAATCCAAACATAATTTTGACAGGTGATATAGATAAGAAAATATCAATATTTGATTTTTATTAATGTTGTAAATCATGAAAACTGTCTTCATTTTAACAACCTTCTTAACCTGAAAGAAGAAACTGAAGTGAAATACAGAAGAAGAGCAAGAAATTGATTTGTCAGATGTAATACTATACTTTGGTGTAATTGTGCCAAATCCGAGGGTAATTGCTCCAACAAAAAAAAGTGGTCTTTATATGCATGGTTGCAAAAAAGAGCACTTTTAACTAGCTGGTGCAATTACCCCAAAGTATGCTACTATTGATTATAAATCCAGAGAAATAGACCAGATTCACTATGCTTTATCACAAAAATATTTTACTTAATAATAAAAAAGAATATAATACTTTAACAACAATCATGTTGCATTAAAAAACAAAAAAATAAAACAAAAGTTCAAAATGCCATTAAGATTGAGAAAAACAAAACAAAAAAAACAAACTTGAGTTTAATTTTTCCTCTCTTTAATTTAATCAAATAAAAATCCTTCAAGTGTAGGATGCCACAGATTCACATTACTACTAAAAATCTAAACATGTCATTTTTCTTTTTGCTTTTTCTTTTTCTTATGTAAAGAAACTGTTTTTTCATCAACTGAATCTACAGAATTCACTATACCAAGTTCCATTTGCAAAAAATTGATTCTACCATCTTTCTTTACTGATTCCTCAGTGTATATAGGCGAACCATTCACAAGAGGAACGGAATCCTCAAATGTCCCAAATAGATTATGTTTTTTTGTTTTTGAAGATGAGTCCAGGTACTTGTTAACAGTATCATTATGAAGATTGTTTTCTGCCATTTTATTCTCATTTTTCCTTTTTATATTCAACTGTAAATAAGTTTCATTTAAAACATTCTCTTCGAATGAATGTTTTTTATGTTTTTTCTTCTTCTTGTGAGATGAAAAAGATTCTTCCAATTCTGGAACAAAATCTGTCAAATTTGAATGATCAAATTCCATTTTCAAAGATCCCATATCACTGTCCTTCTTTTGTAATACTTCAGCAGCGTCAACAGAAATCCTATTCAGATGAGCAGAATCAGCACAAACCTCTGATTCTTTCTTTCTCAAAGAAGAGTCCATGTGACCATTGCATCCATTCTCCATTTGCACATTTCCATCATCAGCAGTTTCTACTTTCTCAGCTTTATGTTTCTTCTTTTTCTTTTTACCAGACATTGTCAGAGATTCTTCCTGAGCATCAATATAAGCAGATTCTGGAACTGTTACTTCTGCAAGAAAGGAAAACAGATACAGCATGAATTGTTATGAACCAGACTGTGTACAGATTTCCTTTAAAAACTCCTGGAATAAAAAATCACTCTTAACCATGTGATGAAAATTGAAGTGGAATTTTTTGTAACAAAACAATGGAGCTGAAATCAGATGAGAAACAGAAAACTGCCCCCACATCCAGATTCATAAATTACTCCATAAGAAATGTTTGAAAATGATTGTGAATTATTTGACGGATTTGGTCCAAGAGCAGTTGTTTGTATAATTTTGCTTACCAACCAGTAATGATGTAAATATTAAGGTAATGAAAGGATAACAAAATGGTTAGAATACTGAATTTTACCTACATCGAGGTCACCAGAATTCTACTTTCTTGCGTTAAAGCTTCCTAAGAAAAATATGCAGCCACCATTTTTAAGGGAAAAGTGCAATTTTTGTTTTATTATGCATCGACACTCTTCAGGATTCAATACAAACTTCTATTTTAGTTAAATTTCATGCTCTTCATGATAGGTTATGCAATCAAGAACACTGAATTTGATCCTTTATAAGTTTTTCTATCTGCAATTCTTTTGTAAATTATCAATCTAATGATAATTTACAATCTTTGAAATTAATGTGAAAATTGGGTTCATTTCTCGCATTTATTGTTTCTCGTCCAAAAACTGTATTTCAATTCAATTTTACCTTTTTTATTACTGCAAAGTTAATTTGTATATTTGTTAATAGAAAACATTTAACTATAATAGGATATTTTTTTTATTCAACTTTAATTTTAATACAACAAATAATTCTGTTTTGTTTTATTTTTTATTTAGGAAGACTATTTCTAAATTGAAACTAAAAATGCAAATTCATTTCTTTTTCATTCTTTAGTCATTTAAAAGATAAATTTTTTGATATTACCAGAATGTGTTTCAACAAAGTTTTAATATTTTAAATAAAAATCTTTGCAAGTCGGCAAACTGAATTAGTTGGTCAAAAGAATGATTTCAGTATGACTAGCAAACCATAATGTACAAAAACAAAAAACTTAAGATTAAATAACTTTTAAGTAAATAAAAAAGCAGTTTTTTTTTTTTACAAAGGAGTCACCGCTTATCAAAGGCCAGAGGCCATTCAAAGGTAAGGGTCAATGGGAAAATGTTGAAGTAATCATTAGTAGTGGAAATTTGGTAAATTGGAATACTTAAGGGGACGGCTCATCAAGGACTTGTTTATGTTGGACTTGAAGACGACCATATTGTAGACAGTTGGAAGGCAGGAAAATGGAAGAGTTCCACAGGTGTGCAGTTCTAAGAAAGAAGCTTTGTTCATGGAATCTATGTTTAGGTTTAGGCACAGATAAAGAGTGGGGAAAATTATTGATAGTGTTTTTCATGAAAGTTAGGCCGGGAAGGGGGGGGGGACCACAGATTGCAGTTTTTGCAAAAATTGCTTTAAAAAAATATTTCCACAAATTTTTATGTAATTTTGAAAAAAAAAAAAAAAAAAAAAAAAAAAAAAAAAAAAAAATTATCAATTCTTCAGAGATTTTTACATTACAAACTTGAGTCCTTGTACCAGAAAAATATCCAGTAAATAAAATGTTGTTTAGTAAATTGTTATTTTTTTGCATTTCCATACAGACATGGATATAAATATCACCAAAACATCCGCTGGGTCATAAGCTTCATTTCGGTTCCTTACTTGCCTGGGTGGGTTGCCTGTAGGCTGAGATAAACCGCGTCTCACACACACACAGAGTAAATCAAACTTACTAAGGGAGATAATAACTTCCGGTGAATACAGGAAAAATATCCAGTAAATAAAACGTTGTTTAGTAAATCGTTATTTTTTTTTTTTCATTTCCATACAACCAAACATGGATATAAATATCACTAAAACATCTGCTGGGGTATAGGCTTCATTTCGGTACCTTACTTGCCTGGGTGGGCTGCCTGTAGGCTGAGATAAACCATGTCTCACACACACACAGACATTAGGAAAATTTATAATAAGATGTGTGATTGCTGACCATTATATCATCGAAAAAGTTTTGTTTATGCACAATGGAATATAAACAAGTTTTAAAGTATGCAACATGATTGTCATATAACAAGTTTCATTAGATTCTGTCAAGTTTTATTCTAAGAAAAAAAATAACATTTTTATGAATACTTTACAAATTGTTGTTGTTTATGCATACACACACTATTAAATTTAGTGTGTGCATGTATATACACACACACATTCAATTTCTGAACAAATCATACGAAACTATAATTTTCCATCAATACTTAACTATTGTTGTTGTATAAAGTACGTTTGGTGTGGCACACATGTCACTTAAGATAAGAGCTAAAGGACATTTATAAAAAAAAATGACACTTATTTAAAACATCCTGTTCATCTATATACATGATAACCCCCCTCTCCCTCCTCCCAGCAATAGAAGTTGGGGCCTGACTCATAGTAAAGCTGTTGGTTATTTCTTTTCTTTTTGTTTTATTAGACACAAAATTTTAAAATAGCAAAGTAGGTTCATTTTTCATACAATTGTCTCATATCTTACCAGAGGAATATTATTTGAATAGAGAGTAAAATTATACACTTCATGAAATCCTTCAGATTTAAAGAATCTGCTTATTTTTACAGAAATTAGCAGGAGGTGGTTATGTAGCATTGACATTATCTGCTCATGCTTTCAAACTAAATTTTCCAACCATCAACAACTGATCATTTATTAGTTTTTCTTTTCTTGATGCATTTCCTTCTTTTCTTACATTTTTTCCTTTTTTTTCTATTTACAATCGTCAAATATTCAGACATAAAATCTTTATTAAAATTGGCATGCACATTTACAATGTTTAATACTGCAAATAATATTCTCAGTAGATTTTTAAATAAATGTATTTATGTCATTGGAAATTTTTTATTTTAATTAAAAATTTTCATCTCACAGAAAATATAATAGGAATTCTCTTAAATATTTTATCAGATAAACTTAAAAAAATGTCCTTGTAAATTAAAAAACGTAACTATTTTTTTAAATTCAGTTTGTTCTTAAAATGATTCAAATTAGAGTCATTTTAACCTAATTAGAAATGTTTTTTCTAGAAGTGTATTAAATTTAGTTATGTTTAAATCTTTCTTGCTAATAAATTACTGATGAGAAGAGAAATATTAAAAAAATGTGTTCAAAATATTCAAATGATATCAATTATTTTGGAGGATTCAATTAAGATTTCTTGCCCATTTCTTCTCTTGTAAACCTAAAGATTTATATCTATCTTTATGGGTGAAGCCTTTTATTAGTTTAGTCATTTATTTTATACAACTTCCAATTTTAATATCACTTCTCTGTGTGTCTAAAATTACAATATTTTACAAAAATATTTACAATGTATATGAAATTTCATATATGAACCTAAAAAGATATTTACCAAAATAAATTCTCAATATTATCATTTACTTAGAAATAAGAAAAAAAAAAAGATTTTTTTATAAACACCCAAAAAGGAATTTTAAAGAAAAGTTTGATTCATATATTTTTTTACATACTGGCATGTATTGACTCCCAAATTTCTTTGAAAAAATAGAAAATAAAACATTCCTTACTTTTTACAAAAACGTTTTCACATATCAAAATATTCTTTGCAGATTTGTTAAATATGTGTCAATTCAAAGGGAAAACAATTTTCTCATTTTTGTAATGCTTGTATAAAATTAGTACCAACTCTTATCTCTTATCGTAAAAAGACAAAAGAAATCAAGAATTGATCTTGAAAAATATCTTTTTGGGATTCAGATTCTATATAATCTTATTATTGTAATTAAATCAGTTCTATTTTTTTTTTATTTCAAATTATATCGCAAGAAATATTTAAGATACCTCAAGCTAATAAACCAAAATTGTTTGAATGCAGCAATAAAGAATTAGTAGTAGCAATTGCCATGCCTGGCATGCATGAACAATAAAGTCAAACATTTGTTCATGTTCTGCCATGTTGATTGACTAAAATTTCATGATTATGATTCTAGAAAAGGGCTAACATTTAAGGAGTCTTCAAAAATGAAAATTCAGATGATCTTGCATAATTGGTGCTATGGATTGAATTCAATACAAATGTGAAATTTGGGGACAATTTATTGTTAAAGTTTTACAAAAATCTGAATTTTCATTTTCAAGTGCTTTCATTCTTCATTTCCTTTTGCATAAAGCTAAATTAAACTAAACGCAGCCCATACTTGGACCACTTGTTTTTTTTTTTATAAGGAATCACCATTTATCAAGGCCTAAAGAAAACTCAAGGATAATGGTTAATGAGTGTGATAGAGGACATGCATCTGTTAAGGACTTTAATTCCCAAAACTCATGGGAAGCAACCCTGTTCTACTTTGAACTTGATGGTTTGAGCATATGATTCGCTTGTGATTTATAGTCCTTTTGCAGTGATTGCTGGCAGTACTTTAGTTTCAAAACATTTATTACATTTAAAACAATTGAAATAGTGGTTTCTAGGTGCAATGGTGGCAGCATATTCAGGGATGTACCATGGCTGGATGTTCGGTTCTGTTTGAATTTCTTAGAGTATATAGTTGTCTATGCTAACGTCAGATGCATTCTTTTCAAACATCGAGCTTAGTATTTTTTTTTTTTTATATAGAAGTCACCACTTATCAAGGCATGGAGCCACTCGAGGATATCGATTATTGAGTGTACGGTAGTCAACGGGATAATATGGTAGTAATCGTTAGTATTGGAAATTTGGTAGATTGGATTAAGGGGACGGTTCACCAAGTTGATTTACATACTAGCGTTTGTGTTTCATTCCTAAAAAATGTTGACAAAAAATATATTTAGTCAGCTGAATTCCGTTACCCCTTCTTAGACTGACCTACCATAATCATAGTTTTATACTAACAAGCTTTACTTATGTAAATACACCATATTTATTTTTTCTGTGCATAGATTTGTTAGTGTGTGAGATTCGTTTGTCAAGCGATTGCAGATATAGTACAAAATATGTGCGAGTCTATATCTATGACTTGTCATATAGCTGTATGTTACATAGCTTGCCAAACAGAACAGAAACTCCCAGTCAACTATCAACTGTTTGATGGAGAAGGATATTCGGGGGTTTTGTTATACTTTGTTTTTATCTTTATTGAGACGAGTGATCAGAAGATCCTAGTGGAGACAAAATTGAGGATGAGCACAGTTGAAGGTATGTTTTCAGAAAAAGACTTAGAAGACTTTCAAATTGCCTGTCAAGTGTTCAAAAATTGATAATGATCAGTTAATTAGGTCAGAAATAAATCCTATACATAACAATATATAAACATGCTTAATTTTATATAAATATATATGGAAAAAGGTGAAGGCTAGAGATCAGTTTAAAACAAAAAGTTTCATTTTATATATTCAATTTTTATCTAAACAATTTCAAGTCGATTTATTTTTCACCATCTATTTGAACATGGAATTTCTAAAGGTTCACTTTGTTAAAATGTGTTATTTAAAGTCACATTTTTGGCTTGTTTATGTTTTTAGTAAATAAAAACTTGTGATTTGTTTCATGAAAATTAAAATAAAAATAAAAACGAAGAAGGAATTTTTGTCATTAATTTTCTGTTATGAGAAGATGATTGTAAAAGAACCAAAAAAAGAACTAACCTGGAGTTTGGGCCATGAAACAACTGTCCTCTGTCATATCAATGGATAGAGTTTCATTGAACTCTTTCTTCTCTTTGTGTTTCTTTTTCTTTTTCTTTGAGGAAGATTCATTGAGGTCAAAGGATTGGGAAGCATCAAGGTCAACCATTGAAATAGATACTGCAAAACATTGAATAATGAAAAGTGAAAAATGATATTTCTTTTTATAAAACAGAACTTTGTCATAAAAAACACTTTTGTTATGGAAAGAGAATAGGATGAAACTTACTTGGAGTCTGGGGCAGAGAAGAACTGTTGTCATCCCTCATATCAACAGATGTAACACTTTTATCAAGTTCTTTCTTCTTTTTGTGTTTCTTTTTCTTCAAAGAAGATTCTTCAAGGTCAATGTGGTTTGATTGAGAAGCATGAAGGTCAACCATTGAAAAAGGGACTGCAAAAAATTGAATAAGAAATGTGTATAGAAAATACATAAAACAAAGAAACATTTGTCAAAATAAAAAAAGACCAATATCAATAATCAATGTCCAAATCAAATGGCTATAAATTTGGAGTGCAGGACAAACAATCAAAGTATATGTATGACAGAAAGGAGAAATACTTCTGGAATTTCTCATCCAAAAGTTATTAAAATATTCAAACCTGTAGTTCTAATGGATAGTGCTTTTGTGTTTTTTTAATAAATTTCAGTTGTGTATGGCGGGTTTTATTGTCCTATCATCAACTTTTGTTTTCATCTGATTTTTTTTTGATTTACTATTAAAAGAAAATTTAGTTTGATCGCTAATTAAGCATATTAAGATTTTAATGTATTTCCTGTTGAATTGAAACAAAGTTGTCCTTCTGTGTCATTTGGTGGTGATTTTGTGAAATATTTAAACTTGTTTGATCTAATAATTATATCTTCCTTAGTATCAATTTATGATACATTTACCAAAAAATGAGATTTTTAAAGAGTTTTTAATTGTTTGGAACATTTATTGTTAAGCAGGTAAAAAAAAAATTGGTTCCTGAACTAATTTTTTTAAACTGTACAACATAATTTGAATAGTCATAATTGTGAATAATTGGGTTTAATAGGATATAAATTAGCAACAAATCTGCAATATCAAGAAATTGTGGAAGAGTATTTACACTGAGATGATTAGAAATTGCATTGGATCAGGGAAATTAGAAATTTGGCATTTTTGGAAAATTTATAGTAATGTTATAAACACTGAGGCAATCAACAATTTTCATCTGTGAATCTATGCAGCACAGATCGTTGCTCTGGTTCTCTCCAAACTCTACAATAAATGCCTTAATGAATTTTTCTTTCCTGACTGTTAGAAAATTGTTCCTGTTTACAGAATTCTGGCAAAAGAACTTATCCCTTCAATTATCACTCCATTATCCTCTTCCCTCTCTTTGAATCCTTAATCTATCAAGCGCTAGTCTGCCACCTCACAGACAACAAACCTTTCTCCAACGGACAGTATGTATTTAGACAAACCCGTTCCATTAAAATATCCTAACTGTAATCTCTGAACCAAGCGCTGAATAAGGCAGCTCGGTCAGTAGCCCTACACATATCTAAGGCATTTGACAGGGTTTGGCATGATGTTTCTCTCATGAAAATCAAATCATAATCAAATCCTTTTTAGATAAGAGAAAAATTCAGGTTGTCCTCGATGGTTGTATATCAGAACAACATGATATAAATGCGGGTTTGCCACATCAATCCTTGGATCTTTATTATTCCTGATGTTCACAAATGACTTTCTTGACTTATTATTCTTGATATTCAAAAATGACTTTCTTGACTACATTAGAGATGACTTTCCATGTGGTAGAGACATCTCTAGAGAAGACTCACAATTTCCTTATATATGCTTTCAGATTGCACTTGCTCACACTACTGCATTTATATTTTCTCTCTATTGCTCTCATAACAGCAGAGTTACTATCTTTAAGAGCATATCTGATAAAATTGACCACATCCTGTCTGCTCATCCTTCGGCTAACATTCACATTCTGTGGAAACTTCAATGTTCACAATGTGGAATGGTTAGCTCACTCAAACAAGACAGATGATAAAGGGAGGTTCTGTCACGATTTCTCCATTGCTTATGATCTAACTCAGATTATTCAGAAACCAACCCATGTGCCCAACAATGATGGTCAGTATGCAAGTCTCTGAGACCTTTTTCTCACAACTTGCCCTGAGCTATGTTCATCTTCCAACTACTCAGTTGTCTCAAAGGCTACTCTAGAATAAGGGTTAATGAATCTCAAAGGCTACTCTAGAATAAGGGTTAATGAATCTCAAAGGCCACTCTAGAATAAGGGTTAATGAATGAACAGAAATTTGGTAAATTGGATTACTTAAGGGGATGACTCATCAATAATTTGTTCACGTTAAACTTGAAGACAACCATGTTGTAGTCAGTTGGAAAGCAGGAAAACGGAACAGTGTTCCACAGGTGTGCAGTTCTAAGAAAGAAGATTTGTCCATGGAATCTACGTTTAGGTTTAGGCACAGATAAAGAGTGGGTGAAATTATTGATAATGGTTTCAGCTAAACGAGTGTTTTTCAGGAAAGTCAGGGAGGACCATAGATTAGAGCTCAGATAATCACTTGCCATGAAAATAATGGTAAAAAAGAGACAGGCTCGCAACGTCTCTTCTGTGGGAGAGAGGTTGCAGGGAAGAGAAAAGGGCATCCCCCACTAGTCTATTTGAACTCTGTCAAGGCAGGAAAAGCTGCTTCTGCCCAGATGTGACAAGAGTACTCCATACTTGGACATACTTAGCTCTTATACAGGTAGAGAATTGCATCAGCAGTGAGATATCTACTGGAGCGGTAGAACAATCCCATCATTTTTCCAGCAGCTTTGGCAACGGATTTGATGTACGTGTTCTATCTTAGATCAGGAGTAAAGGTAACACCCAGAAGCTTGTCAAAAACATGAAGCCTCCCCAAGACGAGAGCCATTCATTTTAATTGATGTCAGACAGGGGATCAGAGCGTTGATGATGGAAAGATAGAAGCTTGGTTTTAGATGCATTAAAATTAACCAGCCACCTCTTTCCCATTGCACCATGTGATCAAGATCAGAGGAGAGAGAATCAGAGAGAATGGGCCTTGATAAGTGGTGACTCCTTTGTAAAAAAAAAAAAATATTGCCAAGTCTTCTGTAAAGAAGATAGGCTCCTTCTACCAGGCTAGAAATTTTTTACATCTGCTAGTATCCAATATTAATACACCAATTATTAACCTTTTCCTAAGGGTGCAAAAAGGAATTTCAAAACAAATAGGTCATATACTGTCTGCCCAATCCCATCCCTGTTGCATCTTTGTGCTGGTTTTACATGTATCAGCACGGTATGTGCTCTCATTATTTACTGTACTTATGCGTTTCATTAAAAATAACCAATTAGCAATAAAATCCCACCACTTCACCATAAAGTTGCCTAGATGCAAGAAAATCTACCCTGACAGTTTCTTTCCTCGAGCTGGTTGCCTTTGGAACTTCTTTCTGCTCCTTCAACCAGAAATTTAAATGTAATGTGGATAAATATCTTACTACCAATTTCTCACCCAAGTTTCCCCGTCAATAAACCTGGCCTTTATCAAAGTAGCCTTTTTTATTTCGGTGGCAATGTTTTTTGGAGTAAAAAAAAGAAAAAAAGAAAATTATCAGGTAATGCTAAGTAGTACAGCAATATATATATATATACTATCAAGATCAGTGTCTTAGAGTTGCCCAGAAAAAATATGGAATTTATTTTAAATAAAAAAAAAAATAAAATAAAAGAGTTAGCAAAACAGGTGTGCAGTATTCTGAAAAAAAAAAAAGCAGAAAGTTTAGAATGATGATAAAAAATTGCTGCAGTCGAAAAGGATTTCTACTCAAACTACTAATAAAAATATTTAAAATAAAATATTTAAAAAGATAAGATTTAAAATAGTGTTAGGACCAATACAACACTTAAAGGTTAATTTTTTTTGTAAAATTTAAAAAACAAAAGGATACAAAAATTAAAATTGCCTCAGTTTATAAGGATTTCTCAATAACTGAATGATTCAGTATAGTATCAAAACTGAAACTACAATGTAATAAGAATTTATTGGACAAAAAAAAATTGCTGCAGTGTAAAAAGATTTCCATTGCGGTGAGAGAAAAGATTAAGTATATTATTAAAATTAACATAACAGTTTAACATTGATTTTATTTTGTATAATTAAAAAAAGGAAAAATACACATAGAATTAAACATTTTATCACACGATGGTAATGAAATCAAGTCATATAGGTTTGCAGTGTGAAAAAATTACTCATAATGGTATCTAAAAAGTAACAGTTTCATAGAAAGTTTTTAAAGGGTTAAAATACGAGGGGTGTATGAAAAGTTTTAAGCATCGTGTAGAAAAAGCGTTGCATGGTCAAACCTATGACTCTTTTGTATGTACAGACGTTTGTGTGTATTCTTGTCATTTTTTGAAATTCTATCATGTTTCTTCTTTTTTTTTTCAGATTTTTGAAAAAGCGCGAGTCAAGAATTTAGTGAAAAATGGAGAAAACAAAAAATCGTACAGTCATCAAGTACCTGCATTTGAAAGGCATGACTGCCTCAGAAATTCATGAAGACATGGTGAGAACATTAGCAGTGAGTGCCCCATCATATGCGACAGTGACACGTTGGATCAGAGAATTCAAGCGTGGCATAGACAGCATTGAAGATGACCCAAGGTCAGGAAGACCCCTAACTGCAACAACCAAGGATAACCTTGACCTTGCTTTGCAGATGGTCATGGAATAGTCAGATAGCAGAGACTTGGGATATCCATTGAGTGAGTAGACAAAATTTTAACCAAAGAACTGGGATTCTCTAAGGTTTCTGCAAGGTGGATCCCTCGTCTTCTGACAGCTGAACAGAAATGCACCAGGTGCACTGTATCCAAGAGCAATCTTGAACTGTTTGAAGCTGATGAAGACAATTTCCTTGCTCGATTCATCACTATGGATGAAAGCTGGGTTCATCACTACCAACCCGAAACCAAAGAACAATCAAAGCAGTGGAAGCACACGTCATCTCTGACCCCCAAAAAGGCCAAGGTCGTTCCTTCAGCTGGCAAGGTCATGACCTCGGTTTTCTAGGATTCTCAGGGTGTCATATTGATTGAATACCTTGAGAAGGGCCACACAGTGACCGGACAGCATTATTCTGGACAACTGAAGCACCCATGGCAAGCAATCAAAGAAAAAAGGCCAGAATGCTCACAAGAGGAATCCTCTTCCACGATTATTAGCAATGCAAGTGTATGCCATATTTTTGCTGACATCGACAATATTTTACACCAATGGGCTTAAACAAGCCATATCTTTTTTATTTGTGGGCCAATCTTTAAAAGAATTACATGGATGGAAAGAGAATAAAATAAGCTTTCAAATGGTATTAATTTATTTTACTTTTATGCGTTCATGTTTTTATGCTTCAAGTTTAAAATGAAAAACCGTTCAAAATTGACAAAAGCAAAATGGAAACACATTTCCCAATGTTTAGATTTCATACGTTGCGGTTGGATACACATGCGTGGGGTTAAATTTTATTGGATGTGGCTGAAATTTCACATGCTATAAGAACTCAGAATCCCATTTCTATTGGACTTCGAACTGTATTTCTACAACCACAGGAAGCAAATTTACGACCGAGCAAAATTGATGAAGAATATTTCGAAATTGATAAGTCGACATATTCATCGTTTTCATATAGATAATAATTTCAGAATTATTTTTATATATAAATATGTAAATATTTGATAATTATTAATTGCGAGTAACTTTCTTTAAAATGTTATCTTGTTTAAATTAACGAAATAAAAAACGACTTGCTATTTATACGCTACGGCTGTCAGCGCGTAGTGCTGCTATATGCTGACAGTAGTCAGTTTCATTTTAGCAAGTTTCATTTCATGTTTACATCTCATAAATAGAAAACTCTTAAGCTTTTGTTTCACTAGACTACTCATTATTTTACTCTGAATTTGTCAGTTTAAAAAATAGTTTTCAATTTTTAAAATTTTATTTTTAAACAATATTTAACCAAATCGTTTTTGTTGTTTTTAAATGCCTTCAGTACACTTGTCAACACGTGTTTCTCTTATGATAACTTGTGCTTAAAGTAGAATTGCTTTTTTTTTTTGTTGTGTTGTTTTTAAACATAAAAAAATAATAGTAACCATTTCTTCATCTTTTTATTTCATTTTTTTAAATTCGGAAAACTTTACAATATTTAAAAAATACAATAACGTCTTTTTCGTTTAAATACTCCACCTGTTCATTTAAAAAATAATTCTCTTTTAAGCTTTTCTTTCTCATTATTTTACTCTGAATTTGTAAATGTAAAAAAAAAAATAGTTTTCAAGTTTTTCAAATTTTATTTTTAAACAAGACTTAACCAAATCGTTTTTGTTGTTTTTTAATGCTTCAGTACACTTGTCAACACGTGTTTCTCTTATGATAACTTGTGCTTAACTTGTGTTTGTTTTTGTTTTTAAATATAAAAAAATAATAGTAACCATTTCTTTGTCTTTTTATTTCATTTTTTTAAATGTTGGAAAACTTTACAATATTTAAAAAATACAATAACGTCTTTTTCGTTTAAATACTCCACCTGTTTCATTTAAAAAATAATTCTCTTTTAAGCTTTTCTTTCTCATTATTTTACTCTGAATTTGTCAATGTAAAAAAAAATAGTTTTCAAGTTTTTCAAATGATATTTTTAAATAATATCCAACGAAAACGTTTTTGTTGTTTTTTAATGCGTTTAATACACGTGCCATGTTTCTGTTATAACTTGTGTTTAGTTTTTTTGTTTTTTTTTTAACTGGGGACATGTAGAAAATAATATAACTATTTCGTCATCTTTTATTTTTTAATGTCGGAAAACTTTACGATATTTAAAAAAAAAAAAAAAAAAAAGGAGATAATCCCCCCCCCCCCCGATACGTTCATTTTTGCTGTTTTTAAACTCACTTTAAGAACACAATATTCTGTTTTCAAATGTAAACATTAGGCAGTTCGATAGAGAATTTCATTAGAATGAGTTTTATATGCAAGAAGTGTTAATTTTTTTTTTATGTATTTATTTTCGTGATTTATATTCTGTTTTAGTGAAAATTAAAGTAAATAAACAAAGAAATAAAACTTTACATTTTTTTTTACAACCGTGGAAAACTTATAAATGCTCATTATGGAGTAAAGAAAAATACAACAGTATAAATTCAGTATTGATGCAATTTTGATACTGTGAGAAATATGAACTTAAAAAAAAAAATGTTAAACTTTTTTTTCATTAAATTGTTACGTGAAAGTGCAGAATAGTTAACCCCCCTCCCCATGTTAAGGATGGCTTTCTAAATTATTATTTCAGCATGGTTTGTACACTCGCAGTATCAAAATAAATGGGTATTTTTGATATGGGGAGAAATACGAACCATGCTGAAATAAAGTTATTGAGAAAGCCATTCTTAATATGGGGAATGCAGTTAACTATTCTTCACTTTCACCTACCAATTTAATGAAAAAAAAACAAAAAACAAACAAAAAAAACAACTTTTTTTTTTTTTTTTTGAAAGTGTATTTCTCACGGTATCAAAAATACACAAGTACCCCAAAATGCATATGTACTATAATTTCCTTTAAATTTCCGTTTAATATTTCGGTAAAATTTTAGAAAAAGCGTGAACTCGAACTGGTAGACAAAAAACAACTTTTTCTTGTAGATTTCGGTGTGCTGAAAAAGATAAAAAAAAACAAAACAATTGGTTTATTCATTGTTTTTTCCTCTCTCTCTTTACTTGGCTATTTTATTGTGGTTGATATTAACGATAATTTTATATCGCAAATTATTTTCTTTATCTGAGTAATATTTATTAAATTGTACTAAATTAGGAATTAGACTATTTATGTGCAACAAGTTAATTTACCAACTTCATCCAATCACTTTTTTTTCAGTATATTATGGAGGAAATCTATACCGAACTGTGAAACACGGAAATTAACCTGTCGCAATCTTCTTGAAAAAAACATTTCTGTGCAGTGTGATGCTTTACAGAATGGTGTTGTTGTTGAGTTAGTCAAATTGTTTAAAAGAGATCTCAATAGTGTTGTTGCTATTATACAGACACTATGTAGTGACTGAAAAGAAATTAGTCCAGCCGTTTTAAAAACAAAGATTTTTAGGTTAGCAAAGACCAAGGATAAATTTCGACAGAAAAAAAAAAGTTCCAGGATTTACGAATTTGAAAGATTTTCTTGATGCTGAATTTCATGTGGTAAGAAGAATGTTGAAACCTCAACCCCCAAAAATCACAGGATCATGAAGGGTCATCAAGTTCTGATCTCTGAGGCATAGAGGTAACAGTAAGTGCTGGAGATACTGACCATGAAATTTCTGATAACATAGATGGAGAAAGAGAATTTCAAAAGAGCGAGAATTTATTACAGTATGAAATTTCCAAAAAATCCAAGAAACTATGCCAAGTGTTGAAAAACATCTCATGTGCAGAGACAAAACTAGAGGACCTTGAAAGAAGAATAGGACATTATTCTTTGAAAAACGTAAAAAAAAGAGATGAATACTACAGGGAAAAATGGCAGATTTTAAATAAGAGGATAAGAATGCAAAATTTCGAAGCTTTCAAAGAAACTTATCTTACAAGAACAAAATTTAAAGCAATTGCAAGTGGACAACAAATATTTCAAAGAATGTGCAGATAAGAAATCCTCAATAGATGAGGAAATTCGAAAGAAGAGACCAGCACAAAAATCAGCCTCCCATTTTAGGTTACAATGCACTAAAATGCAGAAAAGCAAAGATGAATACATCCAGGCCATGGACATGAAATTAAAAGAAAAAGAAATCAGAATTCAAACCCTGGAAATTGAAAATGAAAATTTGTCATCCGAAACAACAAAAACAAAAGAAAAAGATGGCACTTTTACAGATAATTTACGGATGTGCATTATTGAGCTTTCTGGGCTTGAAGTCGCAACACAGAAAGTGTCAGCAGTAATAATCTGCATTTCAAAGCATCTCTTTGGAAAAATACTAAAAAAAGATGTTCAAGCGATTGTTGATCAAGTGCATTTTCTCACTAAAAAGCTTATTTCAGAGTAGTTAGTTGCAAGTGAAAATTGGGGAGTTAATCGAGATGGAACAACCAGAAAGAAACAAAAAATAATTGATACCTCTATCAATTTACCATCTGGAAGCATTATAAGCTTGGGATTTACCAGGGTTGATTCTGAAACAGCAAATACCATCCACGATGTGACGAAAGAACATTTAATGGAACTTGCTAACATTCATTGTTCAGGCGAAGCTAAAGATTCAGATGAATTTATAAAATCCACACTGAAGAAACTTGCATTCTGTATGAGTGACAGAGCAAGTAATCAGAAAAAGGCAAACGAACTTCTGTCAGAATGGAGAGATGACATGATAAAAGATTTTGCTGGCCAGGACACATCCCCATTCTGAACTTCTACTGTATGGCGCATGTACTTCTCGGATTTCACACATACTGCTGCAAAGATATTCGGGAATATGAGAAGACCCTTGTGAGTAAACATGGTCAACTCGGCCGTGACTATCATTTTTCTCCAATTGGAATTCTGAATGGAGAGAGTAGTACGGACAGTATCAGAAATATTTGGTCCAGCTGGTGACCATTATGGAATTCAGGATTTGTGGGAAGGCTATTGCCAAGAAAATGGTGTCAAGTCTGTAATAGGGAATTACAGAGATAACAGATTCAACGCCATTTTCCAGACATCAGCAGAGGTCTTCCTTTATAGAGAACAATTTCTGAAAGTTTTGAAAATGGTGAAAAATCCAAATCACAAATTAAAAGCTGTTCAAGCTGACCTGCAGTCACAATTTGTTGGCATTATGTTGCAATCTTTTGGACTTGTTTACGTTAAAATTACAGGACCTTTTTGGAATTTGATTACCAAATCAAATGTAGCTTATCTTCAACTTAACGAACATGTTCAAGATATGCATACATTTATAGAAAAATGTAAAAAGAATCCATCTACTATTTTATATTCAGACATCCACTGGACTGAAGACATAAGTGATGAAATTTTAAATTTACCTCACAGGAATAGGATGGTAGAGTGCCTATTCATCACTCATGAAGACACAAAAAATGAATTATTTTCATGTCTCAAGGTTGTTGCATCCGAAATGAATTTAACAATTGAAAGGCAACTAGCTGACTTTCTTCCAGGAGGCAAATTTGGTGGACCCCCTTCACATAAAGATATTGATCGTACACGATAAGAATATTTTAATAACATTTACAGCATATTTTGTCATTTTACACTAAAAAAAAAATAAATTATATTTTTTTTTAAATATCAAAAAGTGAATATTGCTAAAAGAAAATATTCTTCAATTCACAAATATGCACAGACAACAAACTTGGGATGTGAACATCATTTTGGCGACTTAGATCATAGTCAAAGAAGACGGCCACGTGCTTCAATGCATCACCATTCATCCGTTCAACTGCTGAAACGCAATAGAACTAAAATGATGAAATGGTTGCAAGATATGCCATTGGATGATCGTCACAATCTGATGATCACAGCACAAAAAGGAGGCAAAACTTTACGTACAAAGCATGCAGAGAGAAAAGTCTGTTTTAAAAGAAATAGTTGCTGGGAAAAAGAATAAGAAAACTATGAAAAATCGAAGTGACGACAGCATGCAACAAAAGAGGCAGAAATTCAATGTCTTGTTCAACACCTGTGCGAACAACTACCAAACAAATTGGTGAATATATAGTTGTTGCTTACCAAGATTCCTGGTATTGTTGAAGCTACATTCGAGGATTCATGTACAGTACGGTTTATGGCTGCATCTCAGAAAATAGGTGTCTATTTTTGGCCAGATAGAGACGATTTGCAAAATGTAAATCGTGAGTTTATTTAAAAAATTGGACTGGTCCCAGAGTGTATAAGTTCTGGTCGACTATGGGAATTTCCATCTTTTACAGAAATTCAAAATTTGTATGAAAACATTTTTTTATCTATTTCTGAGATTGATTCATATCTACTTTTTGAGGATAGTAGTAAATACCGGCCATGAATACTCTTGGGGCGTTCAATGGCTACACCCCAGATTAAGATACCTACTCTCAATAAAGTTATATCTAAATACCTCTATAATACTTTGTTTTGTTTGTGAATAAACTACCACTTATGATGCAATGCGTCACTTTTAAAAAATGTGAAATTTTTACATCTTAATTTATAATTCATGGCTTATGGTAAAGAGATACACTTTTAACTGCATAATCAGAAAGAGCACAAAATTTTACATAAGAGTACCAAGTTTCATAAAAATAGCTTGAAAAATGAATAAATGGTGATGGAATTATTGAATTTCTTAAAATGTTGAGGTTCGTAATTTGGCCCATTTTTCTAAAGAAAAATGTCCACGAAAAAGCATAAATTTTAGCACTTAAAAATTCTCATAACTTTTGGACCACTTATGGTATTTGCATAATTCAAACGGTTTTAAGCATCTTTTACACAGCTCTGTTCATGAAAATTGATAAAATAATTATCTAAAAAGAAAAAATCAACTTGCATTTCTACAATAATGCACCAGCGCACACTTCAGTGGTTGCCATGGCAACGATTCATGATTGTGGATTCGACCTTGTTTTTCATCCACCTTATTCGCCAGACTTGGCCTCCTCTGACTTTCATCTGTTCCCCCAAATGAAAAATCTTGGCTGGTCACCATTTTGCAAGTGATAATGATGTTATAGCTGCAGTCGAGGAGTTTTTTGAGTCCTAAACAAAAGCATTCTTCTACACCAGGATAAAAGGGCTTCAGCACCGTTAGAGCACATGTTCAGCTAATGAGGGGACTATGTTGAAAAATAAATTATCAAAACTCATTCTTTTTAGTTTTTCTGATGCTTAAAAATTTTCATACACCCCTCGTACATTATTCATTGAGGATGAGGATTAAATTTTAGATATTAAAATCAAAATTGGAATAAAGATTCAAGACATGGTTTAATATTATTATATCTTGATTTTAATCTTCATAAGGAGATAGAAAAGTGATGCAAAACTTAAGAAATCCAATGTGAAAGTAACATATCTTCAAATATTTATTCATGGTGTTTGGTTTGGTTGTTTTGTAGAGAAAAATTGTTGTTTAGTCTTAGGGGTTATTTCACATCAGAGAAGGTATTTTGTGAATAGATGTTTGCTGTATTTAGTTTGTGATGTTATGATAATATAGTGTTAATATGTTATGTATTTAGAGGTTTTGTAACTTTTGATATCGAAAGTAAAAATTTTTTTTAATATATTTCAATTGTTTTAAGGAAGTCCATGATTTTTTTTTTGTTTCAATTTAGTTTTTCTAATTCTTTTATTGAAATATTTTCTTCTTAAAGAATTTGTATTTTTAAAATCCTCAAATATGTTTTATAGTCATTATGTATCCACATTGGCACTTTGGTTGTTGTTCTTGTTTTAATAAATACATGTGGTTAATGTCCTATGTGGAGACGATTTAACATGTCTTCTTCTGTTTATTTTATTTTTCGGCGTCTATTTTTTAAGGGTGAGAGTATTTTGAAAAGTTTATTTTCTTTGTTCAGTTCCCATGATTTTTGCCATTTATCTTTTCAGTATTTATTGGTTTCATGTTTGTGTAGGGGATTTTGAGTTTTTTTATCTGTAGTCATTTTTAGAAATGACTTTCTTGCTTTGTCATTCCTGTTATTCTTATGTGACTTGGTATCCAGCAAATATGATTTGATTTCTTTCTCGGTTGTTTGTTTTAATTATTACATTATTGATACACTGTTCAGGGTAAAAATATATTTGGGGGTTTTGTTATACTTTGTTTTAATCTTTTGGAAACAGTCAAGTGATCAGAAGATCCTAGCAGAGATAGAACTTAAGATACAAAACTGAGGATGAGCACAGTTGAAGATATGTTTTTAGAAAAATATTTAGAAGACTTGCAAATTGCCTGTCAATAGTGTGCAAATATTGATAATTAGGTCAGAAATAAATCCTATACATAACAATATATAAACATGCTTAATTTTATATAAATATATATGGAAAAAGGTGAAGGCTAGAGATCAATTTAAAACAAAAAGTTTCATTTTATATATTCAATTTTTATCTAAACAATTTCAAGTCGATTTATTTTTCACCATCTATTTGAACATGGAATTTCTAATGGTTCACTTTGTTAAAATGTGTTATTTAAAGTCACATTTTTGGCTTGTTTATGTTTTTAGTAAATAAAAACTTGTGATTTGTTTCATGAAAATAAAAATAAAAATAAAAACGAAGAAGGAATTTTTGTCATTAATTTTCTGTTATGAGAAGATGATTGTAAAAGAACCAAAAAAAGAACTAACCTGGAGTTTGGGCCATGAAACAACTGTCCTCTGTCATATCAACGGATAGAGTTTCACTGAACTCTTTCTTCTCTTTGTGTTTCTTTTTCTTTTTCTTTGAGGAAGATTCATTGAGGTCAAAGGATTGGGAAGCATCAAGGTCAACCATTGAAATAGATACTGCAAAACATTGAATAATGAAAAGTGAAAAATGATATTTCTTTTTATAAAACAGAACTTTGTCATAAAAAACACTTTTGTTATGGAAAGAGAATAGGATGAAACTTACTTGGAGTCTGGGGCAGAGAAGAACTGTTGTCATCCCTCATATCAACAGATGTAACACTTTTATCAAGTTCTTTCTTCTTTTTGTGTTTCTTTTTCTTCAAAGAAGATTCTTCAAGGTCAATGTGGTCTGATTGAGAAGCATGAAGGTCAACCATTGAAAAAGGGACTGCAAAAAATTGAATAAGAAATGTGTATAGAAAATACATAAAACAAAGAAACATTTGTCAAAATAAAAAAAGACCAATATCAATAATCAATGTCCAAATCAAATGGCTATAAATTTGGAGTGCAGGACAAACAATCAAAATATATGTATGACAGAAAAGAGAAATACTTCTGGAATTTCTCATCCAAAAGTTATTAAAATATTCAAACCTGTAGTTCTAATGGATAGTGCTTTTGTGTTTTTTTTAATAAATTTCAGTTGTGTATGGCGGGTTTTATTGTCCTATCATCAACTTTTGTTTTCATCTGATTTTTTTTTGATTTACTATTAAAAAAAATTTTTTTAGCTTGATCGCTAATTAAGCATATTAAGATTTTAATGTATTTCCTGTTGAATTGAAACAAAGTTGTCCTTCTGTGTCATTTGGTGGTGATTTTTGAAATATTTAAACTTGTTTGATCTAATAATTATTTCTTCCCTTATTATCAACTAGCGAGGGGTAACCGGCGTTGCCCGGGTGTTTGGAGGTGTGTGTGTGGAAACTCCGGGGGTGGGGTTAAAAAAAAATGTTTTTGTAGGTAAGTATGAGGCAAAGTTGTAAATTAATGTGTGAAAAAAAAAACAAAAAAACGTGCGCCGTTAACGATTGCCCCACCGCGAGATGCTAACGGAAACACGTTTGAATTTATTTAATTACTTGGATTTGGCAGGTGCCCATTTTAATGAGTTAATGAGGTCAAGTTTGATTGCGGGATAGTATTCATTTACTGCGGAACGCTTTTTTTTATTTTTATTTTCCCAAGATGTTATAGGAAAAAGACTAACTAACCCACATGCGGCGAGCGACAAATGTTGAATATCTGCCCAAAATCGAGCAAATTAAATAAACAGGCGAGCTTCGTTGTTAACTGTGAGATATTACGATTTATATGTGATATAAAAAGTTTTAAAAAGTTGTGAACTGACCGACTGCTTCTCTGAAAAAAGCCTTTTGTAGACATACAGAAAAAGCGAACACACATACATACATACATTTTCACTTTTATGTTTATAGATGATACATTTACCACAAATGAGATTTTTAAAGAGTTTTCAATTGTTTGAAACATTGTTGAACAGTTAAAAAAAAATTGGTTTCTAAACTAATTTTTGTTTAACTGTCCAGTTTAGGAGTCTTTCGGATTGGGCTTCTTTATCCATTTGGACCAATAATGTGCCATTGGTCATTTTTTTTTTACTGAAACAGGTTTGAGGCTTTTCATAGTATTTTCAATTTTAAATGGTGAAATTTTGGTAAAGGATTCTTTATTAGTAGGTTCTATCACTACATATTTAGGGTAGGTAAGACTAGGGTAATTTCCTTATTTTTGTATCTGTTTCGCTTGTAGTTCTGATCTGTCGTCCGAGTCAGAGATGTTTGAGACATTAGAGCGAGTTCTTTTTTTATTTTCTCATTATTTTTATTCGCTGACCCTGGGCTCCGCCACCCTCCATGGAGTCCAATTTTTATTCATGGAGTTCCCATTTGCCTTAGTTGATACGGATACACCTTAGCCAGTATACGCATATTTCGGGAAAGTTTATTCGCAGCTACTCATCTTTTTGTTCTGGAACATTTGTTTTTATTTTAGTCCAAGACAAATCCGATGTGTATGGAGTAAGCTTTTTGGTACTCAAATATGATTGACCCTCAGCCACCGCTTTCCACCATATTTTTGGGTATATTTGTTAGTGGCATGGGTTTGGGATGGGAATATTAGTGGTTACTTGCAGGCTTGGTATGGTGGGGCTTAACATGACCAGCCGATTGATCAGATTGGGCCCCTCCGACTGCCCGTCTAGCACAGTACAAGGCCAAAGTGGAGTGTTGCCTCCAATACCTTTATTTTCCCTAGGTATCAGGTGCTCAGCCACTAGGATCCTTTTCTCAGGCATCATGGGTCACCACCCACGGCCAACAGGTGGCCCATTGAGGGACTTTTACTTTCTGCAGGGGGCAGTCGGTGTATTCTAATGCCCCACCGATGGGGATGGGAAGTAGGAAAGGAAAAAGAAACGAAAGGAGAAGGGAAGAAGGAGGAGGCTGTTTTTGTTTTTACAGAACATAATTAAGTTTTACAAAAGAGAACAGAAAACAAAAACAGAAAATCAATGTAGGTGCATTTCGTCTCAGGAAGCCAATGGACAGCCTGATCTGGTAGCACCAGTAACTATTTGGGAATACAAAATGCTTTATGTAAGTCACCAAAGTTAAGCAACAATGAGCTTGGTCATTATCAGATGGGTAACTACTTGGGAACTACAGGATTGAATGAGGTACATGCAAAGATATATTAGCAGAATACACGGCCGCCTGGGATCGAATGAGATAGATGCGAATATATACTAGCAGAATACCTGCCGTTGCCTGGGATTGAATGAGATTGATTGAAATATATACTAGCAGAATACCTTGTGTCACCCAGGATTTAATGAGATTGATGTAGATATATACTAGCAGAATACTACCCGGCGTTGCCTGGGATTGAATGAAATAGGTGAGAATATATACTAGCAAAATACTCAGCGTCACTTGGGATTGAATTAGATGGGTGGAAATATATATTAGAATACCCTGTATCGCCCCGGATTGAATGAGATAGGTGGAAATATATAGAAGCAGAATACCAGGTATCGCTTGGGATTTAATAAGGCAGGTTGTAGTAAATACTAACAAAATACCTGGCATCGCCTGGGATTAAATGAGATAGGTACAAATATAGAATAGACGAATACTTGGCTATCCCCGGGAATGTATTAGATAGTTGCACATATACACTAGCAGAATACCCAGCATTACTCAAGATTGAATGAGATAGGTGAAAAAATACACTAACAATATCCCCGGCGTCGCCTGGGATTGAAGGAGATTGATGGAAATATATATTAGCAGAATTCCTGGCATTGCATGACATTGCATTGAATGAGGATATACTAGCAGAATAACCAGCATCTCTCTGGATTAAATGAGGGTGGTAGAATATAAAGTTTGTACCAGAAATGGCTTAAACTATTTTCTATCTCAAAATTACTTTATTTGTGAAGTCGATTCTGGATATGACTTAAACAGTTTACGATCTCCAAATTAGATTAATACATATTGTTGGTTTTCTATGAAAGTTTATTTGGCCCGTTTCTGTAGGGGGTGATCTATATTTTTTTAAAATTTTTTATGTTATTATCATCCGGGAATGATGTGATGGTTGTAGTGGTGGGTAGAAAGAAGCATGATTATGTTAATTTTAAATGTGCTCTTGAGTTTTCTTTTGGGGTTTGGTTGGAGAGAGAGTAATGTCCATTTTGAGGTCAAAAAGTATGTGAAACTGTTTCATATATGCATTTAAATTACCTGTCTTAGTGTAGGTAAAATTAGTTTGAATATGAGTTGTATATTACCCGTCCTTGCAAGGGTAAAATTATTTCACATACATGCTGTACATTACCTATCCTAGGTAAGATACAATTATTTCATATGTGTAATACCCGTCCTAGGTAGGTAAAACATTCTGTTGCTTGAAATAGAAAATGATACATGGACATTAAAAATTCCTCTCTTCTAAGAATAACAAATATATTCAAAATCAAATTCAATTTTCTCATTGTTTATACGATCCCGAGCAACGTCGGGTAGCTCCGCTAGTAAGATATAAATTGCAATATCAAGAAATTGTGGAAGAGTATTTACACTGAGATGATTAGAAATTGCATTGGATCAGGGAAATTAAAAATTTGGCATTTTTGGAAAATTTATAGTAATGTTATAAACACTGAGGCAATCAACAATTTTCATCTGTGAATCTATGCAGCACAGATCGTTGCTCTGGTTCTCTCCAAACTCTACAATAAATGCCTTAATGAATTTTCCTTTCCTGACTGTTAGAAAATTGCTCCTGTTTACATCTGTGAATGTATGCAGCATAGATCGGATGAGCTAAAGTTAGGATAGTAATGCTAGATATCTCCAAGGCTTTCAAGTCTGCTCTTCTCAGAAAAATCGACTTGCACAGTATTTACTTGACAAATATTTTATATAATCAGATGTTTCTTAGCTAAAAGTCCAGATCATTCTTGATGCATGTATATCTGAGCAAGATGTGGGCGTGTCCTAAAGATGAATACTTGTACTTATATTATTTCTGATCTTTATAAACTATCTTCCCTGATGCAATCGTGTCTGAGATGGGTTTATTTGCTGATGACACCATGCTCTAAATGGTGTAAGGACAAATCGAATGCTCAGATGCAAGGCAATGGTTGAATCTTTAGAAAATTATTTCCCATCTATAGTAAAATAGGGGCCAAAAATGGATGATCACATGCTATTAAGACAAAAATCTATCCCGTCACGGTTAGCACCTGACGAAGGCCAGAGGAATAGTTGGCCGAAACGTTGTGAAGCAACAATTAAACAGATGAGGATAATAGTCCGCAATAAATAAATACAAAAATCGTTTCTTTTAACAACTATAAGAAACCTTTCCAACCATTGATCATCATTGCAGAGATTACCCTTCCTGAAAGTCCAATGTTCAAACTCCTCAGCCTGACATTCTCTGTTAACATGATTGAAATAAGTGCATAGAAGATACTACCAAATCTTCTGCAAAGAAGGTAGGCTCCTTCTACCAGGCTAGAATTTTTTTTTACATCTGCTAGTATCCAATATTAATACACCAATTATTAACCTTTTCCTAAGGGTGCAAAAAGGAATTTCAAAACAAATAGGTCATATACTGTCTGCCCAATCCCATCCCTGTTGCATCTTTGTGCTGGTTTTACATGTATCAGCACGGTATGTGCTCTCATTATTTACTGTACTTATGCGTTTCATTAAAAATAACCAATTAGCAATAAAATCCCACCACTTCACCATAAAGTTGCCTAGATGCAAGAAAATCTACCCTGACAGTTTCTTTCCTCGAGCTGCTTGCCTTTGGAATTTCTTTCTGCTCCTTCAACCAGAAATTTAAATGTAATGTGGATAAACATCTTACTACCAATTTCTCACCCATGTTTCCCCCAATAAATCTTGTGTCTATCACAGTAATCCTTTTTATTTCAGTAGCAATGTTTTTTTGGAGTTAAAAAGAAATCCAAAAAAATTTGTAGTTAATGCCAAGCAGTACAGCAGATATACATATGTGTGTGTGTGTGTGTGTGTATATTCCCCTAAAATAACAAGGCGAGACTTTATTCCAAATATTTCTTATATTATATCTCCCCTCTTTTGAAAATAGAATATGATTATGAATATTTCCAGTATCAAATAATCAACAGTGAAATTTACTTTATGGATGGAAACCAAAAGAGGGGACATATATGAAGTATATTTGGAATCAAGTCTCCCCTTGCTTTGTTATTTCAGATCATTTGAAACCATAGCAGCAAGTTTTAGTCTTCTCTCCATCAAAGCCAGAGGTTTTGGGGAAATATTTTTCTCTACCCTGCAACCTCTCTCCCACAGAAGAGACATTGCGAGCATATCCTTGTTTTATCGTTACTTCCATGGCAGGTGCTCGTCTGAACTCCAATCTCTGGTCTCCCCTCGCCAATCCTTCATGAAAAACACCTGTCTAGCTGAATCCACTGTGAAAAATTTCCCCCCACTCTTTATCTGTGCCTAAATCAAAACGTAGATTCCATGAACTAAGCTTCTTTCTTAGAACTGTACACCTGTGGAACTCTGTTCCGTCTGCCTGCTTCCCACCTGACTACAACTTGGATGTCTTTAAGTCCAACGTTAACAAATTCCTAATGAACTGCCCTCTTAAGTAAGACACTTTATCAAATCTCCACACTAACGTACTGTACTTGCATAACCCTTATCCTTGAGTGGTTTCCGGGCCTTGATAAGTAGTGACCACCATGTAAAAAAAAAAAAAAAAAAAAAAAAAAAAAAAAAAAAAAAAAGGAAAACAAATGATTGTGATTGAAACATTGATAAAAGTGCAGTATCTTTCCACCCTCAAAAAGATCCTTTAAAATTACTACTATTATAGGTTTTCGAGGGTGCTGAAAATGAAAAAAAAATGTTCAAAATTCCAGGAAACGAATAGTTTCTAAGATATGAAGAAATTATAGTTTCAAAAAGTGGGGGACCACTTTTCCAAATTAATTTAACGTAATATGCATGCTTACGTGTACAACAATGGCCACTACTTATAACAAAGAATTACATTGCTTAATACCCGAAAAATACTTCTTTGTGGAAAATTTAAATGCAGTATTCAGCTTCAGCACACCCAAAACCTATAGAAAACAAGTTTTTTAAGGTAGGTTTTGTGTTGGTCTACCAGGCCACACTTAAATGACCCCCCCCAAAAAAAAAACAAAAACAACCCTCCCCAAGGTGGCTATAAAGTGAGTGTTTATTTTATGTTAAATTGATATAAAACAGTTATCCCCACTTTTTGAAACTATAATTTCTTCATATTTTGGAAACTACTTGTTTCCTGGAATTTTAAACGTTATTTTTGTTTTCAGCACTCTTGAAACAATTCACCCGGACCAAGTCTATGATCATGTCAAATGAAAACAAAAATCTATTATTGTGAACCCCATTGTAGTTCAGATTAAATCATAAGAAAAATAGATCTTCAAAAATATTGTTTTTTTTTGTTCATTTTTTTAAATATTTTTTTCATCTTATAATTTTAATTATAATCGGTTTCTACTTTAACCACTAAAACTTTTTGTTTTTACCTAAACCAGGTTTTAGTATTAAATCAAATGATGATGCTGATTATGTTATTGTTTCAGCATGAAAATTAAATACTAATTTATGAGTTCATTTTTTATTTTGTTTGCTTTTATTTATCTGATGCATACATGCCTGTCATTTTAATCCTCAGTTGTCCATCTTATTAAGTTACAAAAAGATGAGTAAAATTAACCATTAAATAATTCAAAATGAAAACTTGGAGAACTACTGAAAATAAATGTAAGAAATAAAATCTCTAAATAATCTCTTCATGTGTTATATCTCTAAAGAAAATTGTGAAGATACCCCCACCCTAGATGACAATGAGTACGTAATGTAATGTAGGAAAATACTTGGACAATAAATCTAGTCAAAAATATATAAGATAAAAAAAAAAAAAAACTTTTACTTACATAGCAATGAGATATGAAAGCCATTTTTAATTTTAACAGAAAATGATGCAATATTTGCAAAAAGATGAAAGACTGAAATTCTATAAAGACATCAAAGGAAATTTCATCTTCTGAGTCTCAGTTCAGTTTTAAATCTTTTTTCCCTCAGCTGTTACAAAGAAACCACTAATAATGTGTGTGAAGTTATCTGTTATATACTGTCTTGACTAACTTCCCTCTACACTTCTATCTGTTTTGCTATCGTAAGGAAGACAGATTTGTTTTGCTCATGGCTTGGCTCAATTCAGGTAAGTTCAGTCAACTGAGTGGAATCAGTATTTCTATACATTGCTTAGCTCGAGTGAATAATACTATTAATATGTTTCTTTATCATTAAGTGAGTAGTAGTGTTATTTGGCAATTTTTCTTTTTGCACATTTTTTTCAGCACATTAAACAAAAATGTGATTTAATGTCAAATGAAATAATACTAGAATTTAAAATTTAATTTCTATGCATTTATAACATAGTCAAGAAAACAATCATGCTTAAAACTAATACACTAATTAAATGTGTTAGTTGAATTCATGCAAAGTCCATGATGTTAAGATATTTCTTTTTTTTTTTTCTACATTAGTTGTGATTTGTTGTGTCAGCATCTTGTAATTTCTGAATATTTTATGTACAATCCAGAATAAATATTCAATAATGTATTAAACATCGATGAAATATATTCAGAATGAAGTTATGCATCTCGAGAATGTTCCCATGTACCAATAAATGCGTGAGAAATCATTCATCTCTATTGTTGCAAGGTTATGTATGTTTATTTGTGAAATTCCATCTTGAACTAATTAACCATTCATTATGAATTTTGGAACATAGCTGTGAAGTGCAAGGGGTCATAATTAAGACTATATTTAGTTTTTGTTTCATGCAACAGGAGGAAGCCCTTTGTAAAACATGCAAGGAGGAGAAAGCCCTTTACAAAACACCTCCAATTTTTGTGTGAAATTTTAGCAATAACATCAATTTTCAGTTTCTTTTGAATATTTTAAAGAGGGTTTAACAGACAAAATATGAGCACAACCTCTCATTTGAAAAATGAAATATTTCAGATTTGCATTAAATTTGATCTGTCATTATTAGATACCAATTATGAAAGATTATCTGAATTTCAATTTTTTCTTTCCTGAAGCTTTAAATTTTAGATATTAAAATCAAAATTGAAATAAAGATTCAAGACATGGTTTAATATTATTATATCTCGATTTTAATCTTCATAAGGAGATAGAAAAGTGATGCAAAACTTAAGAAATCCAATGTGAAAGTAACATATCTTCAAATATTTATTCATGGTGTTTGGCTTGGTTGTTTTGTAGAGAAAAATTGTTGTTTAGTCTTAGGGTTATTTCATATCAGAGAAGGTATTTTGTGAATAGATGTTTGCCGTATTTAGTTTGTGATGTTATGATAATATGTTATGTATTTAGAGGTTTTGTAACTTTTGATATCGAAAGTAAAAAATTTTTTTAATATATTTCAATTGTTTTAAGGAAGTCCATGATTTTTTTTTTGTTTCAATTTAGTTTTTCTAATTCTTTTATTGAAATATTTTCTTCTTAAAGAATTTGTATTTTTAAAATCCTCAAATATGTTTTATAGTCATTATGTATCCACATTGGCACTTTGGTTGTTGTTCTTGTTTTAATAAATACATGTGGTTAATGTCCTATGTGGAGACGATTTAACATGTCTTCTTCTGTTTATTTTATTTTTCGGCGTCTATTTTTTAAGGGTGAGAGTATTTTGAAAAGTTTATTTTCTTTGTTCAGTTCCCATGATTTTTGCCATTTATCTTTTCAGTATTTATTGGTTTCATGTTTGTGTAGGGGATTTTGAGTTTTTTTTATCTGTAGTCATTTTTAGAAATGATTTTCTTGCTTTGTCACTTCCTGTTATTCTTATGTGACTTGGTATCCAGCAAATATGATTTGATTTCTTTTTTCTGGATTGTTTTATTACATTTGATATTAGGGGGATTTCTAGTTTTTTTTTTTTTTCTTTTAGATTCATTAGGACAATCAGAATAGATAATAAATCTTTGGTTAAGGTCTTCTGTTACGATATCTATTACTATATGACAATTGCGTCAGCACTAAAGATAGTTGCTTTGTTTGGTAATTTTTTGTGATAGATTTTTTTTTTTTTTTTTTTTTTTACTGCAGCACTACCAGTGCCATTAGAGGTGTCAGTGCAGATACTTTGGTGGTTTGGGAATTTTTCTCTAATCTTTGATAATTTTTCCAGATATGTGGTAGGATGAGTTTTTTTGTTTTGGAAAGTTCATTAAAATCCAATATTATTTATTAAGATCCAATATTGTTAGGTTTTTATGTAATCCATTTTGCATGGGCAACTTTTCTTGTTTTAATGGCTCCTCATTTGCATTTACATACAGACTTTCTAGTGGGGATGTGGGAAAAGTGCTGAATGCGAGTCTCAGTCCCTGATAGTGTATTGTGTTTAATGTTTGTAGGTATTATTTTTTGGCTGATCCATAGATCATAAAAGCCATACTCCAATTTAGATCATATTATTGGTTTGTAAAGCTTTAAAAGAGTTTCTTGGTCTGCTTCATATTTTGTGTGATAGTAGTTATAGTCTGATTGCATTTGTCCAAAGTTTCTTGATGTGTGGTATAAAAGTTGTTTGATCAAACACTACTCCAAATTTGAATTCTTCTACTACTGGTATATCGTCATTAGAAAGTTTCAAGATTGAGTTTAAGTGTAATTTGAGTTGTTGGAACAAGTGAATGCATTTTGTTTTTCGATATTGTGCAGTCATTTGTTGTTGTCCACTGGAATATTTTGTTGATAGATTATTGTAGTTGTCTCTATATGGCTTTAAATGTTTTGATTTGTAGCAGATCATAAAGCCATCAATATATACCTCAGAATCGAGGCATTACTTTTAATATTGAAAAGAGTGACTGAAAGTATACTTCCTTATAGGATTCCTTTAATTTGTATTTTTTTATTCCGATAGGTTGATCCTAGTTTTTACTCTGATGATTCTTTCTGATACGAAGTTTGTGATAAACATTGGTAGTCTGCCTCTTAATTCAAGTTTGTGATAAACATTGGTAGTCTGCCTCTTAATTCAAGTTTGTGATAAACATTGGTAGTCTGCCTCTTAATTCAAGTTTGTGATAAACATTGGTAGTCTGCCTCTTAATTCAAGTTTGTGATAAACATTGGTAGTCTGCCTCTTAATTCAAGTTTGTGATAAACATTGGTAGTCTGCCTCTTAATTCAAGTTTGTGATAAACATTGGTAGTCTGCCTCTTAATTCAAGTTTGTGATAAACATTGGTAGTCTGCCTCTTAATTCAAGTTTGTGATAAACATTGGTAGTCTGCCTCTTAATTCAAGTTTGTGATAAACATTGGTAGTCTGCCTCTTAATTCAAGTTTGTGATAAACATTGGTAGTCTGCCTCTTAATTCAAGTTTGTGATAAACATTGGTAGTCTGCCTCTTAATTCAAGTTTGTGATAAACATTGGTAGTCTGCCTCTTAATTCAAGTTTGTGATAAACATTGGTAGTCTGCCTCTTAATTCAAGTTTGTGATAAACATTGGTAGTCTGCCTCTTAATTCAAGTTTGTGATAAACATTGGTAGTCTGCCTCTTAATTCAAGTTTGTGATAAACATTGGTAGTCTGCCTCTTAATTCAAGTTTGTGATAAACATTGGTAGTCTGCCTCTTAATTCAAGTTTGTGATAAACATTGGTAGTCTGCCTCTTAATTCAAGTTTGTGATAAACATTGGTAGTCTGCCTCTTAATTCAAGTTTGTGATAAACATTGGTAGTCTGCCTCTTAATTCAAGTTTGTGATAAACATTGGTAGTCTGCCTCTTAATTCAAGTTTGTGATAAACATTGGTAGTCTGCCTCTTAATTCAAGTTTGTGATAAACATTGGTAGTCTGCCTCTTAATTCAAGTTTGTGATAAACATTGGTAGTCTGCCTCTTAATTCAAGTTTGTGATAAACATTGGTAGTCTGCCTCTTAATTCAAGTTTGTGATAAACATTGGTAGTCTGCCTCTTAATTCAAGTTTGTGATAAACATTGGTAGTCTGCCTCTTAATTCAAGTTTGTGATAAACATTGGTAGTCTGCCTCTTAATTCAAGTTTGTGATAAACATTGGTAGTCTGCCTCTTAATTCAAGTTTGTGATAAACATTGGTAGTCTGCCTCTTAATTCAAGTTTGTGATAAACATTGGTAGTCTGCCTCTTAATTCAAGTTTGTGATAAACATTGGTAGTCTGCCTCTTAATTCAAGTTTGTGATAAACATTGGTAGTCTGCCTCTTAATTCAAGTTTGTGATAAACATTGGTAGTCTGCCTCTTAATTCAAGTTTGTGATAAACATTGGTAGTCTGCCTCTTAATTCAAGTTTGTGATAAACATTGGTAGTCTGCCTCTTAATTCAAGTTTGTGATAAACATTGGTAGTCTGCCTCTTAATTCAAGTTTGTGTAAATCTTTTAGGATCCTACATTTCATACGTTTTTTTTTTCTATGTCAAAGAAGACAGCAATATGGTGTTCTTTTTTATTAGCTTCTCTGATGAAGGCTTCCAATCTAAGTCATTTGTACTCATTTTTTTTTCTATGTCAAAGAAGACAGCAATATGGTGTTCTTTTTTATTAGCTTCTCTGATGAAGGCTTCCAATCTAAGTCATTTGTACTCATTTTTTTTTCTATGTCAAAGAAGACAGCAATATGGTGTTCTTTTTTATTAGCTTCTCTGATGAAGGCTTCCAATCTAAGTCATTTGTACTCATTTTTTTTTCTATGTCAAAGAAGACAGCAATATGGTGTTCTTTTTTATTAGCTTCTCTGATGAAGGCTTCCAATCTAAGTCATTTGTACTCATTTTTTTTTCTATGTCAAAGAAGACAGCAATATGGTGTTCTTTTTTATTAGCTTCTCTGATGAAGGCTTCCAATCTAAGTCATTTGTACTCATTTTTTTTTCTATGTCAAAGAAGACAGCAATATGGTGTTCTTTTTTATTAGCTTCTCTGATGAAGGCTTCCAATCTAAGTCATTTGTACTCATTTTTTTTTCTATGTCAAAGAAGACAGCAATATGGTGTTCTTTTTTATTAGCTTCTCTGATGAAGGCTTCCAATCTAAGTCATTTGTACTCATTTTTTTTTCTATGTCAAAGAAGACAGCAATATGGTGTTCTTTTTTATTAGCTTCTCTGATGAAGGCTTCCAATCTAAGTCATTTGTACTCATTTTTTTTTCTATGTCAAAGAAGACAGCAATATGGTGTTCTTTTTTATTAGCTTCTCTGATGAAGGCTTCCAATCTAAGTCATTTGTACTCATTTTTTTTTCTATGTCAAAGAAGACAGCAATATGGTGTTCTTTTTTATTAGCTTCTCTGATGAAGGCTTCCAATCTAAGTCATTTGTACTCATTTTTTTTTCTATGTCAAAGAAGACAGCAATATGGTGTTCTTTTTTATTAGCTTCTCTGATGAAGGCTTCCAATCTAAGTCATTTGTACTCATTTTTTTTTCTATGTCAAAGAAGACAGCAATATGGTGTTCTTTTTTATTAGCTTCTCTGATGAAGGCTTCCAATCTAAGTCATTTGTACTCATTTTTTTTTCTATGTCAAAGAAGACAGCAATATGGTGTTCTTTTTTATTAGCTTCTCTGATGAAGGCTTCCAATCTAAGTCATTTGTACTCATTTTTTTTTCTATGTCAAAGAAGACAGCAATATGGTGTTCTTTTTTATTAGCTTCTCTGATGAAGGCTTCCAATCTAAGTCATTTGTACTCATTTTTTTTTCTATGTCAAAGAAGACAGCAATATGGTGTTCTTTTTTATTAGCTTCTCTGATGAAGGCTTCCAATCTAAGTCATTTGTACTCATTTTTTTTTCTATGTCAAAGAAGACAGCAATATGGTGTTCTTTTTTATTAGCTTCTCTGATGAAGGCTTCCAATCTAAGTCATTTGTACTCATTTTTTTTTCTATGTCAAAGAAGACAGCAATATGGTGTTCTTTTTTATTAGCTTCTCTGATGAAGGCTTCCAATCTAAGTCATTTGTACTCATTTTTTTTTCTATGTCAAAGAAGACAGCAATATGGTGTTCTTTTTTATTAGCTTCTCTGATGAAGGCTTCCAATCTAAGTCATTTGTACTCATTTTTTTTTCTATGTCAAAGAAGACAGCAATATGGTGTTCTTTTTTATTAGCTTCTCTGATGAAGGCTTCCAATCTAAGTCATTTGTACTCATTTTTTTTTCTATGTCAAAGAAGACAGCAATATGGTGTTCTTTTTTATTAGCTTCTCTGATGAAGGCTTCCAATCTAAGTCATTTGTACTCATTTTTTTTTCTATGTCAAAGAAGACAGCAATATGGTGTTCTTTTTTATTAGCTTCTCTGATGAAGGCTTCCAATCTAAGTCATTTGTACTCATTTTTTTTTCTATGTCAAAGAAGACAGCAATATGGTGTTCTTTTTTATTAGCTTCTCTGATGAAGGCTTCCAATCTAAGTCATTTGTACTCATTTTTTTTTCTATGTCAAAGAAGACAGCAATATGGTGTTCTTTTTTATTAGCTTCTCTGATGAAGGCTTCCAATCTAAGTCATTTGTACTCATTTTTTTTTCTATGTCAAAGAAGACAGCAATATGGTGTTCTTTTTTATTAGCTTCTCTGATGAAGGCTTCCAATCTAAGTCATTTGTACTCATTTTTTTTTCTATGTCAAAGAAGACAGCAATATGGTGTTCTTTTTTATTAGCTTCTCTGATGAAGGCTTCCAATCTAAGTCATTTGTACTCATTTTTTTTTCTATGTCAAAGAAGACAGCAATATGGTGTTCTTTTTTATTAGCTTCTCTGATGAAGGCTTCCAATCTAAGTCATTTGTACTCATTTTTTTTTCTATGTCAAAGAAGACAGCAATATGGTGTTCTTTTTTATTAGCTTCTCTGATGAAGGCTTCCAATCTAAGTCATTTGTACTCATTTTTTTTTCTATGTCAAAGAAGACAGCAATATGGTGTTCTTTTTTATTAGCTTCTCTGATGAAGGCTTCCAATCTAAGTCATTTGTACTCATTTTTTTTTCTATGTCAAAGAAGACAGCAATATGGTGTTCTTTTTTATTAGCTTCTCTGATGAAGGCTTCCAATCTAAGTCATTTGTACTCATTTTTTTTTCTATGTCAAAGAAGACAGCAATATGGTGTTCTTTTTTATTAGCTTCTCTGATGAAGGCTTCCAATCTAAGTCATTTGTACTCATTTTTTTTTCTATGTCAAAGAAGACAGCAATATGGTGTTCTTTTTTATTAGCTTCTCTGATGAAGGCTTCCAATCTAAGTCATTTGTACTCATTTTTTTTTCTATGTCAAAGAAGACAGCAATATGGTGTTCTTTTTTATTAGCTTCTCTGATGAAGGCTTCCAATCTAAGTCATTTGTACTCATTTTTTTTTCTATGTCAAAGAAGACAGCAATATGGTGTTCTTTTTTATTAGCTTCTCTGATGAAGGCTTCCAATCTAAGTCATTTGTACTCATTTTTTTTTCTATGTCAAAGAAGACAGCAATATGGTGTTCTTTTTTATTAGCTTCTCTGATGAAGGCTTCCAATCTAAGTCATTTGTACTCATTTTTTTTTCTATGTCAAAGAAGACAGCAATATGGTGTTCTTTTTTATTAGCTTCTCTGATGAAGGCTTCCAATCTAAGTCATTTGTACTCATTTTTTTTTCTATGTCAAAGAAGACAGCAATATGGTGTTCTTTTTTATTAGCTTCTCTGATGAAGGCTTCCAATCTAAGTCATTTGTACTCATTTTTTTTTCTATGTCAAAGAAGACAGCAATATGGTGTTCTTTTTTATTAGCTTCTCTGATGAAGGCTTCCAATCTAAGTCATTTGTACTCATTTTTTTTTCTATGTCAAAGAAGACAGCAATATGGTGTTCTTTTTTATTAGCTTCTCTGATGAAGGCTTCCAATCTAAGTCATTTGTACTCATTTTTTTTTCTATGTCAAAGAAGACAGCAATATGGTGTTCTTTTTTATTAGCTTCTCTGATGAAGGCTTCCAATCTAAGTCATTTGTACTCATTTTTTTTTATATGTCAAAGAAGACAGCAATATGGTGTTCTTTTTTATTAGCTTCTCTGATGAAGGCTTCCAATCTAAGTCATTTGTACTCATTTTTTTTTCTATGTCAAAGAAGACAGCAATATGGTGTTCTTTTTTATTAGCTTCTCTGATGAAGGCTTCCAATCTAAGTCATTTGTACTCATTTTTTTTTCTATGTCAAAGAAGACAGCAATATGGTGTTCTTTTTTATTAGCTTCTCTGATGAAGGCTTCCAATCTAAGTCATTTGTACTCATTTTTTTTTCTATGTCAAAGAAGACAGCAATATGGTGTTCTTTTTTATTAGCTTCTCTGATGAAGGCTTCCAATCTAAGTCATTTGTACTCATTTTTTTTTCCTGAATTGAATTATTATTTGGTTATGTTATTTTCTTTTCTAGGTGCCAGACTAATCTATTATTTATCATTTGTCAACTAGTTTTCCATACGCAGCTGGTTAATTCCTTTGTTATAATAATGAGCACTTTTGTAAAATGATTCTCTTTTGTATCTTGAATCTCATCTCCTTTTTTTTTTGCATCCTCTTTGGTATTTCTTCCAATCTGCTCTTTTTAGTTTTCAGTGTATGGGAGTTTCCTCATTCGGGGTGGAGTTTTCCAGCATCATTGGAAAGTGGTTGCTTCCACATGTATAGTCATATAGTTTCCATGTAGTCCATGATGATTGTTGTGTCGCATACGCTTATTGATGATCCTAATCCAGAGGTGGGGTTTAAATAGATTACTCGTTATTTAATAAGCATAGATTGGTTATAATTGTTTTGCCGTCAGGATCAAGCCTTTTGCTGTCCCATATTGGGTTGTATTTGTTGAAGGATTGGGAAATTGTTCTCGGAGGTTGTTTATAATTTCATTTGGTGGTACGTATATAGACCAAATGGTAATGTAAGTTGCTATTGCTTTTACTTTTGATATCTATTTTACTATGAGGTATGTTTTTTTTTAATTTTTTTTTATTGCTGTGCTGTGTGCTCTATGTTATTAATAAAAGTGTATTGTTCATAGTTTTGAATTTGTAATTTGTTTTTTCCTTGTAGGAAAGTTTTTTTATAAACAAATAACAGGTTATATAACAAGAATATGAGTAGCTCATTATAATTTACTTTTATATCCTGGCAATTCCATTGTATGATTCTATGTGTTGTGTTTTGTATTTTGTTTGTTATTTGGATGTTTTGGGATTGTCTTTTGGCCACTTCTGCATATTTTGCTGTTTTTATTATCTTTCTTGCTTCTGGGAAAGTTTCGTAAAAGCTTGGGGATGTTCATCATAATCCATTTTTTTTTTCTGTTATTTTCGGTTTTTGGAACTTCATTTGCTGTTATTTCTGGTTTGGGTCTAGATTGGGATCGTTGGTTTTTCAATTTCTAAGCCTTTTGGTTTGTGTTTATTTGGGTTTTTGGATTTTCTGTCTTGAATATCTTTCTTGGTTCTTGGCTTTGATTAGTTCAAATTTGTTTTTGTTTTAAATCTATATATCTATAAAAGTGAAAGTGTCTGTCTGTCTGTGTACATTTCCTTATGCAATAACTCTGTCAATTTTCAGTCTACAGACTGAAAATTTGATATACAGGGTACTGAGATTTGGGAAAATCTTTGTAATCTATTTTTGGCCAGAAATTTGGCTGTTAAGGGGGGTCAAAGTTCAACGATTTGACCTTTGAGAACTCTACCAAACTCCTCCACTAATTTTGGGTATAAACAATTGAAATTTTAGATATAGGTTCTTTGGACATGGATCTAACTTAATAACTTGATTTGAACCAAAAACAATAAATGTTAAGGGGTCACAATAGGGGTCAAAGTTTTAAAAAATTTGACCTCTGCAGTCTCTACCATTTCTGGTCTAAACATTTGGAATTTTACATAAAGGGTATTCAGAGATTGGGCAAGCTTTTTAATCGGTTTGGGTCGAAAATTTGAGCTACAAATATATAAATCTATGTATGTATGTTTGCATGTCTGCCTAAAACTTTTGATAGAGCCGGCAAATTTTCACAGGATCAGCACAGATGACAAATATTGAAAAATTGGCTAAAAACATTAATATCTTCACCCTCAACTGGGCACTTTTCTACAGGGGGGGGATCGCTTTTTTCAATGATATTTTCGAAAGTCATCCCCTCTTTTTGATTGTCTAGCCTTAATTTAAACCTACGTCACTTCCAGTTTGGCGGTGGTTGTAACAGCAAAGACGTCAGATTTTTTCCCCGTTCTTTTCCTTTTTTGTGGTACGGGTTTGAGCCTGCCTTCCTACTACCATTTTTTTTTTGCTCAACACACACCCCCAGACACCTGGGCAACGCCGGACACCCATGCTAGTTATTACTATTTCCATTTTCTGTTAACAAACATGGATTTTTCGACATAAGTTTTGTATTTGGAGGTGGAGGGTCATTGGATTTGATAGTGATGATGTATAGATTTTACATTTGCGGTTGTTTGGATTGTTCTTTGGTTTGTAGTATCTTCATTTTCATCAATCTGGGAATTTTCCTTTAGGTGCCATTTAGTATTGCCTCTGTTGAACTGGTGAAATTTTCCTTTAGGTGCCATTTAGTATTGCCTCTGTTGAACTGGTGAAATTTTCCTTTAGGTGCCATTTAGTATTGCCTCTGTTGAACTGGTGAAATTTTCCTTTAGGTGCCATTTAGTATTGCCTCTGTTGAACTGGTGAAATTTTCCTTTAGGTGCCATTTAGTATTGCCTCTGTTGAACTGGTGAAATTTTCCTTTAGGTGCCATTTAGTATTGCCTCTGTTGAACTGGTGAAATTTTCCTTTAGGTGCCATTTAGTATTGCCTCTGTTGAACTGGTGAAATTTTCCTTTAGGTGCCATTTAGTATTGCCTCTGTTGAACTGGTGAAATTTTCCTTTAGGTGCCATTTAGTATTGCCTCTGTTGAACTGGTGAAATTTTCCTTTAGGTGCCATTTAGTATTGCCTCTGTTGAACTGGTGAAATTTTCCTTTAGGTGCCATTTAGTATTGCCTCTGTTGAACTGGTGAAATTTTCCTTTAGGTGCCATTTAGTATTGCCTCTGTTGAACTGGTGAAATTTTCCTTTAGGTGCCATTTAGTATTGCCTCTGTTGAACTGGTGAAATTTTCCTTTAGGTGCCATTTAGTATTGCCTCTGTTGAACTGGTGAAATTTTCCTTTAGGTGCCATTTAGTATTGCCTCTGTTGAACTGGTGAAATTTTCCTTTAGGTGCCATTTAGTATTGCCTCTGTTGAACTGGTGAAATTTTCCTTTAGGTGCCATTTAGTATTGCCTCTGTTGAACTGGTGAAATTTTCCTTTAGGTGCCATTTAGTATTGCCTCTGTTGAACTGGTGAAATTTTCCTTTAGGTGCCATTTAGTATTGCCTCTGTTGAACTGGTGAAATTTTCCTTTAGGTGCCATTTAGTATTGCCTCTGTTGAACTGGTGAAATTTTTCTTTAGTGTTTCTATAATAGTGATCGCATTTATTTCATTAGTTCAGATTGTTTTGTGCTGTTTCTTGTCTTGAAATCTAGTTATTTGTTGTTCTGATTAAGTAACCTTCTTGCTTCTGGGTATGGTAGGTTTTTGATGTTTTTGTGGATATTTTTTTTCTCTTTTCAAACTTCACATTTTTTTGAGTCAGCTACATATTTTTGTTTACAGTTTTGCAATTAATGTGATCTCCAATTTTTCCATAGTTTTTACATGTTGTTGGTGTGGCACATCTGTCTGTGATGTCCAAAATTTTTGGCAGTTGTGGCTTTCTATTGGGTATCAATTTTTATTTCAGCAGAGGTTTAGGGGTGTTGAAATTTAGAAAGTGTTTGTTGGCAGGGTTGTGGAGTCGGAAGGAGTCGGAGGTTTTACCTGGAGTCAGAGTCGGATTTCTAAAAGTCGGAGTCGGAATTTTTTTTTATCTGACTCCGACTCCTTAAGTCGGATCTATTTTTAGTTGCGTGCAAGCAACTCTATAAAAGTCGGTCTGTCGGTAACACTTTTGTGCTTGGCCTTTTTGGTTAAGATCAAAGGTCTGTTTGTTAATAGATGCTGTTCTTAGCTTTTTAAGCTTTTGGCCAAGATCAAAGTGTAGTATCTGTTCTTACTACATGCTGTACTTATGTTTGTAACTTTGTGATATAAAGTGGGGGATCACTTTTCTGTATTAATTTAATGTAAAATGATCACCCACTTTACAACCAGTCAGTCTCAAAGCCATTCAAGTCATTCTCTAGATCATTCAAGTTGTTTTTGAAGGATTCCAATTATTTTTTAAGCATTCAAGTCATTCTTAAGGTCATTCAATTCATCCTTAAGTTCATTAAAGTTATTCTAAGTCATTTACTTTTTATTTATTTAAGTCATTTCAGCCCATTTTTTAGTCATTTTAGTTTATCTTTAAGAATTTCATGTCAATCCTACATTCACGCATTCATTCATTACACAAGAGCACGCGACTAATTGCTATCGGCCTTGTTTTCCATGATTTTCCTGTTTGGTTTTACCAGTTTTTTTCTTTTTGTTTTATTACATTTTTACACCAAACAAGGCACATTGCCACTTTGATGTATTGGCTACTATTAGGGATCTAAATTGCAGGGGTACTATGTAGGGAGTTTAGCAGCAAGGTGTCTGTTCACATTACACTTGAACTTCTGCATGTCAGTGCAGTTGGAGAAGCAGCAACTCAGAAGAGAATTCCAGAGTCTAGCAGTTTTAGGGAAGAAACTATTAGAGTAGAAGGCTTTCTTACATCTAAGGATCTCTACCGTGTAGGGGTGGAACTTTGCTGCTTGTTGGGTTTGTTGGGGGTATTTTCATTGAGGGGGTACAAGGGTTTGTAGTTCGTCAGAGCGCCCACCATTAAAATACTTGTAAAACAAGCAGAGAGATGCAACATTTCAGGGGCTGAAGCTAAAATGAAAGTTCAGGACCTATCAAGTTGGCGACTCTTTTGAACCCTGTCCAAGAGCGAGAGACTAGTAGCAGGTGCACCAACCCAAATGTGACAGGAGTACTCCATACATGGGCGAATGGTGGCTTTGTAGAAGTACAAGATACTATCAGGCGTAATTAACTTTCTAGCACGGTAGAGAGTGCCCACCTTTGCAGCAGCCTTGGCAATGAACTTGATGTAACTATTCCAAGTCATGTTGCCTGTGAACCTTAAGCCGAGGAGTTTGAAGGAAGTACTTTCAGGAAATGTATCTTTAGTCATAACTACTAGTGATTGGTAAGGTTTCATGTAATTATTACTTACCATTCATTTTTTACTCCATTCCACTACAGACTGAAGGTCTTCTAGGGTTTCTGCCATTATCTTAGATATGTGCGGATTAGTTTTCCCCACATGCCTGCTATAGAGCGTGGTATCATCGGCAAATATACCCATCTCAGAGACAATTTTATCAGGTAAGTCATTTATGAATATCAGAAATAATAAAGGACCAAGGATCGATCCCTGAGGCACACCCACTATTATATAATATTGTCTGGACGTACGCCCATCGAGGACAAACTAGATTTTTCTCTAATTTAAGAAGGATTTAATTATGATAAGTATTCGTCCAGTAATACCATAGGATTTTATTTTCATGAGAAGACTATCATGCCATACCCTGTCAAAAGCCGTAGATATATCTAGGGCCACTGCCCTCCGTTCCTCTGCATTATCTAATGTTTGGCATATACGTTCAGAGATTACAGTTAGAATATCTGAAGTAGAATGGGCTTGTCTAAATCCATATTGAGTGTCAGACAGAAGTTTAGGTGGACTAGAGCTTGATTAATTATGGACTCAAATATTTTGGCGAAAGGAGGGAAGAGGCTAATTGGGTGAGAATTTAATGGGTCATTTCTTTCACCAGAGGTTTTGGAAACTGGTACAACAGAAACAGTTTTACAGCTGTCAGGAAAGCAAGATTCGTTAAGGCATTTGTTAAAGAGTTTAGGGAGAACTGCTGCAACATTAGCGGAGCATTTTTTTAATAGCACAGCCGGGATGAAATCGGGTCCACATGCTTTTCAGGTGTCTTTTTTAAAGATATCATGTACTTGAGAAGGGGTAATTTTCAGATCATCTTGTGTAGTTTCTGTTCACCGAGGAAAATCAGGGAAGTTTGCTGGGTCCAAGGTAGAGTTTGAGGCAAACTGATAGGCAAGCATGTTAGCTTTCTCAGATGCTGTGCAAACAACCTCATGATTATTTACTACACTATTATAGATTTTCCAGAAATCATGAGTTCCTAATTTCTGCGCTTCAATGTGTTTCCTGGTGGTTTCAGTATATTCACGCTTAACTGTCGCTACTTCTTTCTTGCAATTATTATTATAAACTTTTGTCTGCTTGTACAGGACTTATGCCAGATAAATCTATGGTATGCATGTTACCTCTGAGCAATGGCAGCCGAGCAAGTAGAACTAAACCATTGGGGAGAGTGGGGTTTGCTATAAAACTTCTGTGTGGAACATGTGCTTCAATTGCTGCTTTGAACCATTCAGTAATCTCATTTACACACTGTTCTGCAGGAATAGAAAACATATTTCCCCATGGGGCATCTCTGATGTGATGTCTAATGGCATCTCAGTCAGCCTTTTTGTAGTACTTTGTCGTTTGGAGCAATAGCTCTTCAACTTGGGGTCAAGAGTTTAGAGTGATGTCCATCATTATCACAGCATGATCAGCATTCCCGAGTGAGTAATGAGTATTTGTTACACAATTCTCAGGAACTGTTATCAGAAATAGATCCACAAGTGAGGCTTGCTGGTCCTGACGATCTGGGAGACGGGTCGGGAATGTTACTGTCTGTGTCAAGGAATGGGATATAGCAAAGTTATGGATGACACTACCAGCTGTGTCAGTGTAGTTAGAGAAGTCAAACCAATTTCTGTGGTGGGTGTTAAAGTCACCAAATACATGTATTTGGGTGCTAGTGTCATGGGAGAGTGCTACATCTATGCTGTCAGAGACATGATTGATTATAGTACAGTCCTGGGTTGATGGAGAGCAATAACGTTATGTTGTAAAGTTTGTTTAAAGCATTTGAAGGCCTGGTCACCTGATTCTAGTTTAGATTCCCTAGACATGGGGAGGGTGTACAAATATAGACTCGTGCATGTGTCTGTCAGAGTCCTTATGACAAAGTGAAAGATAACCAGACATGTTAAAGTGGTTAGATTGGATGAAGGAGTGCAATTTAGTTTCATTTAGTGCTAAGATATCTGGGGAGTTTACTAGGAGAAACGATTCAACATCATCTAAGTTAGCTTTAAGTCCACGGATATTTTTAAATATTTTCAAGGGAGGAGGCAAATTCTTTGAGTGTGTGTCTGGTTTTAACGTTTTTTTTTTTTTTTTGGATTGAGCTGTTATTTTACTTTATTTTGTAGTTTCAGATCTAGGGTGAGGTGCTAGGCAAAACGGATGTGCATAGCCACCACCATGCAATATAAGTAGACTATCAGCCGGCTCCTCATCTACAGGAATGTGGCCTCGGGAATGCCCACCAGAGATGAGTGCAGGGCCCCTTTCCATACGTGACATTGCACTACAAACATCCCAATATTATACAACTGATGATAGAGCAGCTGCTTTAAGCGCTACCAAAGAGTTAGGCGTCCTGTACTGTCAGTCGGAAACAGCAATCAGCAACTGTCAAACTGGTACCCTCAAACCTTTCCAAACAGCAGTTCAATCATGTTAGCATACATGGTAAACAAGCACCCCCAAGATGCCCAGCTATAGGGGAAGGGAATGATGCAAATGTGGGGGACGGCATTCATTACCCTAGTCAGGAAACAAAGCTAAGCACTGGACGTCTCTAATGAATCCCTGCAGCCATACTTCTGCTCCTGGCTAATAGGCAAAGAAGGAGTATGGAAGCCAGGTGATAGGCAGAGCCTTATTTACTCCTTAAGCAGTTTAGGTTTGCAAACCGGTGATTTGATCAAGTCACCAGCTCTAGGGAGGTTGTCGTCAAGGACTGAGGTGCCAAGACGTATGAAGTCAGTGGCACAGGTTTACAAATCGGAGTTTTCCTTCTAGATGGATGACCTGACCAAATCTACGGGTCTATCAGCACCAGAAAGGTTTTCTCCATGCCTGATTTCAAAGCCAGGTATTTCTATGCCCCTGAAGTGATAGTTTGGATTAATCGAGTTAGTATCAAAAAATTAGTATCTGCCTTGAAGTTACTCCTCAGAATAGGATTAAAATTGGAAGATGTGGTTACATTTTGAAAGGAGGTATCTAAGAGTATGGCGTGTAGATTTAAGGTTAATACCTACTAGGATTAAGGAAAGATCAAATATGGTTTGTGGATTAGTGATTAATTTGAAATTATAGTATAAGGGTTAGAGTGCGTTTCGAAATGTGCTTTAAGTGTTAGCTTTCATGTAAAGATAATCGCCAGTACTTTATCCTATCTAAGTGAAAGGAAGATATAGTTGCTAGTTAATAGATCACTTATAATCTGGACACAAACTGTGGCTATTAGTTATCTATTTTATAGATATTCTATAAAGTATAAATATAGGTTAAGCTAATGCATCCCTTAGCAATAGAAATCTATAGATGTTTAGTAGTTATCGATTTTGAAAAGATCAGCCTACTAAAGTTTAGGACCGGAAATTAAACCCTCCTCCCAATGTACGTGCAAAAGAAGTGATTTAATATCAGCTTGGGGAGAAGAGCAGTTAGTTTTTTGGCCAGTTGAAACAGAGATGATATAATTTACAAGAATACAGCATTAATATACAATATAGATATACAGGGATTTTGCGAGGATTTAGGAGTATAAGGATTTTTAATGTTTATCATGCAAAACAGACAGGCAGTATTGGAGGCAAAGTATTATCAATTCAATGTAAACATTTAGAAATAACATTTGTGCCAGTTATTTTAGTAACATACATCAGTAACAATATACATGTAGCCAATATAGGCCTTATATTTAAACATTACACTTATTCATAGAATGATAAATTATGATTTCCAAAAAGAGGGAAGCAGTATAAGTAAATAAGAGCAGGAAAACAGGTTTGGTGAATAAGCAATAACTTAATTGTTTCCTAATCAGTGGTTTGCATAATTTAGCAGTTTTTGTATGGTTTTGCTTTTATTTTTGGAGATATATTTTGTACTGTAATGCTTCTACTTCATCAAGATATTTCGGTCTGTCGGATCACTGCAAATCCTGTCTGGACAATTGTTTTCGTTTTAGCTGTGACATCACACAGGATCAATTAAAATTCTGTCTTTGAGTAGGATCATTGTGGATTTCATTGTATAACAATCGGATTGTAATCTGCTAGTTATCCAGTTTCTGAATCTACTAGAATTTAGCAATTGGATTAGTCTGGGATTGGTTCGGAATTACAATTTTATCACCCCCTCCCCTCAAAAACGGGCATAAATCAATAAGAAGCAACCCATGAAACTATAGCTCTTTATAGCTTTTCCTTCCTTTTTTTTTTTTTTTTACATAGGACTCACCACTTATCAAGGCCTGGAGGCCACTCGAGGATAAGGGTTAATGAATGTACAGAAGTCAATAGGATAATATCGTACAAATCCTTAGTTGTAGAAATTTGTAAAATTGGATTACTTAAGAAAACCGGCCCATCAAGAATTTGTTTACGTTGGACTTGAATATGATCAAATTGTAGTCAGCTGGAAAGCGGGCAAATGGAAGAAAGTTCCACAGGCATGTAGTTCTAAGAAAGAAGATTTGTTCATGGAATGTATGTTTAGGTTTAAGCACAGATAAAGAGTGGGGGGAAATTATTGATAGTGGTTTCAGCTAGACAAGTGTTTTTCATGAAAGTTTGGCGAGGGGGGACCACAGATTAGAGCCCAGATGAGAATCTGCTATAAAAATAGCGATAAAGCAGAGACAGGCTTGCAGTGTCTCTTCTGTGGGAAAGAAATTGCAGGAAAGAGAAAAGGGCATCCCCACTAGACTACAAAGTCTATTTTGAACTCTGTCAAGGAAGGATAAAGTTTTTCTAGCAGCTCCTGCCCAGATGTGGCAACAGTACTCCATCTTTGGATGTACCTGGCTCTTATAGAGGTAGAGAATTACATCAGCAGTGAGATATCTACTATTTTTTCAGCGACCTGGCAACGGATGTGATGTATGTGTTTCATCTCAAATCAGGACTAAAGGTCAAGCCCAGAAGCTTGTCCAAACATGGAGCCTCCCTAAGACGAGAGCCATTCATTTCAATTGATGCCAGATAGGGGATCAGACAGTTGATGTAAAGATAGAAGCTTGGTTTTAGATGCATTAAAATTAACCAGCCACTTCTTTCCCCATTGCACCACATACTCCAGATCAGAGGAGAGAGAATCAGAGAGAACTTGGACATTTACGGCTTTTGATGTGCTGCCATAGATGGTAGTGTCATCATCATAAATGTCTACGAATGATCTTAGGATGTGATTTGGAAGATCATTTATGTAGATCAGGAAGAAAATTGGGCCCAGGTGGGCCTCCGAGTGACTCTGGAATTAATACTGTGAGCTTCTGATTTCTGCCCATCAACCACTACTCTTATGAACCTATCAGAGAGAAATGATTTAATAATTGAGAAAACTTTCATAGCTGGAGATCTTGTGAAGTAGGCCTTTATGTCATACCCTATAAAAGGTCTTTGATATGTCAGGAGCAATTGCCCTAGAAAAGAAGGCTCCATCGAGAGATTTGCTAATCCTATAACCGTAAGCACATCTGCTGTAGATCTAGCAGAATGGAAACCATATTGCATGTCACTAAGAAGGTTATTTTTGCTGAGGTGGTTTACTACTTCTCCATTTAACATGGATTCCAACATGACGCACAGGAGATTTATTGGTCTGTAGTGAGAGTAAGATGCCCGATCACCTGAATTCTTAAATACAGGGCATACTGATAACGTTTTCCGGTGTATTGGGAAACAGTTCTCCTTAAGACAATGCTTAGCAGCCTTGTAAGTAGGGGAACTTGTTCTGCTTGAAGCTTTTTCAGCACTATAATTGGAATTTACTGGAATCAAGATTTTTGATTAGCTTGGCAACATCACACACAGATATTTGTATGTTGTATAGCGTGTTTTCTGATACAAGAAGAAATACTGGGGATTGACGACCTTGGCCGCATAGGGTATAATTAGTTACAAAGTTCTTGGCAAAGAGTTTGGCTTTGTCTGATGCTGATGAGATTACCTCAGATCCATTGATGATGTTTGGGATTGAGCACATGCTTCTGTTCAGATGGAACCAAGCCGCTGCTTATCTACTTTGGACTGAGCATACAACCCTCTCACATTCTTTATTACTCTTTTACAGTGGTTGCTGGCAGTTCTAGAATCGGCTTCAATCTCAGTACAGCTTCCTTTCTTTTATCCTCTTTCCATGAAGAGGATAAATAAAAAAATTTCTTCTCTGTATATGTGTCTTTACCCCCCTCTTCTGATGAGAAACATTTGGCTTTGAAATCTCCTACCCGAAATATTGTAGTCTCTTTTGAACTGATAGCATATTAAAATTTAATTGTAAATTTTTTTATCTTTTTGTTATCTTAAATTATTCTTTAAATTAGTTCGTATTTTTAAAAAAGTTTTAAATCTATTTAAAATTTTAACCATCCCTTAATCTGCCTTTAAAATAGATATTACTAAAAAATTAATTTATTTTATTGTATTATTTTATTCCATTTCTATATTCTGAGCTATCTTCACACTTGAAACTATTTTCCCAGATTTTTCTCGCATGTCATTTGTTTGTAATATATTAGTAATAGTTAGCAATATATGTATATATACAATAGAAAAACTGAAAATACGCATTTCTTTTCTAGCATTCATCACCTTTGGTAAATGAGTTTGTGTTTTAAATTATTAATACAGAAATTGAAAATTATACCGTTTCAATTAAATAAAAGAAGGAAGTATTTAAATCAAAGAACACATTTGGCTCCTAAGGCAGATCCTCCCTCCCGTCCTCTTACTGCTCTAAAATAAACGCTAATCCTTGCACCCCAATTCATTCCACATGGAGACACTGGTCTTTTAGCTAGACCTACGTAGGTCGCTTGAAGAACACCAAGTTAAGTGCATTCAATTAAATAAAAGAAGAAAGTATTAAAATCAAAAAACACATTTGGCTCTTAAGGCTGATACTCTTTCCCTTCCTCTTATGCTCTCAAATAAATGCTAATCTTTGCAACTCAATTCATTCCATGTGGAGACACTGGTCTTTTAGCTAGACCAACAGGAGTCGCTTGAAGAACACCAAGTTAAGTGCATCTATCCGTGTGATGTGTAACTTCTTCATGTAGATTTAGTCCCACCATTTCTTTTGTTTGCTTTGCTTTATATTCCCTTACATATTCAAATAATTATTATTAATATCCTATTCATTTATTTTAAAACAAATAAATTGCTACAGCAGATTGATTCTCTCACAGTACTTGAAAGATACTATTTCTTGTAAATATAAGAGGGGAATCTATCTCTAATCCTATGCTTATTAATGTAGAATAGAGAAAAACTTTAAAGTAAGATACTGAATATTCATGTGGAGGCGCAAAAATACTTGGTGTAAAAACCAGGTGCATGGTTACCCCTCTCTGTGTGATTGACCTGTAGATTTTGTCAGATCATCCATCTAAGAGAAAGAAAATTCTGATAATAAAACTGGTGGAGGGAGGCCTCCTCAGTCATGGTTGACAACCTTCCTGAAGCTGGTGACTCGAACAAATTCCTGATTTGCAAACCTAACTTGCTTAAGGAATAGATAGGCTCTGCCTATTGCCGGCTTTCACACTTTTTCTTTGTCTATTAGCCAGACCAAAGGAACAATACCAGGGATTCGTTAGAGCCACCTTGTGCTTGGCCTTGTTTTCTGACTAAGACATTGAACATCGTTCCCCTATTCCCTATTTTAAATTTCACTCTTTCTCTCAGAAACTGAGAAAATTGGGTTTGCTGGCATGCCACTTGTACTCACATGACTTATTTGGGCTGGACTTGTCCGAGAGGTTGAGGATAACTGATTGACACTTTGTCTGGCTGCTGATTCCAACTGACAGTACAGGAGCCCTAACTCTTTGGTAATGCTTAGACTGACTGCTCTGTCATCAGTTGTATAATATCAGAATATTTGTAGTGCCATGTCGCGCATAGAAAGGGACCCTGCTGTTATATCTGGTGGGCTTTCATGAGACCACAACTTCTAGACTAGACAAGACTCAGCTAATGGGCCACTGTGTATGTATACTTGGTGTCAAAACTGGTCCACTTTGTGAAACACTCTGGTGGTATCATTTGACACCACATTTAAATCCCAACCTCAAGGTGAGGAACCATTGCTCAAAACAACAAGGTACTACAACAGGGCTGACTGGGAAACGATTAGAGAACACATCCGAGATGCCCTATGGACCGATATCTTCTCGCTTCCTGCTGAACAGTGTGCCAATGAGAAAACTGAATGGTGCAAAGCGGGCATTGAAGCACATGTTCCCACACGGAAGTATTATAGCAAGCCCCACTCACCCCCATGGTTCACTGCAGATTCTGCAGCTGCCATTGCACAAAGACAACATGCATTCAGCCGGTTTGTACATCAAGTAAGTCAAATAGGCAAAATTCATAGATGCTAGAAATCATTGTAAGAGAGAAATAGCGACAGCTAAAAGAAAGCATGCTGAAATAATCAGGGAACGCATAGAATTGCAAAAGATAAGAACTTGTGATTTCTGAAAAATGTATAATAGTGTAGAGAATAAAGGGCAATCAGTAATTCCTTCACTGAGGAACAACCAGAACGTTGCATGCACGGCAATGGAGAAGGTGGAACTGCTTGCCCGGTGATTCACCTTCAACCCCACCTTAAAGCCAACAAACAACTCCTTCCCAAATTTCTCTATGCAGACTAAAGCCACATTAGATGATGTAAAAATCACCCCTTCTCATGTCCACAGTATCATAAAAAAGACACCTCAAAGACCTGATCTCATCCCTGCTGTACTAATTAAGAAATCCTCAGCTGAACTAGCCCCCATACTTTCCAAGCTCTACAATAAATGCCTTGCTGAATCTTGCTTCCATAATAGCTGGAAGATGGCCTCTGTGGTACCAGTGTTACAGGAATTCTAGTGAAAGAATAGGCCCTCTCAACTATCGCCCCATTAGTCTCTTCCCCCTCTCCGCTAAAATCTTTTGAGACCTTAATTAATCAAGCACTAGTTCACCACCTCACAAAAGCAAATCTCTCTGACAAACTTTGGATTCAGGCAATGTTATTCCACTGCAGATATTTTAACATTCATCTCTGAACGCATTTACCATGACTTGATATATCCAAGACCTGTGACAAAGTCTGGCACAAAGGGCTGCTAATGAAAATTAAATTGTACGTTATAACTGGATGTATACTAAATATAACTAGATCCATCTTAGACGCATACAGGTTGTCAGCATAACTTTCATGTAGGAGTGCCTCAGGGGTCAATTCTTGGACCATTGTTATTCCTGATATTCATAAACGACCTCCCTAATTGTGTCCGAGATGGATATATTTGTTGATAATACAACACTCTATAACATGCATGAGGGAAGAACGGATGTACATAAATTTAAAACAATGGCAGAATCGTTAGAAAATTATGGAATGGGGCCACAAATGGATGGTAACATTTAATGCTAGTAAAACTAAGCTGCTCTCCTTTAACAATTACAAGACGCCTATCCAACCCCCTATATCCATGACAAATAGCACCCTACCTGAGAATTCTACCTTCAAACTCCTCGGCCTAACATTTGCAGACAATATAAACTGGAGCAAATACATAGAGGACATTGCAAAGACTGCTGCAAAGAAGGTAGGTTCCTTCTATCGAGCTAGAAGTCTATTCACCCCTGAGAGTATCCTGTACCTCTACAAGGCCACCATTCGCCCATGCATGGAGTATTGTTGTCACATCTGGGCTAGTGCATCTATAACTAGCCTCTCCCTCTTGGATAGGGTCCAAAAAAGAGTTGCCAATCTAAACGGTTCCACTATCAACTAAGTTCCAGCCCTTGTCTCATCGCCACAATGTTGCATCTCTGTACCCGTTTTACAAATATTTTAATGGAATGTGTTCTGATGAACTTGTTGCACTTGTACCCCCTCGCCATACATATCCCTGACAAACCCGCTTAGCAATAACATCTCACTCCTTCACTGTTGAGATCCCTAGATGCCAGAAAGCTTTCTATTCTAATAGTTTATTCCCTCGAACAGCTAGACTCTGGAATTCCCTTCCTGCTACCGGCTTCCCTGGTCGTACTGATATGCAAAAGTTAAAATGTTACATAAACCAACATCTTGTTGATCTTTTCACGACATGGTCCCAAATAGTAGCCTTTTACGTCAAAGTGGTGATATGACTTATTAGAAGTTAACGTGAGTAAAAATATAAATATAAACCAATAAAGCTGGTATAGTGTATATGTGAGTATATTTATCATCCAAATGAATGTTAAACATAAAAAATGACATACATGAAAAGTGATTATAAAATGCTGAAGAGGTGTGGGAGGCTGGTATATGGATCTGCAGAATAGATTTTCACGTCGAAGTCAAAGATCAAAGGAGTCAGACTTTTACCATCCGAATCCGCAGCCCTGTCCGTTGGAATCATTTGTTTTTTTGTTTTTTTTTTATTTTTTAGGTGTCTATGACTCCTTGTTTCATTAAGTTATTTTTGATTACATCCAGCAAGCAAAGGGGGAGGTCTGAGCTTTTTATTTTGAGGAGTTCAAGGAGTAAACTTTTATTTTAAGGTTGTGGATATTTAGTTTAGAAGTGTAATTACTGTAGGGGTGGGCTGTATGAGGGCCTATCTGCAAATCCAAGAGTGCAGTCTCATTTTGGATGCATTTTGGCATAAGAAACATGAATCAAAAAGAAGTTTTGAAAAATAGCCATTTTTGGCAGCTAGCCCCACCAAAAACTGCTAAAATAGACATTTTCAGCTAAGATTGTAAAAAAAAAAAAAACCCCAAAATTTGTAAATCCTTTCTTCTCCATTGCATGCACTCACGCTTATGACTTGTGTAGCAAGAACTTCTCATAAATAGCTTTGAAAAGCAGTTTCACATTGAAAATCCTACCAAAAAAGTGCAGAAAAAGGTCAAAATTTGATGATTTTTCAGTAAATTTGTATAGGTTATTGCAGTAACTTTTTGATTTCATTGTGGCTCTTATGATTGGAAGATATTGCAAAATCATTTTGAAAAATATTCAATAAAGCTGCATATATGAAAAGCCCGAAAAAAAAAAAATCCTAACTTAACATTCGTACTTGGTGATGTGTTGCCAACATACTACGATGCAGTTATCATATTTTTGGTGTGCTACAAAATAAACAGTGCCAAGATGACAAACACAGTCAGAATGTATTCTGATGCACTGATCAACAATATAGCATGCGTTTGGGAGCAGCTTTGTAATGAGCAGAAATGCTGTGATTGATCACATCGACAAACTGGCTCATCACTATTTCAAGCATGTCATCGCTAATCTAAACAGAAAGACATCCAAAAAGAAGGGACAACCACTTATAGTCAAGTCAGAACGGGCACTCAACAAGGAATGGAGGGAAACCATCTTCACTATTCATTTGAAAGGAGATTTACCCATAAATAATGTTCAACATTGGTAAAGATATGGAGGGATTGAGCAGTCAGGAAAAAGTTTTTTACTATGATCGAAGAAATGAGGGAAAATATTGTTTGAGTGTAGAAATAGACAGCAAGTTGATTGAGGAGAAATTATGGCTGATGGCAAGAAAGGGATTCGCAGAATGATCTGCGAATGCCACTAGATGACAACTGTGATGTTGATGATGGTGGCGTCACTCAGGACTCATCAATTAATAGTTCAGGTCTTGTCAGAGTCTCAGTGGATGATGTGGCCACCCAAATAAATATGTTGGATATATTCCCACCAGGTATCAGAAAGTCATGTGATTGCCTAGCTTTCGTTAAAACTGAAATTGTTGCTGTTAGCATGAACTATAATTTGTTGGCTAAAATGGCTATTCTAGCCTTCAAACTTGTATACGAACATTTCTACAAACACACATACCACCTTTCTAAAGAGAATGCCATTGCTAATGAGCCAAATTTTCACCATCTGTTACCAGTAAAAGTTTAAGTACCTCAACCAAAAAAACCCTGATTTAGCAACCAATGGAGAAAAATAAAATGAAAATTCCTAAATAAAAAAAATGAAAACTGCTAAATAAAAAAAAAGATTATTCACTTTATAAAAAAAGTTCATCCTTCTAAAAGGATAAACAGCTACATGCAGTCGCTTACTGTGCAGGAAGAATCAAATGCTGCCAACGCTTTGTACATTTTCAATTAAGTTAAAACTGGCCAGGAAACGTTTGCAAGCTTTTTTTTTTTTTTTTTTTTTGAGAAATTTGACCAAACTTGGATTAATTCTCGTAGTTTTCTTAGTATTTTTGTTCATTTCTAATGATTACTTCTTTTTTGCCTCATGATTTCAATTATCTAGAATTAATTGGTTGCTTTCTGTGATTAATCTGTGATCTGTTGAAAACAAGCCCAAATGTTAAGGATGATTGGAGTAGTAGAGGGGGATTAATCATAGGGATTCTCTGTATGCTACAGACAAATTTGGGTCAAGATACCCTGAATCTCCTCCCTCTAATTCTGTTTTTCAACTAAATATCCATGAACACAATTTTAATATTAGAAAAGACAATATGTCAATTTTAAGCACATAGAATATCATTTATCTGCAGAAATCAGCAATATTTCCTTCTTTTACCCTGAAATCCCAAGTTTTACCAGTTTTTTGGGTGCTAACCACCAAAAATCGACTTTTTTCAAAAACTCCTTTGAATCTTACTCAGGGCACTAATTGACACCAAAAATGAGACTGCCCTCATAAATTTGAAGATACTCTATTTTTGACCTCATACAGCCTACCCCTAATTGTTGAGAATTTATTGGGAATGTCTTTAAAAGAATGGTGTTATTCTTCAATTGATGCGTTATTTTTTATTATAAATCTAATTTGATGAATGGGGATAATTTAGTGATTGGATTGTTGCTCTCCATGATAAATCTTGGGAATATCTTTTGGTTGGTTTCATTATCTGATTCTGATTTGGAGTATAGGCTCTCCGAGCTGGATTTGATATGGGGTCATTTATTTTTATTGGTTGCCATGGATTTAATTTTTATATATATTTCAACTTTCTTGCTCTCTAGCCATCTTGGAGTCCAGTAATGAGAGATGTTAGAGTAGTAATACACACGGACAGAAAAAACGCTTTGGATAATCACAGATTTCAAGGTAGCTCTACTAAAATAGCCATATTTTTTAAACCAAAGCACTTCAAGTCTTCAAATTACTACCTTTTTGTTCGGAAATGAATATACTTTCAAATGAATTAATAAATATGAATGTACATTATATATTTTAAGAGTTTTAAGCAAATAAAGTGATAAAAATGTGAACGTCATAAAATGGCGTTTTCGGTAAGGTTTTGTAATGACCCCCTCTGATTTCTAAAGGCCCGTACCGTGATTGTATGAAGAATTTTGTCATGAAATTTGGGAAACAATCAGAAGAGGTGTTAATCTTAATACCGTCAAGTATCCGAAATATTTTTTACCATTTCTTTTTTATCGTGTTAAAAATAAGACTTTAATATGATGAGTATTGAACATTTTGAAAAAAAATTTCATCGGACAATCTTTTTACTATCTTTATCAATTAAAAGTATTATTGTATGTTGAGTAGGATCGCGGTAATTGATAATAATTTAAAAGGACCCCCCCCCCCCAAAAAAAAAAACGTTTCTAATTCTCGAATTTGGACAAATGAAGTTAATATTAGCAGCAGCAGCAGCACTGCAGCAGCTGTAGTATTAGTCATAGTGTAAACAACACGCATTCTTTAATTTTTATTCAAGAACGAATTAAGAAAAACATGAAAATATGAATATAAATGTAGTAACTTATCTTGCTTTTTATAACATTTATTTGTTATATATTTGTTTTTTTGACAACTTTTTCGAATCTATGTGTATAGTAATACACACCCTCAAAATCTATATCAATATTCTTGAAATTTTAAAAGCAGTTACGAAACACATCAAACTACAATTAAGAAGCTTTTTATTTCATTATTTTTTTTCTACTTATTAAGCGAAAGGTATTTTTACGACCTGCTCCAGCGTAGTATAAACGACCTATGGACACCTTCAACCTCGAAAATAGAAATCAACAAATTTATGGAATTTTCTTTGAATACACACACACACTATATATATATATATATATATATATATATATATATATATATATATATATATATACATACACTTTCTGTAAGATATTTATTTGAAATGGAAACGGCATTTTGCAGTTAAGACAACAAAACAAAAATGAAGTAATGGTTCGTATTACAATCCACAGAGGTACGAAAAAGTTGTCAAAAACAAATTTTATCAAAAGCAAGATAAGTTACTTTTCTACCTAACCGGATACTTTTTATTTTATTTTTTTAATTTTTTTAATGTAAAATGTTTATTCGGTTCGAAAAACAAGTAATATTGAGCGAGCGCTACCGAAGAACAAGAAAAATGGCAGCAATGTCTTTACATTTTTGAAGTCTTAACAAAGATTTAAAAATAAGAAATGAAACAAAATGGTGAATAAAATCCACCCAATAAATGTTACCATGACATTTATTGGGTGGATTTCATTCACCATTTTGCTTTATTTCTTATTTTGAAGTGATTATCAAGACTTGAAAAATATAAATAGAAATTGTGGCCATATTTTCTTTTCGGGCAGCGCTGAATATTACCTACTTTTCGAATCGAATAAATATTTTACATTAAATAAAAACAGTAAAAACTTATTCAGTTAGGTAGAAAAGTAACTTATCTTGCTTAATGCTTTGCATAACATTTATTTGTTATATCTATATATATAAAAGCAAAAATGTATGTATGTATGTGTGTGTGTTTGTGTGTCTGCTAAAAACTTTTGACAGACACAACAAAAATTCACAAACTCGGTATCATATTGAAGCCCCATCCTTTGCACAAAAAATATTGAAAAATTGGCCAAAAACGTTCATTTTTTCACCCCGAAATTGACAATTTTCTACAGAGGGAGAGGGGGGGGGTCAACAAAAACGGTCCTCTCGTGATGACAACCGGTTCTATACATGCGTCAGATGACGTCATGACCTGATTTACTTTAAATAGTTGAAGAACTGACTAAATTTCATGTACATCGTGTTAGCTCAGTTGGTTCATTATCTAAACATTTTGGGTTCAAATTGTGGTGTGAGATGTCTTTTTTTTTTTTTTGATTTTTTAAATTTAAATATTGAACCAGTGTTATTTAAGCCATTTTTCATGTAACGTTCGTTTTTCTGTTTTTTTTTTTACTTTGCTTATCCACCCCCGACCACACACCCAAAAACACCGGGGTACACACCGATTTTTTAAATTTTAATATCGAAACAGGCTTATTTAAGCCATTTTTCACATATTTTTTTTTAACGTTCGTTTTTCTGTTTTCTTTTTCAGATTTTTACATTTAATATCGTTCGTTTGCCATACGTTAGTTTTTTTTTTCCCAATGTTTTGATTACCCCCCCCCCCACCCCGCTTAAGTTTTAACGTTCGTTTTTATGTTTTCTTTTTTTACTTCGCTTATAACAAACAAACCTGGTCATTGACCTCATTAAAAACAACTGCTGAATAGCTATTGCTTACGTTGTTGTCGTAACGCTCGCACAAAATCTTAACTCTACGACTTCCGTGCGGGCACCTGTCAATTTTGTTCTTACTTAAATAAATTCAAACATCTTTCAGTAACTACTTCTGGCTGGCCGAATGGTTCATGTTTTTTTCACATTTTATTTTCAAACTTCGCCTCAGGTCTTCGGGTTCGATCCTACCAACTTAGCAAAACTTTTTACCCCCCCCCCCGGTTTCTTTTTTATTTAAGAGCACACACACCTTGAAACACCCGGGCAATGCCGGGTACCGCCACAAGTCTATATATATATAAAAGGCAAAATGTGTGTGATCATTTTATGTATGTCTCGCAAAGGCTTTTTTTGCCGCCATTCTTGGGGGGGGGGTGTTTAATATCGCTTAGAAGTGTTTATATACCGTCTAAATAATAATATCTACGATTTGCGAACATGCGTCTAGATTTATTTACATCGACTTTTATAAGATTCGCGCTATTTCGCTCTGTTGTCTGTTTGTCCTGCTTTTTAGTATAAATAAAGTGAAACTAAATTCAAATCATTCGTGTTCTCGGCTTTTGCGCTGGAACGTCCAGAAAGCAATCAGCTTTTGATCAATGTGGAGTTTCTCCTTATATCAGACAATTGCTATTCGATTTGGACATTGGGGACCCCCCCCATCATCTTGGGGAAGCGAAAACTAAAAATACTGCCACATCATCGTAACACTCCAGCGATGACCTCATTTAGCGTCTACCTGTCAATCAAACCTCTTTCACTCGCTTTATAAGCCTTAACTTAACACGCTAATCAATTACTCTCACTCATAGCCAAGACGGTTAAGTGGTTGGCTTTTGTTTCCACCTCCGTGTCAAAGCTTCCGGGTTCAATCTTGCCTCCCGACCAAAACTATTTTTTTCTTTTACACCTTTAAACACCCGGGCAACATTTTTTTTTTCTTTTAATTTAAACTTTTGCTTAGTTTACCCCCCCCCCCCACACCCACAGCGTTGTTATCTTAAGATTGTAGTTTCGATCTGACAGGTTTATTCATGCCACTTTTTTTTTGTTTTGGTTTTTCCTATTTTTTTAACATCGTCTTTTTTATAATATTTAAACAGGGTTATTACTTACCCCCCCCATACACACACTTAAAAACACCAGGCAACACCGGGTACCCCTCGCTAGTCTTCTATATTATAAATTTCACCTGTCTGTTTAAATGTATGTTTGTATGTCTGCCTAAAACTTTCGACAGAGGTGGCGGATTTTTATGAGATATTTTACATTAAATTTTTGTGAAACTACCCCCCCCTCCTCTTCAATATTGTTTTTGTTTCTGTCAAGTCTTCAGTATGTTCACACATAATTTTCCGTAGCCCTACAATTAATTCAAAGTCCGAATGGCAACCCTCCCCATATTCTCATTGCATAGAAACCCTCTTAAAACCATGCATAATTGTCTTAACAAAACAAAAAGCATACAGGATTTATCTCCCATAAAAACCCCAGTTAACTGCCCTAAAATGCTAGAATGACCTGTAATGGGAAATTATTTTACATTAAATTCTAAGATAATTTGTTTATCTTTCAATGAAGTTTTCATGGCATTTCATACATAATTGCCTAAAAAGGTAGAATCACATTTTAGAGGGGTGGTCAGAAGGGGTTGGGTGGAGTTAAACAGAAGGTGTTAATCTACAATAATACCAAAGAAATATTGCAATATATTCATTTTTAAATGGTCCTATGTTTAGATTCAAGTTTTTTGTACATAAACCACATTACAATTCAACTTTGTTCTCCAATTTCTTTTCTGTTTATGGATACATGGTATTTTAAAGAAATTGCAGCATATTTATGCACATTTACTGCAGATTATTTGGAAACCATGAACTTTTGGAGATTTTCAGTTGCATATTCTGATTCCTTGTACAAAAATACACTTATACGGTAAATTTCATTGCTTAGTCTTGTGTTTTAACAAAGATATGACATTTTTACTGAAAAAGTAGTGTAAAAAATGTGACGAAACGCATATGGTCTTAAAGAGGGGAAAATATCCAAACGTGTGAGGCACAAAAATAGTCATAACTTCCTTAATTTTAATCAGATTTAAAAAATTTAAAAAGATTCTTTCTTAGCTCATCAAACTCTTTCTATGTACAACAATATTGAAATATTTTAAGCTATTTCAATTTTTTCTTGTATATTGCTAGTTAGAGGGGAAACTCATTTTCTCTATTATCTCAGGGATACTCACACGTTAGAGCCTAAAATGGACCAAATATTCTCTGTGTTAGTTCACATTTCAACACAAGCATTTAAAATCAGCTATGTACAATTAATAATTTAATGACTAAATTTTACCTACAAGATGAATTTAATGCATTTAATCTTCCAAAAAATCCTATTAAAAAAATATTTGTACCAGCATGCAAGACTGAAAACCCCCCAAAAAACTTGCAACGGTTGTCTATCAATTGAACTGAGATTACAGCATACAAACACAACTTAAACTATAAACCATTCACGCCCTCTGCCATAATCAGTATTTACAATCATGAAAATAAGATTCTACTTAGAGTGAAAACAAGTAGTTTTTTTGAAGATTAAAGGAATAACAAAGTAAAAATTATAATTCAATTAAATTTCACAAAAAATCCAATTTAAAACCAAAAAAGAAGATAACCATGCAACTACGATTTAAAATATTTTTTACCATGCCCTATTGATTTTATTGCTAAACCAATTTTGTTTATGACATTCATTCATGAAATTATTTTTCTCACACTGTAAATATTTTCTTATGAGAATTAAATAAGAAAAAAGGCAAATGATGAGATTGTCAATAAAGAAACAAAATTGAAAGTATAAAGATTAGGTGTAGACAGCTAGTATGAAAGAACAATTCTGCTGTAGCTACCAGATGTTGCCAAGGAATTTTTGTTACTTTCATTTTTGTTCTGTTCATTGAATATCATTTGTCTTTATTAATTTTTTCTAACAAAATATCTACAGTTTGGCAAAACTTCTTCAATCTTTTTTTGCAATTAGTTTTTGTAATAGTATTTTTTGAAAGTTAAATTTAATTTATGCTGTAATGTTTGGTCATTTAATTATTAATTTAACCAAATTGTAATGAAAGTATAGATAATTTTATTAAGTAAATGGTATATAATTTTATTAAGTAAATCTGTATGTATAGAATTATCATAAAGATTTTATTTTTTTTTAATTTCGAATGTGCAATAGCATTAGAAGAAATGTATTGTTACTTCATTTTGGTTTCTTGTTTTAAAATTTTGAATGTTTTTATCTTTGGAACTGATCTTTTTTGGTCATTCTCTTTCTGTAAAAATCAAAACGGTTATGGGAAAAAGTGATTCACGAAAAACAAATGAGTAGGGACTTTATTTTTATTATTGAAATCCTTTTGAGATGAGTCGTTTATATATTTATTTATTTATTTGCGCCGGCTTTGGGTGGGATTGATACCGCTATCTTCAGACAATGCTCACCTAAAGATTCAATGTCTCTATCCACTGCGGCACAGACCTCACGGCACAGTGGATACAGATGTTGAATCTCTACAGTTCCTGATGAGCATTGTCTAAAGATAGCGGTTTCAATCATACTTAAAACCAGGCAATACTAATAAAAACCATGAGGGACAAATCTCTTTACAAACCATGTTACATTATTGCTCAGTTTAATTTAAAAAAAAAAAAAAAAAATTCTTTAACAAAGACGTACAGAAATTTGACGTACAGAAATTTGACATACAGAAAGTTTGAATAGATCATTGGCCATCAACAATCTTTGCAGTATAGAAAATAATACCAGAAAAGGTTTGTTCAAATCTTATTAAAATCTTCAGAAAACAATTGCAACAAATTATAACAATAAGAGACCATTGACTATGATTAGCATTACAAGTTAATTTTTTCTTTTTAGATAATTATTTTATCAACTTGGATGAAAAGAGCTATATAAAAGATGCTTAAAACCGTTTGAATTATGCAAATACCATCTGTAGTTCAAAAGTTATGAGAATTTTAAGTGTCAAAATTTAGGCTTTTCCGTGGACATTTTTCTTTAGAAAAAGTGGGCAAAATTACAGACCTGAACATTTCAAGAAATTCAGTAATTTCACCATTTATTTATTTTTCAAGCTATTCTTATGAAACTTGGCAGTCTTATGTAAAATTGTATGATCTTTCTGATTATGCAGTCAAATCTGATGTATCTCTTTACCATAAGCCATGAATTATAAATTCAGATGTACAAATTTAAAATTTTTTTTAAACTGGCACATGGTATCATACAGTGGGTGACTATTCATAAACAAAAAGTATTATAGTGGTATTTATATATAGCTTTATTGGGAGTAGGTATTTACCTGGCTCCTCACCTCTGGGGTGTAGCCATTGAATGCCTAAAGAGCATTCATGGCCGGTATTTACTACTCCCCTTAAAGAAAAAAAAATTGAGTAGATATGAATTAATCTCAGAAATAAATTGAAGAAAATTTTTCACACAGATTTTGGATTTCTGTAAAAGATGGAAATTCCCATAGTCGACCAGAATTTATGCATTTTGGGACAAGTCCAATTTTCAATTTTGTAAATCCTCTCTATCTAGCCCAAAATATACCCCTATTTTCTGAGATGCAACCATAAATCATACTCCACATGAATCCTCGATGTACACTCTTAACTCTTATCCTTGGGTGGTCTCTGGGCCTTGATAAGTGGTTATGCCTATACAAAAAAACAAAAGCTTTCAGGATACCAGGAATCCTGATAAATAACAACTATATATTCACCAGTTGATGATAATTTTCGTCATTTCTATTCTGTTGTTTTACTGAAAATTCAACTACGTAAACAAAGAAATAAAACTAATTTTTTTTACCTTGTTTCCACCTTACCATTTAAAATGATTACTTGATTTTAGGGTATGCTGAAAACGAATATCGCATTTAAATTTTCTGCAAATAAGTAATTTCCCAGATATTAAGCAATGTCATTTCTTATGCTATCACTGGTGGCCATTTTGGAGCGTGTAAACACAACCCCCGGAAACTATGCGCATACGCGCATACCAAAATGGCCACCAGCAATAACATAAGAAATGACATTGCTTAATATCTGGAAAGCTATTTTTTGCAGAAAATTTAAATACGATATTCGTTCTCAGCATACCTGAAAACCTTTCAAGGTAGTCATTTTAAAGAAAGGCAAAAATTTACAAAATGCATCACAATGAAATTCTTTATCGAACCGCCTAATTATTATTATTATTGCTGTTATTATTATTATTTTTATTTTTTATTTATTTACTTTTTTAATACATTTTCACCCCAAACAAGGCGCATTGCCACTTTGTTGTAGGGGGCTACTATCAGGGACACTGGCATCGGGGTATTGTGTAGGAAGTTGGGCAGCAAGATGTTGGTTCACATTGCACTTGAACTTCTGTATGTCAGCGCAGTTGGGGAAGCAGGGACCTGGAAGGGAATTCCAAAGTTTAGCTGTTCTAGGGAAGAAACTACTGGAGTAGAAGGCTCTCTTACATCTAGGGATCTTTACTGTGAAGGGGTGGGAGTTAGCTGCTTGTCGGGTTTGTCGGGGGTATTTACGTCGAGGGGGCACAAGTGCTTGCAGTTCGTCAGAGCATTCACCGTTAAAGTACTTGTAGAATAGGCAGAGGGATGCAACATTTCGTCGATGGGACAGAGGCTGAAGTTTAGATGACAGTTCAGGACCTATCAGATTGGCGACTCTCTTTTGAACCTTGTCTAGGAGCGAGAGACTAGTGGCAGATGCACCAGCCCAAATATAAAAACAATACTCCATACATGGGCGAATGGTGGCCTTATAGAGGTATAGGATACTTTTGGGTGTTGGTAGCTTTCTAGCACAGTAGAGAGAGCCTACCTTCTTCGCAGCGGTCCTGGCAATACTCTCAATGTAATTTTTCCAACTCATGTTTCCTGTGAACGTTAAGCCGAGGAGTTGATAAGATGTACTTTCAGATAAAGAGTCATTGGCCATTGCTATTGGTGGTAGAGAAGGTTTTTTGTAATTATTGAAGGAAACGAGTTTAGTCTTGGCAGCATTGAATGTGACCATCCATTTTTGTCCCCATTCCACTACAGATCAGAGGTCATCCTCTAGTGTTTCTGCTATTTCCTTAGATATGTGTTCATTTGTTTTCCTGTCGTGTCTGTTATAGAGTGTGGTGTCGTCAGCATATATACTCATCTCACAGGCAATTTTGTCAGGGAGGTCATTTATGAATATTAGGAATAACAGAGGTCCAAGGATAGACCCCTGAGGCACTCTCGCATTTATATCATATTGTTTAGATGTATGACCGTCGAGGACAACCTGGATTTTTCTCTGATCTAAGAATGATTTAGTTATGTTATGTATTCTTCCAGTGATACCATATGATCTGATTTTCCTGAGAAGACCTTTATGCCATACCCTGTCAAAAGCCTTAGATATATCTAGAGCTACCGCTCTACCCTCCCCGGCTTTGTCCAGTGAATGGTATATAGTTCTGAGATTACAGTTAGGATGTTTGCTGTGGAATGGGCTTGCCTAAATCCATATTGTTGGTCAGTCAGAAGTTTAGCATCTGTACGGTGATGGTCTATTATTACTATTATTTAGATATTCTCAGTTAAAAAAACAAACAAAAAAAAAAAACGGTTTTATTTTACAGATTCGAAAAAAAAAATGGTCTTCACAATGAGTTAAAAATAAAAAAATTATACAAAATACTATTAGAACCACTCCATTTTGGTAATTTTTCTTGTCATAGTAAATTTATAATAAAATCGTTTTAAGATTGAATTTTATATTCCCTTTTTAGGACATATGAACAATCTGGTATCATACACTTTCCAAAGGTTGCTGATTAAAATATTTGAAATCAAAATTTTAAATAATAAACATTTCAAACCTTTTTTGCTGACACATTATAAAATCTTTTGCAGTTATTTGTAGAAATAATTAAAAATTAACAGCTTCATAAAGTTTTTAGTGAGTCATCCATTTTTTATTGAATCAATTTCATTACTGTTAATAGCGACAAAACCATTTCATATATATATATATATATATATACGCACACACACATAAAAAGAACTTTGCGTGTGTGTGTATGTGATCGAGTTCATTCCCTATTGTCTTTGAAATGGCTGGGTCAATTTTTACAAAATTTCACACAAATATACTTTATGTATCTGACAGTGTTCTTAGATAGATTTTGTGCCAAAATCTCTTCAATAAGTACTGATAATCAAAAAATCCGAGGAAAGAAGGAACAGACGTGACCAAAGTTAACACCTTATACAGCCTAACATTACATTTAAGAAGTTTTATTATCATACAAGCTGAAAGACCTGGTATATAAAATCAACAATAGGTTCTTTGATATGACAGGGGTGCATTCAAAATGAATGTTTAAAGCAAAATTGAACCATGATACTTGACATGCATTTTAAACTTTAAAGCTGCACAAGCAGAAAAGTCAGGCATATAAAATCAACAGTAGGTTCTTTGATATGGTAGGAGCACGTTTGAACTGAATGTTTTTTTTAGAACACAAATAAATCATAATACTTGATTTTTGCATTTTAAACTCCAATTCAAGCCATTATATATAAAAAATAATTTTATAAAAACAACAGTAGGTTCTGTAGTGCAATGTAGACTACAATGTATTGTAGACTAATCATGGGGGGGGGCATGTGAAGCTTCCTCTCAGTGCACCACAATGGCTAATCAATCAATTTGATAGAAAAATGGGCGATTTCACTGATTTCAATAACAATAAAAATATGAGTGAAACATTCATTGATCATCACTCAATCCTGGGCAACGCAGAGTCTCCCTGACAGTGTGTGTATTTATATATACACTGCACTCATGAAAAAAAGATTTTTATTGTTCATGAGTCAAAGTAAAATATGTAAAACACATTTACAAAAAAATATTAAAAAGGAGAGGAAAGAAAAAAAAAAGGGGGAGTCAGCTAAATTGAGAAAATTGCAATTAAAAAAGGAAAGAATAAAAATATGTACATTAGTGACCCGTATGTATTGGCAAGTATGTATTGGTTGCTCGAACATACTTGCCAATACATAGAGATTTTCAATAACTAACCATCTCCTTAAAGACCTGTCATGTGCAGCAAACTTCAATACGAACTGAGTTGTGCTCACTCCACATTCCATCTTAAAAATCTTAAAATGTTTGGTTGAGGAGGTTTTCTCTCTGCTAACAGAGGGAATGTCTCCTAGGTTTGAGAATGATTAGATTCTTTGAAAATAATATTCTCTACCTGTATAAGAGCCAAGTACATTCAAGGATGGAGTGCTGTTGCCACATCTGGGCAGGAGATGCTAGATAGTCTTATCCTGCCTTGACATAATTCAAAATAGATTTCATAGCCTTTTCTCTTCTCTGCAACATCTTTCCCTCAGAAGAGACGTTGCGTGCCTGTCTCTGCTTTATCATTATTTTTATGGCAAGTGCTCGCTTAAGCGCCAATCTATGGTCCCCCATGGCTTGACTTAAATGAAAAACACTCGTTTATCTGAAACAATTATCAATAATTTCCCCAACTCTTTATCTGTGCCTAAACCTAAACGTAGATTCCATGAACAAAGTTTCTTTCTTAGAACTGCACGCTTGTGGAACTGTTCTGTTTCCCAGCTTTCCAGCTGACTACAATGTTTTTTTCAAGTCCAACGTAAACAAATTCTTGATGAGCCATCCCCTTAAGTAATCCAATTTACTAAATTTCCACTACCAACGATTACTACGATATTGTGCCATTGATTACTGTACTCTCATTAACCCTTATCCTCAAGTAGCCTTTGGGCCTTGATAAGTGGTAACTCCTTTGTAAAAAAAAAAAAAAAAAAAAAATCATGTTTTATTTTAATCGCTTCCCTGCTTTTTATTTATTTATTTTTTCTCATATAACGCAACGCAGCTTTATTTTAATAAAGTACATATTTTTGTTCTTTCTTTTTTAATCGCAAACCCCTTGATTCAGCTTTGGAAAAATAAGGGCAAAACCGGTCAGCTGACTCCTCTTTTTTCTTTCCTCTTCTTCCTTTTTAAAAAAATTTTTTTTTTTTTTTTTTTTTTTTTAACATGTTTTAGTATTTTACTTTGAATCATCTATATATATAAAAGCGAAAATGTGTGTATGTATGTGTGTTCGCTTTTTTGTGTATGTCTGTAAAAGGCTTTTTTCGCTGGACATTTCGGTCGGCTCATTCCTTCTTAAAACTTTTTATATCACGTATAAATGATAATATCTATGAGTTACGAATGGGGATCGCCTGTCTATTTAATTTGCCTGACTTTCACATGAGATTTTTTCCAGATTTTTAGAACGTCCTGTGTATCTTTCACTTTTCAGTATAAAACAAGCAAAAACTGGCCTACAGCCGTGTCATGTTTCAAGGTCAAACATCACACGACTTAAGGTTCTCGCACCTGTTAATTTCATTTTATAAAAATTAAATTAAGTTTCCATCTCCACGTCAAAGGTTCGGGGTTCAAGCCTACTTTCCTACAAAAACTTTTTTTTCTTTTACACCTCCAAACACCCAACCAACGTTTTTTTTAAAAACAGGGTTGTTTTGATACCCCCCCCCCTCCACACACAACACACACCTACAAACACCCGGGCCACGCCAGGTACCCCCCCCCCCCGCTAGTGAACAATAAAAATCATCCCTTCATGATTGCAATATTCAAATTTTATACCCCACCCAAAAAATTATGAAATATATATATATATATATATATATATTATCGTCCTGGTTAGCGGGGCACAATATTAAGGTGAGAGTCCTATGAGCAGTTGAACTGCATGGGTGTTCTTCACTCAAGAGCAGAAATGAATGTCTGGCTTACATAGTGCCAGATGGATTCATATTATCATGAATATAGGGGTGTCAACTACCCCTGCACCCCAGAAGACCATATGACTGATCCCGTTCTTGATTGTGCCTTGCTCTCAGAAAGTATTATTATATTTGTGCATCTGGAAGGATATTTTCTCTCCCGGCACATAATTCTTTTTGGGAACAGTTGTCTTTGCGGATTTTTACCTGTTTTGGTAATAATTTGTCAAAGACTGGCTGTATTTTTCTTGTGAACATCACTTCTGCCGGAGACATTTGGGATGGTGTATTCTCATTAGGCGTTATGCGGTACACTTGAAGAAATTGTTGCAACGCTTTTTCGGAAGGAGTGTCCTTTGCCTTCTTCAAGGTGTCCACAAATCTTTCGACCTGTCCGTTTGACCTAGGGTGGTAAGTCGGAGTTGTGATGTAGTCCAGTTGTAAGTCCTCCATGAACTCTTTAAAGTCCCCAGATGTACACCGAGTGCTGTTATCTGACACTAAACGTAACTCATGAAGAGTTTTTATAGTGAAGTCAGTAGTCAAGCTTTTGTACGTAAAGACTTCAGGTCACTTAGAAAAGCTGTCCACTTCTATGAGGTAGTACTGTCCATCAAGTGGTTCCACATAGCCCACATGTATCCATGACCATGGGTAGTCAGCTTTAGACCATGGACTAAATTGAATTGGTGGCGCTTTAACAACTAGTGCACATCCTCTGCATGCTTTCACCTTTTCTTCAATATCCTTGTCCATGTTTTTCCAGAACATGTATGAATGCATTAAACTTTTCATTCTGGTGGTGCCAGGGTGTCCTGTGTAAAAATCCTTTAAGATTTTCTTTTGGAGTGTCGCTGAAATAACTACTCTCCCCCGATATAATAATACCTGGTCGCATGTTGAGAAAACCTTTGCTACTTGTTCATCAGTCTGCAATTTTTCCTTGGTTTCTCTTATAAAATCGTCGCTTTCGGCTTCTTTCCTTATATCCTCCAGAGTAATGAGTTTTTTCAGTGTTACATAGGATTGAATTATAAACTCTCTCTGATCGTAGTGATGCAATCACAGAGTCTTCAAGTGGTTCCTCACTTCTTGGTATTAAAAGTTTTGAGCTTTCTTCTACAACGGGAATCTGGAGGTATGCTTCACTCAGATCTATTTTTGAGAATATTTTTCCAACATTTAGTTGCGTAAACACTTCCTCAGGGCTGGGTAGCAGGTAATGAAGATCCTTAAGTGCTGTATTCAATCTGGTCGAGAAGTGTGTGCAGACTCTGATATCGTTTGATTTTTTTCCTTCACATACACAGTGGAGGCAGCCCATTCATTGACTGGGGTTAAGATTCCTGCTTTGACGAGTCTGTCCAGTTTTATGTCAATTTTTTGTATAGAGGCAAACAGTATGCTGCATTTCTTTTTGAAGACTAGGGTGGCATCGTCTTGTAACTTGAAGTTTCCCTCCATTTTTGTACAGCAGCCTAGTTTGTCTGAAAAAAAAAAAAAAAAAAAAAAAACATTGGGGAATGACTCCTTCGGGTCTTTCTTTAGTTTTTCAGCTTCAGCTGTAAGGTTATCCATCTTTTCACAAAAATCACTAATGGGCGAGTCCCAGAGTTCAAATTTTTGGATCCAGTCTGTCCCAAAACGGTTATTAGTGTTTTTTAATACAAACATCTTGAGATTCAGTATTTTTCCCTTCAATGTTTCGTTAGTTGTAACCTCACCTTCAAATCTTATTCTTTCTCCAGTTATTGAACGAGCAACTTCCTTGCTTCTCATCATCTTCGGTTTTCTGATTTTGCACCAAGTATGGCAGTTTATGATGGACAAATCTGAACCACTGTCAAGTTGAAGTCCAACATTCTTATCCCCCATTTTTCCCGTCACATACTTCTGTACATTTTCGTCGTCCGCTTGAGTCCTTATTTTTATGTAGCTCCTGCGGGGTCCTTTTGCTCTGCAATGTGAGGCTTTGTGTCCATTGCATCTGCACCGATCACATTTCTGGGACCGGTATGGACAATCCTTCTGGCAGCGGAGTTCTCCACATCCTTTGCATGGATAATGGGGTAACTCAGGTTTGTTTGGAGATTTTTCTTGAGGAACATGTTTGGCTTTCACTTGACTGTTTGGAGAGTAAGATTTTTTGTTACTTCGTAACTTTCTAATATGCGCTACACCTGCCTCTTCTATATTTTTGGATTCTTGCTTCTCCAAGATGATTCTTTGGCATTCCTCAGCCAATTGTTGAAGGGTTATATTTGGTTCCTTTTCCAATTTGGTTAGTGCCCGGCATTTGAGTTCAGCGTCCTTGGTTGACACTAAGCCTTGAATAAAAATCAGAGCCTTAAAGTTGTAAGCCATCAATGAAGATAGTTTGAAGTCGTCACAGTGTCTATTTATGACCGAAGCAAATGTGGTGTAATCTTGGTCTACTTTGCATGTCAGGTTGATGCATCTCCATCGTTTATGGAATAAGCTGATTTTTGGACAATATAATTCCAAAGATTTTACTGTCTCGTCAAAGGACAATTTGCTTGTCTGTTTAGGGATGTAGTCCACAAACTTATTATGTTCCAATTTTTGTAATAAAAGATGAACCTTCATCTGCTCGCTCCATGACTTGCAATCAATCCTGAATACGTCACAAAATCTGTGAAAATAGATTATCCATTATATGTCTTGGTGTGCGACAAAAAAACAGCATCGTCTTGACTAAGACATGATGCAACTTGATTCTGGCATTAAATCTTCTAAGATTAAAAATGCGACCTGTGGTTGGAAACTTTAACATGACACGCTTATCGCAATCCTGAAACGCATGAGCAAGTAGAGCAGCAAAATATATAGAGAAAAGAGTAGGGGCAGGAATATCACTTTGTTTGACACCATTGTCAACTGGGATTTCATCAGACAATTTTCTGTTAAACGAGACTGAAGCTTTCGTGTCCCTGTGCTGTTCTTTGAATATTCTGACAAAGGAGACCCTACCAGTGTTACACATGCGACAAAAAATGGGCAATTTAAGAAACAAATAGACGTAGGGGTATGAACAGAAACTTAATAATAAAACAAATATCGTTTATCTTTGTAACACGTTGCCAAAAGGGGGGGGGTATAAGGGAATTTACGGGAAAGCAAGAACCCAAGTATTTTCTCTTTATCACATATGTGACATGGCAAAAAAAAAATAAAACAAGTGGATAGAAACACAAGGAGGAACACAATAAAAATGCGATAAAATAACACTTTCTCAAACGATACAAAAATTTATTTAAGATAAAAAAAAAAAGGAAGAGTTTAACGAAAAAAAAAGAAATGTATTTAAAGTTATGGAATCTGAAGTATATCTACGTGTATTGAAATGAGTGAAAGTTCTTGGGGGAGGGTAATCAAAGTCTTTGCACTTACAGGTCTCTTTTGTTTTCCCCCTTTTTTCATTTCTTTTACTGGTGTGTTTCCCAACTCGTCAACGATGCAGTCAATCCAATATATTTCCTTCGGTGGGCAAAAAGTTTGGATAGCAAATTCACGTGTTCTCTTTTCTTGCTCGCGCATTATATATCTGTCCATTTTGTGAGGGATAAGGGGTCACATCATCCGCGTTCGGTACATCCGCATCTCCTTCGCATGATGGGAAAAAAAGGTCATCGTCTCTTTCGTGAGAAAGTAAATTAATCACATTCTCTTGCATGACTGAAGAAGGTCGCGTTGTCCATGTCTCGTATATCTGTATCCTTTTCGCATGAGGGGAAGAAGTCACCCTCTCCTCCCACGAGGAGAGAGACCTCTTCACAGGTCGGCGACCCAAACTGAAAAGAGCGACTTCCGCTAGTGTCCAGTTAAAAAAAGGGAAAGGGGAAGTGATCCCACTTCAGGTTTCCCCCTCTTCTTCTCTGTTTCACAATCCGGTCTAAAAATAAACTTGACGAAATCTCCAGCCGGTAAAGTCTCTGCAAGTTTTAAAGGGGGGGGAGTATATTAGTAGACTTTCGCTCAATTTGAAACAACTACTGTATTAGCTTATCTTGTGGGAATCATATTTTATTTTACGTCGGCGACAAAATATAAAAATAGAAAATGATATATCTTGTCAGCCTAAAATTAAGTATTTAAATTTTGATTTAAATACATAATCCAATTTAAAGATCATGTCACACCAGAGAGCATCCCTGTTGACGGTTTAAAATGCTTTGGTTAGATCCACAAACACTTGATATAGCGGTATCTGTTGATCAATGCATTTCTCCTGGGCTTCCTGGGCTGAAAAAATCATATCCATAGTTCCTCTGTCAGACCTAAAGCCACTTTGTGACTCTGGAGTAGCATTAGGACAAACATCCTCCAGTAACCTGTTTAATAGAAGTCATGCAAGAACTTTCCCAGCAGCTTCCAAAAGCGTAATCCCACAGTAGTGGTCACAAAAATTCTGTGGAACAGGAGCACCTTCCCAGATTTCCTCAACAAAACCAAGGATAGCATTAGCAATCTTCATACCGCCAATCCTAAGAAGTTACACCGGAACACCATCTAAACCAGGTGCCTTGCCACTGCTGACTTATGTGATAGCTAACTGCACCTTAACCAGACTAGGCAAACGATCCATTCTGAATATGATATCACATTGTGGTAAGCTATCAATTGCATCAGCATCTACTGCTGAGGGATTGTGAAACAGTAAAGTGCTCTTGCCATTTTTTCAAGATATTTTCTGGATCCTTAATGACAACAGAACCATCTTTCAACATCAGGGGAGATATTGAAGAGGTAGGAAGACCAAATACTTGGTGCAGGTGTCTATAAAATTCCTTCAAATTCTTTGTGTCAAACGCCTTTTGGATCTGCTCCGTTATATTCATCCACCATTGGTTTTTCATTTTTCTTAGCTCACGTTGCAATGTGGCTTTGACCTCTTTGTATTGTCACAAATTAGTTGTATGATCAGAATGATCTTCACAAAGTAAAGATTTATAAATTGTCTGTTTATTCATCAGCAACTGATTAATTTCAAGATTGTTGTCGTCAAATCAGTCTTTGTTCTTATCCCTCTTGAAGCCAAGAACTTCAGCACCAGCAGAATAAACCTGAGTCTTGAAATTCACCCATGTACCATCAGATGCAAAATTATCAAGCTTTTCTGCCATACTCTTTTGAACTTTAACTTGGCGACATCAATATGGCTAAGCACCTTAACGCCACTATGATGAACTTTCTTACGGATTCGTAGATTAAACTTTCCTCTCACCAAATTGTGATCGGTGTCACATTCAACACTGTGCATGGCACCAACAGTATATGCATCTCAAAGGTCGCATTTTCGAGTTATGATGAAGTCAATCAATTAGGTGACCATGCTTTGAACGTTGGTGTATCCAAGTAGCTTTGTGCTTCAGTTTACGGTGAAAAAAAGTGTTACAGATAGCAAGATTAAATTCTGAACACAGCTCTAGTATCTTAAGGCCATTAGCATTTATGGTACCGATACCATAGCGGCCAAGAGGACTCCAGGTCTCATAGTCTTTCCCAACACATGCATTGAAATCACCAAGAATAACAAGTTTTTCATTAATTGGTGTAGATGCAACAACAGAGCGCAGAGACTCATAAAAACACAAGATGTCATCTTCATTCGCTTGTGGTGCATAGACCGAAAGAATAGTGATGAATCGTGAGAGAGGAACACAAAGTTTCATGATGCGGTCACAGATACTGGAAGGAAATTCCATAGTATCAACCAAGGATGTTTTAATCGCAAAACCGACTCCACCATTTCTACGGATACTCTCCGGTTTATCAATCCAGAAGAGAGTGTATCCTGATGATACCTCTGTCATTTGATCTTCTCCTGAGAGACGAGTCTCTGACAGAGCAGCAATATCTATATCAAGTCTCCGTAGCTCTGCAGTAACAAACGCTGTTCTGCGCTCTGGACGGTTGGATGACTCTTTATCAAAAAGAGTGCATACATTCCAACAGCATAAATTGAATTTCACTCCTTTTTGGAGATACATTTTTTGTTAGTCGCAGGAAACTAACCAGTGATAGTATGACAGACACTTTTTAGTGCACCTTTTCTAGCACTTTCCCAAGACACTGGGTGAGCGGTGCTCTCCCTGAATAGGGCTGCTCAGTCACAGGAACCCCCACTGGAGTTGGCCACTGTCATGTGAAGGCACAACAACGTTAAGATAGGGTTCCTGTCGCCTCTGTGCAGATTTGTGACTGTTTACTTCCAACTGGTCAAGTCTGTACACGTTGCCACTCCTCCATCGCCGTAGGACTTGCAATAAAAATGAACGACCGATAAAGATAAAAGATAGATCTCAAGTAACATCTGTACATCATTGTATTAAAGTGACAAGCACTTGTATGATATGAGTGCCACTCTCTAAGTTTCAACAACAATAACTCAGTGACAAGCCATTGCAAGATGACTGGTAATTGCCTTGACCGCAGATTTCGTGTAAGAGTTGTCCTCTCCTAGAAGGATTGCCTCCACCATGGCTTATAGGAGCTCCTTCTACGCCGCTAATGTCATTTACCCATGACTGGGCATCAGAGCATGGTCCACACACCGGTGGATCATGAATGCCGTAGTCAACAGGGCCTAAGCTCCTCTGGAGATTTCTGTCAGAGTTACCTCACCCTTAAAGGCAGTGGGGGATTCAATTTTCTGGTACTGAACATTCTCCATTCACCAGAGCCCCATTAGCATGGCAGAATCCACGATGTGCACATGGGGATGATTATATTGGAAGAAGCTATATATGACACTAGAGCATCTGTGTGCTTTTAACACATGCCCACACCAATCCTTTATATACATACTCACACAAAATGGTACAATAAAATTACAAATGTATAATAGCATATATTTTTTATGAACTGTTTAAAAAATAATTCAAATGATTATCTTTGGCTCGTTTCTAGAATATTTTTAAATATGTTCTATCATTGATTTAAATGATAGTAAGCAATTTTGATGGTAAAAAAGGAGTGTTAAATGAAAAATCTATTACACTTATTCATTTAAATATATACTATAAAATAGATAAACATGAATACAAAGTTATACGAAAAAAAATCAACATCACTTAACTGTAGATTTCTTTAAACTGAGAAAAATGGCATTACTGATATTTAGGTTTACTTTGTTAAAATGAATTACCTAAAGTCACATTTTTGGCTTGTTTATGTTTTTAGTAAATAAAAACTTGTGATTTGTTTCATGAAAATTAAAATAAAAATAAAAACGAAGAAGGAATTTTTGTCATTAATTTTCTGTTATGAGAAGATGATTGTAAAAGAACCAAAAAAAGAACTAACCTGGAGTTTGGGCCATGAAACAACTGTCCTCTGTCATATCAACGGATAGAGTTTCACTGAACTCTTTCTTCTCTTTGTGTTTCTTTTTCTTTTTCTTTGAGGAAGATTCATTGAGGTCAAAGGATTGGGAAGCATCAAGGTCAACCATTGGAATAGATACTGCAAAACATTGAATAATGAAAAGTGAAAAATGATATTTCTTTTTATAAAACAGAACTTTGTTATAAAAAACACTTTTGTTATGGAAAGAAAATAAAATAATAAAAACAAACAAAATATTCAGAAAGAAATAAAGATAAAAATGAGGAAAAAAATCTGTAAAATAAGGAGGAATACAAAACTGTTTAGCAAGAAGCATAACCTACATATAATGAAAAACTTGAATAAAAAAAAATATTATATAAGAAAAATTGCATCAGATTTAAAACAAAAAGGTGCTTATTCAAATTGGCACTTATTGTGACATTTAAAATTAAAGAAAATACAAAAATGTTAATATGATACTAGTCATGGGATGAAGATAGAAATTTTTAAATATCACATAATTTGATCAAGTCGTTTTAGATTTATTAAAGAAAATCAAATTTTACTGTTTTGATGAAAAAGAGTCAAATTGATTGAACTAGGGTAAATAACCATTATATATAGAAACTAAAAATAATTACTGATTACCTCCCCTTATGTTCTCTACTAAATTATGGCCTAATCTGTCAGCACATTTTATTAGAAAAAAAACTAACCATTTTTAGGAATTTAAGGATAGAAAACAGTTTTCAGTAGTGGAATTGAAATTCTTCGGGGGGGGGGAGAGGTGCTACAATATTTAGCTCATGTATTTTAGTTTTAGTCTGTGTATATGATCAAATGAAAAACTAGAAATACTAAAGTTTAGTATAAAACATTTACTAAATAATACAAAGAGTTTAAGTATAAAAAGAAACTTAGCAAATTTTATTAGAAAATCCATCTATTGGTTTTCTTCAGAAATGAAACTTTTTTGTGTAAGTGACTTGTCATATATTTTTAATGTAAGTGTTATATTTTCATTTATATTGTATAATTACATGAGAGAATAAAAATTAATTTTTGGCAAAATATAATCTCTAAAAATTTAAATTCATAAACTATTGCAATTCAATATTAGGGTTGAGTTATTGTGCAATTTTTGTAGAGTATATTTCGTTTTGGTTTCTGATAATTTGAAACTGTTTTCTTCTGACCATTTTGTTATTTTGTGTTTTGAGATTTGAAATCCAGATTTTTCATCTCTTCAATTATTTTCATTTTTTTAAATATTTCTGTTTAATTTTCGAATGAGGAGACTTGGGTAAAGTTTTCAGCTATGTCTTCCTTTTTAGTCAACGAAGAGGGAGACCCGACATTGTCCGAGATTGAATGAGGATTAACAAATGTTCCACTCTCCCATACATTGTCATCGAAATTGGTGAAATTATCGATTTTAAAATCAAATCAATTAATTGCCTGCTCTAGTAAGCACCCGCCCCCCCCCATACTGGAAGGAAGCTTCACATGCCTCCCTACAGTGACTTAGTTCACAATATATTGTTGCACTGTAGAGAATCTGTTAATTTTATAAAATTATCTGTAAATAATGGCTTCAGTTTAAAATGCAAAAGTCAAGTATCATGGTTCAATTGTGCTTTAACCATTAATTTTGAACACATCCTTGTTTATCATTTGAACACATCCTTGTTTATCAAAGACTCAACTGTTGATTTTGTGAAATTATTTTAACAATCATTTGAATTAAAGTTAAACATAAAAAAGTCAATATGGTTCAATTTTGCATTTTGAACATGCCCCCGCTTTATAAAAGAATCTACAATTGATTGGGCTTTTATGCTTGTGCAGCAATAAAACTTTAAATGCTCTTGTGATGTTAGATTGTATAAAAGTGTTAATTTTGATCAAAATTAGACTACGTTCTTTATCAGATTTTTTTTGATTATCGATTTTTGATACTTACTAGATGCATTTTGATACAAAATCTACATAAGAACACTTCCAGACACATCAAGTACCTTAAAAAATTTGCCCAGCTGTTTCAGAATCCATAAGGAACAAACTCATACACACAAAATTCCTTTTACATATAAAATCCACCTAAAAACGATCAGATATCTCTACTCTTATACTAGTACCTATTTACAATGCCTCCCCACGGAACAAAGTTAGACACGTTAGTGGTAAGTGGTTTTTAACGTGGAGAAAAGGTACAAAAATAAAAAATTGTCCCAGTCGTGAAGGACTGCTCCTCCACCGAAAGAGAAGAAATGGAAGTGCTGCATCTGAAGAACAGATACTACACTTTGATCTTGCCCATTATAATAGTAGACATTATTATGTGCAGAAAAGGGATTTTTCTAGCTTTCAGCCATCATCAGCATGGGTTGGGATTGAACTCCCGACACCAACAGCTATAGAGTCTGACGTTCGAAAAATGAGCTACAATGACTCACCACTTGAATGCACTGTCTTTTTATAGTTTTTAAATTTAAGATCTGTTGTTGGCATTTTTTAGCAATATTAATTTGAAACGCTGTTATTTTTATAATATAGTTCTTTAAAAAATGCCGTAAAACAAATTGTTTTAAATTTGCTTTTTTGAGGTTCCAATTTGGAATGTTGTCTTCTGGATTGGTATTCAGACTTTCTAGTATTATTGGTAAGTGGTCAATTCGACATGTAGCATTCTGTGCTGACTGCGTAAAGTTCATTAGAACGGATGAATCACGTAGGGTTAGGTTTGTTGCTGAAAAATTTCCCGAGTGCGGACACGTGTGTTGGGAATTGGTTGTTGTAAATTTTTTTTTTTTTTTTACACAGTGATCACCACTTATCAAGGCCCGGAAGCCACTCAGGGATAAGGGTTATTGCAAGTACATTACGTTAGTGTGGAGATTTGATGAAGTGTTTACTTAAGGGGGCGGTTCATTAGGAATTTGTTCACGTTGGACTTGAAGACATCCAAGTTGTAGTCAGGTGGGAAGCAGGCAGATGGAACAGAGTTCCACAGGCGTGCAGTTCTAAGAAAGAAGCTTTGTTCATGGAATCCACGTTTTGATTTAGGCACAGATATAGAGTGGGGAAATTTTTCACAGTGGATTCAGCTAGATGGATGTTTTTTGTGAAAGATTGGCGAGGAGGGACGAGAGATTGGAGTTCAGACGAGCACCTGCCATGGAAATAATGATAAAACAAGGATAGGCTCGCAACATCTCTTCTGTGGGAGAGAGGTTGCAGGGTAGAGAAAAGGGCACCCCCCACTAAGCCACGAAGTCTATTTTGTACTCTGTCAAGGTAGGATAGGCTGTTTTTAGCAGCTCCTGCCCAGATATGGCAACAGTATTCCATCCTTGGACGTACTTGGCTTTTATATAGATAGAGAATTGCATCAGTAGTGAGATATCTTCTGGAGCGGTAGAAGGATCCCACCATCTTTCCAGCGACCTTGGCAACAGACTTGATGTACGTGTTCCATTTCAGATCAGATGTACGTGTTCTATTTCAAACCCAGAAGCTTGTCAAAACACAGGGCCTCACCCAGACGAGAGCCATCCATCACAATTGATGCCAGATGGGGATCAGAGCGTTGATAATGTAAGGATAGGAGTTTGGTTTTGGATGCATTAAAGGTAACTGCATAGGTTATTTTTACTTCCAGGAGTGGTTTCGCTACAACCCCATATTGGGTTGGGCGAGTTAGAGTCTCCCAGTAATATGAAAGGTGTGAGTAGTTGTAGTATTATGTTTTGCAATTTTTTCTCTTAATTTCTCATTTGGTAGAATGTAGATTGAGCAGAAGTTGATTTGTTTATGTAGAGTTATTTAATTGCTATTGCTTGTAGGTTTGCTTTAAGTTTTGTGAGATATATCATTTCTGACTAGGATGGATGTGCCACCTGAAATAAAAAAAATAGAAATTTTTCATTTTGTTTTATGACATCTATTTTTACATTGGTTGGGTTTATTGCTTTTGTATGATGATTTGATATATTTGTATTTTTTTATTTTTTTATTTCTGCGTAATTGGTATTTTCTATTATTTTCCTGGCTGCGAAGAAAATTTTAGTGTGTTTTATTTTGAAGATTTCTTTTTTCTTTTTTTTTTATCCAAATAAGGAAATTTTTGGAGTTTGCTCAGTGATTTTCATTGCAATTAGTGCATTTAAATTCATTTTTACAATCTTTGTGTGAATCTTTTCCCCAGCATCTTATGCATGTTGGAGGGGAGGGTGCATTTCTTACGATGATGCCCAATTGCGACATCTTAGTGGGTTAGAGACATATGGTTTCGTGTTTATTATCAGTTATCCTATTTTGGGATTTTAGAGCTATCAAAGGTTAGGATGTACGTATTAGTGAATATGATTCCTGTTGTTTTTCTTATTTGTATTCTTTATACATCTGCAACGTTTTGCATTTTGAGATTTATTTGATTTCTTCTATTGTGCACAATGATAGTTCAGAGTTTAATTACACTTTTGCCCGAGTTTAGGGTTTTGTGCGGGTAAGTTTTAATTGTTATCAAATTGTTTCCATTTTAGTAGCTCATCTGCTAGTTTTTTATTTGCCATTGTTTTAGTTTTTTTAATTGTTTTTGGTTTAATACTTTTGGAGAATATTTTTTCTATTGTGAAAGGCGATATCGTAACAGTTTTTCACTGATTGATTCCACCACTATGTATGGTGAGAAGTTTGTATTATCATATTTCATTTTATTTTCCATGTTTGAATCTGAAAGATCAGAGACTTCGGAATGGGATCTTTTTTGAGAGGCATAATTTGGTACATAGTTTAGCATATTTTTTTTTCATTTTTTCTGCTCATGGACCCTATAAGAGAGGTATTGGGGGAATTCATATGCCCTAACACAACAGGGATAAATAAAGGAGGGGTATATGTTACTCTTTGGCAGACCCAAGCATTAGTGGTTCTTTATTTGTTTTTAAAACTTTATTTTGTTTTTTAGAAAAAAAAAAATGTTTTCGAGTCATGTTGGGTTTGTTGTCCATCAAGTGGCATAACCCTTCAACCACCACTTACTAAATCTGTTTATTGTGTAATGTGCGGAACGTAAGCATGTTTTCTTGTTACATTTATCAAATTTAGAGCTAGACGTGATTAACCAATTGATTGGATCAGGCCTATCCAACCTCCTGTCTAGCCAAAGTAAGAGCTAAAATGGTATGTTGCAGGTTCATGTCCTTATAATGTCCTGGGTATGATCTGCTCAGCCACCAGGATCCCGTCCTTCGGCATCACAGGTCACCACCCATGGTCAACAGGTGGCCCCCATTGAGAGGCTTTTATCCTTTGCAAGGGGGTAGTCAGCATATTCTAATGCCCCACTGACAGGGCTAGAATCATAAAAATATCTTTCAGTTGGAATGTATGAGACATCGGGTGAATGTCTAGCATCTGGTAGGATGCCCCATTCCCAGCTAAAATAAAATATGTATAACAATAAAGATCAGTTACTCTGATAAAGAACTTAATATTGTATTCCACTATTATCTGTGTATATATCTATATGTTAGAAATTCAATAAAATTTCATCTAGATTTATTTTTCAACAAAAAAACATGTATTTCAACATGGAATTTCTAAAGGTTCACTTTGTTAAAATGTATTATTTAAAGTCACATTTTTGGCTTGTTTATGTTTTTAGTAAATAAAAACTTGTGATTTGTTTCATGAAAATTAAAATAAAAATAAAAACGAAGAATGAATTTTTGTCATTAATTTTCTGTTATGAGAAGATGATTGTAAAAGAACCAAAAAAAGAACTAACCTGGAGTTTGGGCCATGAAACAACTGTCCTCTGTCATATCAACGGATAGAGTTTCACTGAACTCTTTCTTCTCTTTGTGTTTCTTTTTCTTTTTCTTTGAGGAAGATTCATTGAGGTCAAAGGATTGGGAAGCATCAAGGTCAACCATTGAAATAGATACTGCAAAACATTGAATAATGAAAAGTGAAAAATGATATTTCTTTTTATAAAACAGAACTTTGTCATAAAAAACACTTTTGTTATGGAAAGAGAATAGGATGAAACTTACTTGGAGTCTGGGGCAGAGAAGAACTGTTGTCATCCCTCATATCAACAGATGTAACACTTTTATCAAGTTCTTTCTTCTTTTTGTGTTTCTTTTTCTTCAAAGAAGATTCTTCAAGGTCAATGTGGTCTGATTGAGAAGCATGAAGGTCAACTATTGAAAAAGATTGAATAAGAAATGAAAAACCATAAAACAAAATCCTGACATAAAAAGAAATTACATTTTTATTTCTTATCATAGGAATATATATAGAAAATACATGAATGAAACTACATTACAAAAATCTATATTTTATTCACATTGAAAGAGAAGCAGCTGAAACTAACCTGATGTTTGAGGCATAAGACAACTGTTGTCCATTACATCAACAGACATGAGACTTTCATTGCATTTTTTCTTCTTTCTTTTCTTTGAAGGTAGATTTTCAAGCTCAGCCTGACTTACTTGAGAAGCATCAAGGTCAGGTATTGAAAAAGATACTGGAAATCAACAAATAATCTTTATTTTATAATGAAGCATCTAAAAAATTGTATTTTTTTTTTTTAATGATTTCAATAAAATCTTTTGTTATTTAGCATTTTGAATTCATACAACGTATTGATATGCATGTAGCATATAGACTTCTGCCAAAATGTAGCTACCATCATTTTATAAAACTATTTAAAATCAGATTCAGCTGCATAACCAAAATCTAAAGGTATGAGATTTGTAACTACCAATTGTTAATAAATTATCTGAAACCATTTCTTCAAACAAACATTTATTTATGAAAATCAAATTTTTAAAAATATTTTTATTTTTATGGCACAATACTTGTAACTAAATATTTGACAAAAAAACATGAAATCATCAATGATTTTCATGTGAAATTAGTTCAGGTTCTTTTTAAAAATCTCATCTGTAAGTTCCCAATACTATTCATGCAAACAAAATTGGTGAATTGTATTTGCAAAACTATGCTAAATACATTTTTACCAAAGTCCAGCAACTTTAAAGATATATTTTCATGTTTGAGGCTTTGAAAAAAAAAAAAAAAAATTGTCTAAAATTATTACCGTTTCATATGATTTGTTCCCCATATTATAACATTTTTGAGATCTCTTTATAACTCAAACTATGCACACCTGTTGTAAATTTTCTCTGTATACTATTAATGTCAGTTGAAATAAGATCTTCTCAAAAGACACTTTTACAAGCATGAATTTTGCTTGTTAAGTATTTTAAAGTCATTCTGTACACATTATGACTTAAAAAAACTTACAATACATATACCAATCTCACAATGGTCTAAAGTGCTGAGGAGTAATGATAATATACAGTGAGAAATGTTAAAAATGTCAACGATTTTTGCTGCATATTCCAAATTATTAGTCGCGAAAACATTTGGACTGATGCGCACAGAACCAAATATAGTATTGATACATTTTTTCCATTTTTGTCCCTGGAAAAATATAAGAAAAAATTGAATAGGATTTCTATCATCAAGCAATTTATAAATACATTTTTTCATCTTACCATTCATTACTCATTTCAGTGATGATTTCTTCCTAAATATATTAAACTTCCATTAGAATATAATTATTTATAGCTTTAAAAGTTTTTTGACTATTTTTACAATAATTTTGATTTAAAAAAATTCAAGGATGTTTTTTTTTTTTTTATCTTTTTAAATAAAATTATTTTACCTCTTATTATCATATACGAGTAATTTAAAGACAGAACTAGTAAAATATTTACTTTAAACATATATAATTGTTTATTTGAAATAATTGTAAATATCAATTTATCAGATGATAAACTGAGAAATAAACTAAGTTTACTTTATTATATGGAAACATTTCTTTAGTTAACATTTTAAATCTTTGTTTTTTAAGCTTTATCAAGAAAATTATATATTCAAAAAGAGGCAAAGAATAAATAAAAACATTACTACCAATAATATATTTAAATTTAAAAATATATTATCATTAGCTCACTTTGAACTAAAATTTCATGAAGTATTACTAAATATATGTAAAAAATAAATATATCTCAAAATCTTTGAGGAATATACAGCAAGGCTGTAATTTATTTTAATACCTACAAAGTACAAATAGTGTGACACAAACTGAAGCTACAAGTGTACATATACATTATAAAAATTGCATTAAACACAAGTTACTGGGAAGTTCATAGTTTTTCCAACTAAATTGGTCAAAGTGAATATTCTGGCAATACTCCATGTTCTTTGACACAACACATCAGCATAATTTCCAATAAATTTTTAAATCTAATCAGAAAATCTATAACAGATATTTGAACACAGCTTAGCCAACTCCATAGTTTATGTTGGTATTCATTACAGATTAAGTAAAACAGAAGAAAATGCTAAACTTCATTTGTTCAGCACAAGTAGATTTGTTGTGAGGATCAGTAAAAATAAATGAATTTTTATATCCCTTTTTTTTTTTTTTAATGCATTTTGGGAATAAGATTAGTTTCAATATTGTTGCAGCAAAAGATTACATAACAAATTTTGTTATTATTGATGAAAGTTTAAACTTAAAAACTTCAATAAATGAAATTCGAACAAGGAGAAGATAAAGAAAACAAGCAAATTGTTTTACATGATTCTGAACATCTTTTTCGCTTCTTGGACTTTTCTTTAATCTTTGGAGTGTTGGAATTTTTTGCTGGGGAATCTGAAAAGATAAGTAATAATACTGTCATTAATTTTTCAGAGTGGTATATTTTGATAACAGGGTACATTACATTAATGCAAGCAATCCAAAAAGTTATAATTAATAAGATAACAGAATTAAATTTTCCTTAGCTTTCAAAATTAATTTAATCTAACAACTATCATAAATATTCATAAAATTGTGTTGCTTTCATTAAAAGCATTCTGAGAGAACATCTATGGAATATCATGTAAAACAAATGTTAAATCAAATATGATGATACAATCTTTTAATGAAAATATGTTTAATGAATATAAATTTCACACCGTTTTTGAATTTGTAGATTTTTAGGGCTTGTATTATACATGATATGTTGGGTAGTAGATAGTTTAACAGATATCCTTATATTTATGTTCTGAAATGATAATCTATTGATAATTCAACTGATGAACTGTAAATCTTAAATAACAATGACTGACATCCAAGAATAACTGTTTGCAAATAGAAATTCAAACTGGGTAATAATTCAACTTAAGACTCCAGTGTATTTGGAGAGAACACTACTAAATTATCAACTGTTCAACACTGGTTCAAACTGTTAACATGGATCTGTTTGTTTAAATAGAAATACAATAAAAAAAAATTAAAATCTCCTATAAATATATATATTTATTTCATGAAAAGTTGCATTCTGTAATGCTTATATATACATATATATTTTTTTGAAAAAAATTTCTGCCTCAACAGAAAAATGTTCAACAAAATGTTTAACTAGAAAATTATTTTACCGAAAACTTAATATTAAACTATAAAAAGATACTAAAATTAAACAAATTTTTTTTTTTATTTACATTCAATCAGATGTGCCTTATGCACTAATAAAAATGTAATTGGCATTTTGTTGAACTTTTTAGGATTTTAAATATTTAGAAATTTTCTCATTATAAAAAACAATTATTATATTAATTATAATTTTTTGACAGAAGAAATAAAATGAATTGTATATAAAACATTAGAAGAAAAATTTTAAATCATCAAATTATATCAGTAAATATTGTCAAATTTTGTACAAAATTTAGTAAATTGATTTTTATTTTAATTAAAAAAAAAACGATTGAAATATTTTAAATCAGTACATTGTCAATATATTTTTATATAAAAAAGGATTACTGGATTCTTTTTAATTTGCAAAACAAAAAACGATGATTAAAAAATTAAAAAAACAGTAAATAATTAATAAATTTTGTCATTATAAAAAATTTCTTTACATATTACAGACATAATTTATGTATGATCATAATGAAGTAAAACAGGTTTTCTTACCAATATTAATAAAACAATCGTTTTTATGACAAAATTGAATAAATTTGCTGATTTGATTTTTTAATGTCGTTTTTTTCTTTTACAAATTAAGATTAATCTAATCAATATAATTTTATTATGACAAAATTTATTGATAATTTACTGATGTTAGATTTTTCTTATGATTTAAAATTTTTCTTGTAATGTTTTATATGCAATTTATTTTATTTCTTCTGTCAAAAAATTATAATCAATAAAATAATCGTTTTTTATAATGAGAAAATTTATAAATATTTAAAATCTTAAAAAGTGCAACAAAATGCCAATTACATTTTTATTAGTGCATAAGGCACATCTGATTGAGTGTAAATAAAATATTATTTCTTTTTAATTCTAGTATCTTCCTTTTTATAGTTTAATATTGATAGTTTTCAGTAAAATAATTTTCCAGTTAAACATTTTGTTGAACATTTTTCTGTTGAGACAGAAATCTTTTTCAAGAAAATACCTAACTTTTTAAAATTATATTTATCAACATTAACAACAACAGAAATAATAGCATTATATTTATTAATAAAACGTGCTAAGGATCACATGAAAAGTATCACATAATGCAATATTTACAAAAAATATTTAAAATTTCTGAGTTTAAATGATTCATTGTTGTGCCATCGTTCGCCTGCAGGTATGCAGTTACAACCCCATACCATGCTGAGGTAGTGGTGGAATTTTAAGGGAGAAGGCCAGCACTAATGTTTTTGCTATTTTGATTGGATATATGGCCCGATTTTTCTCACTTATTTGTTTCTTTTATATTTTTCCAAAAAAATGTCAATATTGTTGGACATTTTGGAATGAAAATTGAAATTATGGGAAATATTAGTGCCACTGATAATATTCCACTTGTTATTATTATTTCTAACAATGCAAGTACAATGCCCAAAATAAACTTTAATAAAAGTGTGCACAATAGCTGTTTTTACATTGAAATTTGTACAATTTTTTTTTTTTTGATTGAAATTCATAATTTCAGAACTAATTTGCTGAGGATTGTAATTTTCAAATATAAATCTAATAGCATTTCATTTCGTTGCTCGGGTGTTTGGAGGTTTATATTGAGCAAAAAAAAAAAAAAAAAAAAAAAAAAAAAGCGGTCAATTTTTTAAAACTTTGACCCCTATTAACATTTATTGTTTTGGGCTCAAATCAAGTTATTAAGTTAGATCCATGTCCAAGGAACCTATATCTAAAATTTCAAGAGTTTAGACCTAAAATTGTCGGAGGAGTTTGGTAGAGTTCTCAAAGGTCAAATTGTTGAACTTTGACCCCTTAACAGCCAAATTTCTGGCCAAAAACGGATTACAAAGATTTTCCCAAATCTCAGTACCCTGTATATCAAATTTCAAGTCTGTAGACTGAAAATTGACAGAGTTTATTGCGTAGGAAAATGTATACAGACACACACACAGACACTTTCACTTATATATATATAATAGATTTATTTGAACACACATATTTCATTGCAGTAGGAAAAGTTCTAGTGAACTTTTCCAAGTGCTCCGTATTTTATTGACATTTATTACAGTGTTTGAGCACTGAAGAGTCAGTTTTGAGCAAACTTTGGAATTGTTTGAGTGTGAATAAAATAGTTTTTTTAAACTCTAGTATCTTCCTTTTTAAAGTGTAATATTGATCAATAGTTTTCAGTAAAATAATTTTCCGGTTAAACATTTTATTGCACATTTATTTGTTGAAGCAGAAATCTTTTTTCCAATTGAGTTATAATGATTCATAACAGTGCCATTGTTTGCCTGCAGGGATGCAGTTACAACCCCATGCTATGCCAAGGTGATGGTTGAATTTTAAAGGAGAAAGCCACCACTAATTTTTTTTTTCTATTTAGATTGGATATATGACCTGTTTTTTGACAAATTTTTTTATTTCCTTCATATTTAAAAAAAAAAAAATGCCAACAATGTTGGACATTTTGGAAGGAAAATTGACATTAGGAGAAATGTTGGTGTGACTGACAATATTCCACTTGTTGTTATTATTTCCAACAATGCAAGTATAATGCCCAAAATCGACTTTATTCAAAGTGTGCAGAATAGCTGCTTTTACTTTGAAATTTATGCCAAAGATATATTTTAATTAAAATTTTCACCCCAAACAAGGCACAGTGCCACTTTGAAGGAGGAGGCTACTATCGGGGACATAAGTTGCAGGGGTATTATGAAGAGAGATGAGTGGCAAGATGTCTGTTCACATTACACTTGAACTTCTGCATGTCAGTACAGTTAGAAAAGCAGAATCCCGGAAGAGAGTTCCAAGTTTAGCAGTTCTGGGGAATAAACTATTGAAGTAGAGGGCTTTCTTACACCTAGGGATCTCTACTGTGAAGGGGTGAGATTTAGCTGCTTTTTAGGTTTGTCGGGGGTGTTCACGTCAAGGGAGGCACAAGTGCTTGTAGTTTGTCAGAGTATTCACCATTAAAGTACTTGTAAAACAGGAAGAGGGATGCAACATTTCGTCGATAGGACAGAGACTGAAGCCTAGATGACAGTTCAGGATCTATCAGGTTGGCGACTATCTTTTGAACCCTGTCAAGAAGAGACAAGTAGCAGATGCACCAGCCCAAATGTGACAACAGTACTCCATACATGGTTAAATGGTGGCTTTATAGCGGTACAGGATACTTTCAGGCGTAAGTAGTTTTCTAGCGCGGTAGAGAGAGCCCACCCTCTTTGCAGCAGTCTTGGCAATGCTCTCAATGTATCTATTCCGGTTCATGTTCCCTCTAAACGTTAGGCCGAGGAGTTTAAAGGAAGTACTTTCGGGTAATGTGTTCTTGGCCATTGCTATTGGTGGTTGAGAAGGTTTCTTGTAATTATTGAAGGAAACAAGCTTAGTCTTGACAGCATTGAATGTGACCATCCATTTTTGTCCCCATTCCACTGCAGTGTTTCTGCCATTTTCTTAGATATGTGTTCATTTGTTTTCCCCTCGTGCCTGCTACAGAGTGTGGTGTCATCAGCAAATACACCCATCTCAGAAACAATTTTATCAGGGAGGTCATTTATGAATATCAAGATTAATAAAGGTCCAAGGATAGACCCCTTAGGTACTCCCACATTTATATCATATTGTTTAAATGTACAGCCGTCAAGGACAACCTGGATCTTTCTCTTAAAGATTTAATTACATTATGTATTCTTCCAGTGATACCATATGATTTAATTTTCCTTAAAAGACCATCGTGCCATACCCTGTCAAAAGCCTTAATATATTGAGGGCTACCACTCTACTCTCCCCTGCTTTGTCCAGTGAATGGTATATATGTTCAGAGATTAGTTAGGATATCTGATGTGGAACGGGCTTGCCTAAATCCATATTGTCTGTCAGGAGTTTAGTAGCTGTAAAGTGATGGACTAGAGCTTGATTAAATAGCACAGCCGGAATGAGATCAGGTCCACTTTTGAGGTGTCTAGGTTTGTTATGATATCTTGTATCTGAGAAGGGGTGATTTTCAAATCATCTAGTGTGGCGTCTGTCTGCAAAAGAAAGTCAGAGAGGGAATGGTGTGATGCGTCCAATGTGGAGTTAAAGGCAAACCGACTGGCAAGCAGGTTAGCCTTCTTGGTTGTCGTGCAAACAACCTCATGATTGTTTGATAGTGGGGGAATTGCTGACTGCTCATTATTTACTACACTGTTGTAGATTTTCCAAAAATCACGGATTCCTAATTTCTGTGCTTCAATGCGTTTTCTGGTGGTTTCGGTGTATTCTGTCTTAGCTGTCGCTATTTCTCTCTTACAATTACTTCTAGCTTCTATATACTTCTGTGTGTTTGAACTGTTGAGTCTGTTGAATCTGTGGTATGCATGCTGCCTTTGAGCAATGGCAGCTGCACAAGTAGAAGTAAACCATTGGAGAGAGTGGGGCTTGCTATAGAATTTCCATGTGAGAACACGTGCTTCAATTGCTGTTTTGAACCATTCAGTGGTTTCATTTGCGCACTGTTCAGCTGGAAGAGAAAAGATATTTCCCCATGGAGCATCTCTGATGAGATCCCTGATGGCTTCCCAGTCACCCTTTTTGTAATACCTCGTTATTTTGAGCAGTGGGTCTTCAGTTTAGGGTCGAGAATTTAGGGTGATTTCTACCATTATTACAGCATGATCAGCATTCTCGAGTGGGCTGTAGGCATTCGTTGTACAATCACCGAGAACTGTGGTCAGAAATAGATCTAGAAGTAAGGCATGTTTATCTTGCTGGTCTGGGAAACGTGTCAGAAATGTAACAGTCTGTGATAGGGAATGAGATATAGAGAAGCTATGTGTTTTGCTACCAGCTACATCAGTGTCAGTAGAGAAACCAAGCCAGTTACTGTGGTGGACATTAAAGTCACCAAATGCATATATGCTAGTATCGAGGGAGAGTGCTATAGCTATGCTGTCAGAGACTTTGTTTATTAGGGTACAGTCTTGGGTGGAGGGAGAGCGGTAGAGAAAATACAAGTAGCTAATATTATGTTGCATGTTTAGTCTGAAGCACATAAAGGCCTGGTCATCTGATTCTAGTTTAGTTTCTCTAGTCAGGGGGAGGGTGTTACGAATATAGACTCCAAGTCCGTGCATGTCTGAGTCCTTGCGGCAGAGTGGGAGATAATCAAGCATGTTAAAATGGTTAGAGGGAATGGAGGAGTGTAGGTTAGTTTCACTTAATGTTAAGATATCCGGGGTGTTTACTAGAAGAAATTATTCAATGTCATCTCAGTTAGTTCTAAGCCTGCGGATATTTGTAAATGCAAGCTTCAAGGGAGGAGGCTGGTTGTTTTTTTTTGGAGTTTGGTCCTGGTTTAAACATAATTTTTGATTGAACTGTCATTTTATTTAAAAGTTTTAGTTAGGCTGAGTGAGAGGTGCTGGACGAGTGGTTGTACAGAATATCAGACATGCAATACAAGTAGACCATCAGCTGTCTTTGCCTACAGGATTGTGGCCTCAGGAAAGCTCACTGGGGATGAGTGCAGGGTCCCTTTTCATGCTCGACATGGCACTACTACAAACATCCCGATATTGTACAACTATTGATGGAGCAGCCGCTCTAAGCGCTACCAAAGAGTTAGGGCTCCTGTACTATCATTCGGAAACAGCAGCCAGGAACTGTCAATCTGGTACCCTCAACCCATCAGACAAAAGTCAGCCCAGTCCAACTGTACCGGCATATATGGTACTGAAGCACCCAGTGTCCAGTTTAGGGGGATGAGATGTGGCGGGAGTGAGGAAAACGGCCGAGAGGGTTTGCCCCGCGCCTGGGTCCTAAACCAGGTATTTCTGTGACCTCGCATGGGTAGTTAATGTTAATTGGTTATTTAGTAGGTTATATATCTACTGGAAAGTTATACTCCTCGAAGTGATTAAAAAAGGACATTGCTATGCTTTCATTGTTAATGGAAGAGGGGATAGGTAGGAATTCATGCAGTGGAAGCAATTAAATTTGCAACAGGATGAGAGAGAGAGAGGAGTTAATGTATGGTTTAGATATAGTTAATATATTAGTTTAGGAATAGGATAACATGTTAAAGTATTGTTAACTTGATATTAGGAGTTACATTTTTTTATTGTTATTGATAGAAAATGTTCTTAAAAAACAAAAATAAAACAAAGAAAAACAAAAAACGAAAGAATCACCCCTCCAAAAAAAGTTTTGCACAATTTTGCTTCCAGTTGCTTTTTGATATTTAGATAACCCCCCCCCCCCCAAAAAAAAGACTTCTTCCAGTGAACTTGTTTCTGTTTTTGTATATATATAAAAAAAAAATGTACACACACACACATTTATAAAAACGTTTGGGAAATTTATTAAGTAGGTTTAATTCCACAGTGTGAATGCGGTATTATGGTGAATGTTGCCAGCCAAGAAGATTTTTCAAAGTTCTAGAGATCATTTTGAAAGACTCTGCCTCCATGTCCCCTCTTACTTATTCTAACTTACGGTAGATTCATGTTTTCTTTAATGTGTAGGAAACAGATTCGCGAGCAGACGTCTTTTTGGGAACACATTGGTTTTCTAAAATTTTTCTTTCGATTGGTTTTATTATTTATTGCAACGTTCCTTAAAAAAAAAAATTGGATAAATGTTTACTTTAACTACAACAAAACACCAACCAATAAAATTTGTTTTTTTATAGGTCTTCGGTGTCGCTGACAACGAATCTGATATTCAAACCTGTCGCAAATTTACCGTTTGCATGGTATTAACTTCTGAACCCTCGCACTATTTTGTGCCATACCACCGTCTTCGTTTATGCTATTCTTACATGATGCGTGCACGTGCATAATAAAGTGACTTCTCACATCATCGAAGAATTTTTTAGTAGACATTTGAAATAACAAGAAATTTTTTAGTAGACATTTGAAATAACAAACCTATAAAAAACCAAATTTTATTGGTCGGTGTTCTGTTGTAGTTAAAGTAAACATTTACCAAAAATTTTTTTTAAAAATTTCGACCCCCCCCCCCTTCCCAAAGTTTTTTAAAACTTTTCTAGTCGTTTTTGATATTTAATTAAATCTTTTTTAAGGAAAAAAAAAAAAAAAAAAAACTTGAAAACTAAAAAAACAAAAAAAAAAAAAAAAAAAAAAAAAAAACTTTCGAAAACCCCAAAGTTAAGGAGCTTCCTTTTTTTAAAAAGGCAAAAAAAAAAAAAAAAAAAAAAAAAGAAGCAAAAAAGTTTTCCTGGCAAATTTCAATGAAAAAACTATAAGTAATTTTGCTATGGGTTTGTCAGCGACCCCGAAAACCTTTAAATAACCAAATTGTATTGATTGGTAGTCTGTTGTAGTTTACCAATGTTTTTTTTTTAAATTTTACTCATGCAAGATTAGTATAACCTATTTTGTTTTTATTTTATATATTGTATAAGGTGTGCGTGTGTGTATGTTTTAATTTTGGTAGGAAGGGGGGGGGGAAGGAACGAAAGAAAGTGAAAAAAAAAAATAAATAAATATCAGTATGAATAGGGACCCTCTCCTCCGCATAAAAATCTAAGGCAGATTCAACTCTAACCTTCCTTTTACACACAAGTTAGCAGTTTCCTTGCTCACCACTCTCTCTCCAATTCTAGCAAGCAGTCAGTCTGCCGCTGTTAGAAATAAAGAGTAGTAGTAATAGTTTTAGGACAGTTATTAAATGTTATGTTAGTATTAACAGTCACTCAGTTGGAAAACCCTTAAGGATCAATTTTGTAAAAAAGATTTTTTTTAATTTAAATTGATATTATACCAAATTATATAAAATAATATCTGAAATGAAACAGAACATGGAGATTATTATTATCACTATTCCAAAGGAATTCATTAAATATTTGGCGAAGAAATTAAAAATTTGTTTTTCTTGCCATACCCACGGCTTCATTACTCAAGTAGTAGTCTGTAAGTAACATTATGTTTAGCCAAGCAGTTACTTGCTCGACTAATATACATTTATTATTATTTTTTGTAATTGCTTTAACAACAAACGCATGCAAACATACTTGAACTATAAAAAGAACCATTAGTGGCGAATGTTTGTTTTGTTTATATTCTCAATACTTGTAGATACACAATATTTTGAGACATGTTAATGTTTATAGCAAATGCCCAGCAAATTGTGAAGTACAACACACACATACACATGACAGTAATGACCTAAGCATGAAACGAACTTGACGCTGTCAATATGTCTCTTAGTGATGCTATATTGTAATTTTAGTAACTGTTCGCTTATGAAGCGTAGAATTAGATTCCAGAATATGAGAATTAGCAGAGCTCAGCAAATCAGAATGGACCGAGTTTGTCAAGGGAGCCGTTATTATTTATGAATAAGAAACTGAAAATTATGTTAGATCTATGTATTTATTAGCCATTTACAGGCGGTGAAAGCACAGAATCTGTGGAAAGTGTAGAATTTGTTCTGGTAACAACTGGGAATAGTGGTAGGACTAAATATTTAGAAAAAAATATGCACGTCTTCCTCTAAAAATGTTGCGATTGTGATGTAGATACAGCATTTTAATTATCATGGCTGAATGTGTATAAAATGATGTTCAAAAGCTACACAAGACGGTGGCTATAAGCTAATGCATGTGGCATCTGTTGTTGCAAACCTACAATACATTGGTCCAGAGGGGAATTCTTTCAGTCATTTTATTATATAGGAGATGAACCTCAAAGAAGACTCAGACTCTTAATGACAAATTATCAGATAAAATAACCAATGGTTTGAGAACTCGTTCTAAAATATGGTGTTTTAACAGAAATCTCAAAGCGATAGGCAAAATAAAGAAACTGGAGAAATATGTCTCACACGAACTTAATAAAATTTGTGGCTCAGCTGAAGTTTGAAAAATTTCAGAATGCATTATATTCAACTACCAGCACAATAGGTATCATGACAATTAATGGGGGGAGATTATAATTGTCCTCAATTATGAAGTTAAACCAGTAAAAAAGTAATTACTAAGATCCTAAAATATGTACTGCCATTGTACTTGTAAAAAAGTTTCATGGTTTCTCTGTTGTTGCATTCCAATAAATAAAAAACAAAAAAAGAAATATGACCAAACCATGAAAAACAAATCTTATGTTTATTTAATAAAAGGTTTCTTTTTCACTGACAATTTCTTCAATATTTTTCACTCCCAGAAGCCAACTACAACAGCTATATATATCTGCATCCATGTGTCTTTTTGGCTGTTTTGTAAAAACCTGTATCTCTCTGATGACGTACGCCTCCATCGTACCATATACCGATACTCTATGGCTGACTAGGATAGCTTCCGTACATTCATATCTGATTTACCTCTACACTCCATGTTTAAAAAGGAAGTGTCCTCTATAGTATCAGATCTGACCGAATGGTTAATTGTAGGCATAGACCAATTCATAGCATCTAAAAAATTCCAACAAAAACCTAACAGCCAGCCATGGTTCTCCCCAGAATGTGCTGCTGCTATCGTGCACAGAAATCACTTTTTCCATAGCTACCAACGTAATAGATGCACTGAGACTAAAGCTGCTTTCAGGTCTGCCAGCAACAACTGTAAAAGAGTAATAAAAAATGCAAGAGAGCTATATGCCCAGTCTGTTAAATCCAAGGTAGCTGATCAACGGCTTGGTTCCCACCAGTTTTGGCAAATAACAAATAGGATCCTGAACAGAAGTGTGCATTCTATCCCAACCATTATCAATGGACCAGAGGTCATCTCGTCAGCATCAGACAAAGCCAAACTATTTGCAAAGAACTTTGCAGCTAATTCTACCCTATGCGACGAAGACCATCAACTCCCCATATTTCCTCCTATAACACAGAACACGCTAGGTAACATACAAATATCCGTGCATGAGGTCGCCAAGCTAATCAAGAACCTTGGTTCCAGTAAAGCAACTGGCCCTGACGACATCCCAATTATAGTGTTAAAAAAGCTTCAACCAGAACTTGCTACCATACTTACGAAACTGTTTAAGCGCTGCCTTAAGAAGAAGTGCTTTCCGACTCCCTGGAAGACCTCATCAGTTTGCCCTGTATTTAAGAATTCAGGTGATAAGTCGTCTCCCTTTTACAGACCAATAAGTCTCCTGTGTTGACTAAGTTGCTGGAATCCATATTAAATAGAGAAATAGTCAACCACCTCAGCAGAAACAACCTTCTTAGTGACACAAAATATGGTTTCCGCTCTGCAAGATCTACCGCAGATGTGCTGACGGTTATATCTCACAGGATTAGTGAATCTCTTGATAAAGGCTTCCTTTTTAGGGCAATTGCTCTTGACATATCAAAGGCCTTCGACAAGGTATGGCATAAGGGTCTACTTCACAAGATTTCCAGCTACGGTATAACTGGAAATGTTTTCTCAATCATTAAATCATTTCTCTCCGATAGGCTCATAAGAGTAGTGGTCGATGGACAAAAATCAGAGGCCTGCGGTATTAATGCTGGAGTCCCTCAGGGGTCAATCCTGGGCCCAACTCTCTTCCTGATCTACATCAATGACCTCCCTAAACACATACTTAAATCATTCGTTGACATCTATGCTGATGACACGACCATCTACGGCAACACATCAAAGGCTATAAATGACAAAGTTCTCTCTGATTCTCACTCCTCTGATCTTGAGCGCGTGGTTCAGTGGGGGAAGACATGGCTGGTTACCTTTAATGCATCTAAAACCAAACTCCTATCTTTACATCATCAACGCTCTGATCCCCATCTGGCATCAATTGGGATGGATGGCTCTCGTCTGGGTGAGGCCCCATGTTTTGACAAGCTTCTGGGTTTGACCTTTACTCCTGATCTGAAATGGAACACGTACATCAAGTCTGTTGCCAAGGTTGCTGGAAAGATGGTGGGATCCTTCTACCGCTCCAGAAGATATCTCACTACTGATGCAATTCTCTATCTATATAAAAGCCAAGTATGTCCAAGGATGGAATACTGCTGCCATATCTGGGCAGGAGCTGCTAAAAACAGCCTATCCTGCCTTGACAGAGTACAAAATAGACTTCGTGGCTTAGTGGGGGATGCCCTTTTCTCTACCCTGCAACCTCTCTCCCACAGAAGAGACGTTGCGAGCCTATCCTTGTTTTATCGTTATTTCCATGGCAGGCGCTCGTCTGAACTCCAATCTCTCGTCCCCCCCTCGCCAATCTTTTACGAAAAACACCCGTCTAGCTGAATCCACTGTGAAAAATTTCCCCCACTCTTTATCTGTGCCTAAATCAAAACGTGGATTCCATGAACAAAGCTTCTTTCTTAGAACTGCACGCCTGTGGAACTCTGTTCCGTCTGCCTGCTTCCCACCTGACTACAACTTGAATGTCTTCAAGTCCAATGTTAACAAATTCCTAATGAACCGCCCCCTTAAGTAAACACTTCACCAAATCTCCACACTAACGTAATGTACTTGCAATAACCCTTATCTCTGAGTGGCTTCCGGGCCTTGATAAGTGGTGACCACTGTGTAAAAAAAAAAAAAAAAAATCTCATCTGTTGTTTTGTCAAAATTTTGTAAAATCGTTGCTTATGTTTTTTTTTTTTTTTAATTTTGATTTTATTTACGTTACATGACCTTCTTTGCAAAACTATTAATTACCAGTTTTGTCCTTTGTTTCACTTTAAACGAAGAAAGCAGCTAAATTATTCTTTGCAAAACTATTAATTACCAGTTTTGTCCTTTGTTTCACTTTAAACGAAGAAAGCAGCTAAATTATTCTTTGCAAAACTATTAATTACCAGTTTTGTCCTTTGTTTCACTTTAAACGAAGAAAGCAGCTAAATTATTCTTTGCAAAACTATTAATTACCAGTTTTGTCCTTTGTTTCACTTTAAACGAAGAAAGCAGCTAAATTATTCTTTGCAAAACTATTAATTACCAGTTTTGTCCTTTGTTTCACTTTAAACGAAGAAAGCAGCTAAATTATTCTTTGCCCTAAAAAAATATTTTTGAGGAATTTAAAAACAATACAAATGATGTGATTTAGATTTTGCTTGTTCTTAAATCATTTCTGACCTTTTATCCCCACTCCTCCTCAAAAGATATTCATTTCTTAATTATTTTGAAAACAACAACAATGAAAATGTCTTTTAGATTTTGTATTTAAAGGAATAAAATATCTAAAATATTCCTGACTTTTTTACAAACCAAAAAGACATTCATTTCTTGACAATTTTGAAATGAAAAACAAGAAAATATCTTTTAAATCTTCTTTTCTACATGTAAAATGTTAGACTGCTATAACATATGAAAATCCAACTCCTTATCACACGTGGTTGTAGGTGAACAAGTACTTTCAGACTTATGCTGTTGTGAACTTGAATATCTGGTAGGACCACCAAAGAAGGATTAGTCTGATACCTAGTCGAATTAGGACTGCAACCCGGCTAATCAAGGCTAATCAAGGCTCTGGTGAAAACCAAGAAGCATCTGATTGGCAACGGTTTCAAACCGTTTTCTCCCTGCATCTGTGGATCATCTGTAACAAACAAGTTGTTCTCCGAACAAAGATAAAATACTCATAACTAGAGACCGCTAGTGAATCTACTATTCTCAATATACTCCATACATTCCTCCATGCTATGCACACAACATACAATGAATTCTGGTAAGGTGTCATCAAAAACATTCACTACTCAAGTGATGTAAGTGTTAAATCAGCAACTGGAAATGATCATGAAACTATTTTTTCCTATTACTCTCAGAAGTCAGACTTCCTGATATGAATTGTTGTGAAATCAAAGTCCCTCAACATGGATGCCTCATATCACAATGGTTCGACTTATAACTCTGGTTTTCATGGAGTGATCTTCACTCTTAGGTATTAGGACAATGCATGGCTCCTTGTCTGAGAACTAATATCCTCTGCTTCAATCTGATCTGTATCTGCTTTAAGATTTGGTTCTCAATGTTGGTCTCATTGCTGTCTATGCACCTACCCTTAATGTTGACAATCAAGATAAAAACTATTTCTATACACCTTACAGGCTACTGTTGAGCACATCTCAAATGATTGGAATACCTGAACAGCCACAGGTGACATCAGCAAGTCATATTCTCGGATGATTTGAGATGTGTTAATTGTGAAAGACTTGTCAACTTTGTTGCAACAAACCACATCATCGTATCCAGCAAGCATTTTTAACATCCTGGTGACACCTACTTACTTAGTACTCCAATGATGGTGGCACAGCTAACCAAATCATCCACTTTCTTTGATTGTCAAGCATCCTTAATTGTTCAGTGTCCTGGTGGCACAGAAACTGATAGTGAATTTAGCTTTTATCATGTATCAGGATGGGCAGAATTACATCCTACAGAGAACTATCCAATCAACGATCTCAAAATACACAAATCTAAAGAGGAAATCTATGATAAGCTTTGACAAATTGTTAAGTATAACCTCTAATTTATGGTATCCTAGACGTTCAAAACAACCAAACAAAAAGACAAGGACTGGATCTCAAGCCAAATAATTGAACAAGATTGAAGAATCTAACTAGTTCAAACAATTAAAAAGCAAATCAAGCCATTGCAACTAATCTGATGACTTCAGACAATTATGTCGTGCAGCTACCTGTTCTGCTCACACTGATCCAAAAAAATTCTGGAGGAAAGTGGCAGAAGAAATGGAATGTGTTTCAGTTGGGCTTCTGTAAACTTTACAGCCTCTTCTGTTCGAACACAAAGTCATGCTGAAATGGTAACCAAACCTTGAATCTTGAACCAGAATAGTGCTCGAATCACTAATCTTAACGGTGCCTCATCTGCTGGGAAGAACATTTTGCTAGTCTATTAAACCACAGCCAACAGCCGCCATCAACTACTCTAATGAATAATGTTTTTATAACCCCCCCCCCCCCCACCACCACTTGAAAATGTTGCTGCTGTTATCAAAAGTCTAAAAAATAATGCTGCATGTGAAGATAATCCTCTTAATCCGGCTAGGAAACAGGAAGCCTCCAGAATGTGACGTTTACGTTCCCAGTCAAGTTGATGAGCCTAACAGCTGAAGGATCTCAGCAGCAGCAGCAGCAGCAGCAGTTCAAACAGCCTTTTTCAAGGCTACCCAAAAAGCCCTGATAAGGGCTACTTTTACTTATGCAAATCACAAACTATTATCCTGCGACTACTACTGTCTGCTTGCTCCCTGAGACTACTCTTCTTCAACTGAAGGACTCCAGCTCACTCCTGAGGTTTTCAGCACCCTCTGCAGCCTTCCAGTGCTTGCCACATCTTCCTGCACTAGCACCACCTGCTGCCCTCAGCAGCATTTTGGTGCCAGCCAACGTCAAGCTACACACTCTAGAGCCTGTCAACGTCCGGTTACCTATTTCAGAGCCCACTGACATCCAGCTCAGCAGCCCACTGATGTTCACCTTCCAGAACCCACTGATGTCCAGCTTAGCATCCTGTTAACGCCAACCTTCCAGTGCCCACTGACATCAGGCTGATTCTGATTTACTTGGACTGACCACCATCTCCAGACTTTTTTCGAACTGACCATTTGCACTTATTTCTTTTTTTCAAAAATAAAAGGCGATTCGTCATCTTTAAATAAACTTCAGCTTTTTTTATTCTTCCTTTTGCTTTTGTTGTTCTCTTTTTGCTTCTGGGTCGAATATACTTGTACAGTCAACTGGTTTTGTACAGTCAACTGGTTTAATCACTGTTCGTTCCCATCTGCAACAACAGCTATAAGTCATGGTGGAGGTGATATGAAAGTACGAATTGACCTTGTATGTCATACCTTCTGTTGACTCAATGCTTGGTTATGGTCAAAGATAAAGAAAGAATTTATCAAGCACTGGTGCAAACAGTCCTCCTTTAGGATAGTGAGTTCTAGCCAATGAGAGTGGAAAACATTAGGCAATTGGAAATTTTTGATCACCACTGCCTGTGTTAATAGCAGCATTTCTTCTCAAACGACACAGTATTTTGCAAAATTAACTCCTCATGAGATGTCTACACTGAGTAATGTCTTGTCTTCAAAACAAAAATTGGTTAGAGAGCACTAAATTGATTTTACCAGCCTTCATGAGGAATACAGTAATCAAGATGGATGAATGCTGTTTTAAGTACATAGTCTGTTGACATACAAAAAAAGAATCCAAATGCTAAAAAAAATGCCATTTCTTTAGTTCATTTGTAGTAACAGAAAAATCAAAGTATAATAATGGACACATTATATAGAGAAAACAAGCTTGATAACAGTTAATACAGTATTAAAATATTTGATCCAGACAAGTTGTGCAATGAACAGCCGATTTCCAGATGAGTAACTCATCAAGAGAGAACAATATAAATAATACTGGTCATAAGTGTACCTTGTCCATAAAAATAAGGATTAAAGACATGCAAAGATTGAAATTATGGATTCAATGTAATTAACAAACCAGTGTTAATGCTCACCTAATATTTACCTGATTTTAACTTGAACATGTTTGAAAACAAAGTTGCTAATAATACAATTGTACAAATACAGACTTTTATGAAGATGTTTTGTGTTGATTTTTTATTGCTATCAACAAATTGGATAAGTTAAATGAGCTAGGTTAAAAATTCTCAAGTTTACGCATTTGATTAAATATTGATAGATGCCGTCAGTTGGAAAATCATTTCCTCAGAAAATCTTTTTTCAACCTTAAAATAAAAATAATACATACTCGATCCATACGGTATATATCTTTGTTTCAAATTGGATGGAATTTCACAGTAGTTTTCTTGCGGAAAATTGACATGGTCATTATTACGGATTTTCACGGATTGAACAATATCCACATATCCTTTGAAGGAAGGACCTAGAAGAAAAAGCGGTTTTAACAATGTTGTTATAGAAAATAGGTTTTTTGTTGTACAAACATTTTTAAATTGTCTTTACATGCAAATGTATAGCAAACAGTTAAAAGTATAAAAAAAAAATCTTCAAAAGGAAAAAAGTTAACTTACTTTCTAAACAAAAGCAGTTGCATTTTGTGTTTAAAATTTTCCTCCTGTTGAGAAACATCAGAGGAATATATTTGCATGTTAACCGTTCTTATGAAACGTTTGACTTCCACATGCAGATTCTGGCTCCTGTTCTTTGTTCAGAAAGAAAAATCTTACAGACAGATCAGACAACTATGTAAGACTGATTGGTGTAAGAAATTGAAAACAATTACTAAAATTACCAACAGTGAAAATTGTTGCACTAAAAGTGAGGGATCAAAAGGTGTGCAAAGACACAAATACACAAAAATAAAAATTTAAGATAAAATTATTTCTAATTTCAAGTGAAAACTTTTCCAAGAAATCAGAAAATTTTGAAAAAGAAAATGGCAATATTCAAATGATATTGAAGGGTTCTAACCCCCCCCCCAAAAAAAAAATCATGACAGTTGAATAGATTATGCACAGACACACATTCCTTTTTTATGGCTTTTGTGACACAAATAACCACCAAAGCACTAAGGAGAAATGAATCCTGGAGAATCTAAATCTTAAAATAAGTCTTGCCAAAATCCTGTGCAGATTTTGGGTTGGACAGTAAGTGTCAGTGTATGGTAGAATTTTGAATTTGTCAACTCGAACCTGTTTTTTAGTTTATATAATGAAATGTATATTAAAAAAAAAAAAGACTCAAATTGGTCAATTCGAAATAGCTGGTGAATATTTACTCGTATAAGTTGTTTTATTCTATGATCAAATCTCTCAGAAGTCTGACTCAAATCACACCAGTATGTAAACTCATATATTAGCACATATTTATTTGATAGGTACCCTTTATCAATTGCCAGAAAAATATTTTTGGTATTAAATATAAATCATAAATTAGTAGCAGGGAAAATATTTTATGATTGGATTACTAAACAGTAAAAAACATGTATCATTAGACATATGGGACATTTTTTGTTGGCCAAATTTCTTATCACTGAAAAAATTTTATTATATCTTTGGGATAACTATTTTTGTACAGTAAATTTTATTGTTTTCAGTTCAAAAGCTTTCCATTTGAACAAATTATGATGATCAAGGAACAAGTTATAGTTTTCTGTGTTTAGGACTATACGAATCTAAACAGATATATAAAAAATTGGGTTTCATTTACACTAAATTCTAGTAAAAAATCTTGATTATACTTTTCAACAAGAACATCAAAAAAGGCATATTTTGCAACTTTTCAATTGAGCGAAAAAAAAAAAAAAATTGGTTAAATTTGAGTTCTCTTTGAAAACTTGCAGATGTGTTGCCAAATATGGAAAATACACAATGGATTTATTTTTTTAAAAATATTTATAAATTTAATGGCAAACTATCAATTCAGTAAATATTTCCTCTGAAAAAAAATATGGTCAAGAAATCTACAATACATAGTATCAGTTAAAAATTCTTTAATTGCTAAAAAGATGACAAATGAACACATTAAATTTTCATTATGAAACTGATCCCTCACCTTAAATTCTAAAATTATTTTCTCTTCTTTCTGCTAAGTTTTTTTAGGGTACTCCTACATATTTTCCCCCAACTTTATAATCGCATTTTTTTTTTTATGTGGAAGAAAATGATATAATAAAAGATGTTAATTTACAATACTTGTTTTTCATGCTGAAGTATCGACTGATTTGATTTCAATTTTTCTGTTAAATTCTGTTAAAATTGTGTAAAAAGAATACTCAAGATTTTTTTAATATGTAATAAAATTTGAAAAGACTGAAAACAGGTTTAAGAAAATAAAAAAGCTGCTATCATAAATCCCAAGTACGTATGTGGGAGAAGTAGACCGGAAGTTTTTTTTGATTAAACAAAAGTCTTTTACTCATAGTGTGAATTGTTTGTTCAAGATAAAAAGGAAGAGAGAAAAAAAAACAGGAAAAGAAAAAAAAGGCATAAAATCAAATGAAGCTCTTGAAAGACATTGGATCCCAAAATATCTCAAAGTACTGAATAATAATAGATAGCAATAGTAATGCTGATGTGAAAAACTTTACATGACTGATGCTTAGAAAAAGATTTAATTTTTAAATTTGCATAAAACAGTTTTATATTGCTAACATTTTGACAATAGTTAAAATAAGGTTAACAAGGAAGAGTAGTGAGAGGGGATCATTAAAAATTTTAAGAGTTTCCATCAATTTGATAAAAATCTAATGTTGCTTTGATAAATAATATGAAAAGAAAGTTATTTTATGGATTTTGTCCTAAATAAATTGAATAAAGGAAAAAAAAAATAAAGAGTTTGGAGTAATTTAACTAGATTCCAATCAGTTATATTTCAGTGAGGGGTTGCAGAGTTCATGTTGTCCTAGGAACTCCTTTATAGCAAAAAGGTAAAAATGATCCACTTATTCACACAATATATATGATCATTCTTAATACCAAGAAAAAATTAGAGTAAATCTGAAGCAAATATAAGGATTACGCATATACGAAAAAACATGTCAGCATATTATAAAAACACAAACTTACCTATTTTCAATTTATTTTTTGTTTTATGGGGGAAGACTGGTTGAAAGGCTTTACACTGAAAAACAAAAAGGAAATTTAATATTAATTACAAAAAGATTATATGCTTCACATTTATATCTTCGAATTCATGGTGTTTGGTTTGATTGTTTTGTTTTACTCTTTTTTGGGTTATTTAATGCTGAAATTGGTAATTTTTGAAAAAGAAAATGTTTCAAGTTGTTTATTTCTTACAATATTTTTACATGATGTTTAGTTCAGTTGTATTGTTTTATGGCATATCAACACTTTTTGGATTCAATCATTTAAGCAAAAGGTTTTCTGCTTCAAATTTTTTATATCTTAAAATATTCATTCATGGTGTTTAGTTTGGTTGTTTTGTAGAGAAAAATTGCAGAACATGATTGAGGGAAATGAAAAAAAAAACCAACAGCATTAATGTTTGGTACATTTAACTCAAGATGCCGATAGCTATAGACAGCCTGATCCAATAGCACCAGAGTAGTGGATCTAATTTATGAACTCCAAAAAAAAATTTGGTGATAAAGGTAAACCAGCAGCTTTCAGAGTTGATTTGTCCTTCTTTTAAAAAAGAGTCATCCATGAAAATTTCAATGGATAAACCCACGTCAATTATATTAGCTGCATATTTCATCTGAGATGAGCAAGAAACAGCACGAGAATGGTATCATCAGCATAGATGTTAATTTTCTAAATAATATTCTCATTGATACAAGAAAAAAAAAAATAGTGTTTGGTCTAGAATAGAACCCTAAAGAACACCAGCATAAGAAAAAAGAACGAAGAGAGACCATCCGGAGTTACTTGCAAACTTCAATTAGAAAGATGTAATAATGTCAAGAACCTAATGCCATAATCTCAAAGTTTATACATAAGAATGCCACACACTGTTAAACACCTTTGAAATGTAAAATGCAATGGTTTTACCTTTTCCTGAATTATCAACCAACAGATCCACACAGTTACAACAATTAAAACATCAGCTGTGAACAAAAACCATAAAAGCCATATTGAACATCACTAAAGAGACCTAGACTTTCCAGAAAATGAACAGGCTTGCTGTTGATCAACCTTTCACAAACTTTACAAATAATAAAGAGGAAACTAACAAGATGATATTTAATTGGGTCGGACAGCAGTTTTAAAGATAGGAACAACAAAGGACTTCTAACAAGAAGGGGAACAGGACTGCGACAAACAGGAATTGAGTAAGTTCAACAGAACAACATTTGAGAATGATTACAGAAATTGAATCAGGACTGTATGTCTTAAACTGGTTAAGACCAGAAAGAACCCTAGCAACCATCTTTGGAATGATAATTACAGAATCAAGTGACCAGTTTTCAAAGGAAAATCAGCATCATTAATGTAAATATTTCTGGTACAAGGCATCGTATTTCACATCATATTTGTCTCTATGTTTGTAAGCAAAGATATTTTATAAATTTTATTTTTCACAATTGGAAATCAGTTTCTTTCTTTTGAAATAAATTGGATTTCAACTGTAGACATAACCTGTAAAGTTATTGAGTCAATCATTTGTTAAGTTCATGCTCTAATAACCATAATGTGGAAGAAAATGAAATATAAGCTTTGAATCAAGTGAAGGGAAAATATATGACACACGTGAAGTTTTCAATATATTCTTATGTAAATGCATGCAGCAGCTTATACACATTGTGTGTGTTAGATTTGACATTTTTGATAGAATTTTGAAAACACATTAACAATCAAATATTTTTATATATTTAAAAAAAGATAAAAGAAATGATATCACTGAAGATATCTTAATATGAAGTAAACAATACATACGGTTGGATGGTTTGTAGTGGCTTTTCCAACAAATTCAATATCTGACTGAAAAACATTAAAAAGAGTATTAAAAATCACAAATCTTATTATAATGGAGCTAATAATTTACTTTTAAAAGTCTTATTTCAGATGGTTTTAGCTAAATTTTTTAACAGTATTCACCTTTTTACTACATCTTAATAACCAATTTATATATACAAAAAAATCCAGTGTCTCTAACATATTATAACTTATTACAATCAGGTATAAGCATTAAGGATTGCAAATTATTTGGTTATGGAGCAATTGCACATGTGTAAAGAAGTTGTTTAACCATTATAAAAACAACAAAATATTTCTCTAGAAATGTTTGCTTTTGACAATAAATTTGTTTGATGAAATTATTGATAAAATATTTTTAGACAAAGTTCGAGGTTTGGGTAAAAATAAATCGAGTAATGCATTAGTTTTCTTAGTCCATCCTAATAATGTCCAAATTTTGTCATTGAACAGCATGAATGAGATGCAAAACAGAGTAAGGTTGTTTTTGATAAAAAACCAAACATTTTTACCAGTTTTGTTTTTATGTCCCCTCCACACCCTTTTCATTTTTTTAACCGAAACATTTTTTGCATCGTAAGTGAGAGCATTCATTGTATTACTCTCAAACAGATGCAAAAAATTTATCTGGCCATGGTTAACAGAAAAAGAGCAATGTATATTTATTTGCAGACTGCTATCCTCATCTTTGTAGTTGTTGAGATGAGGATAACCGTCTGCAAATCAATCATTTAAAAGATTCCAATAATAAAATAATAAGAGCAATCTACTCCCATGGATTAAATAAAGGACTATATTTGAAATTCTATACAGTTTCTCAAGTTTAACAAGATGCACTTAAAGAAAGTCAGCAGTTGCATTAACAAAAATGTTGTGAGATGACAACAGGATATAATCAAAATTTATGGCATTAACATTTTTTTTTTTTAGAAATTTTTTATAGAAAAACTGAAATATTTTTGAAAATATCAGTTCTTTATAAAATAGTTAATATTTTGAAAAATTTGATAAAAATGAATAATGTCAAAAAATGTGCTTCTAATGTCAATTTTTTAAGGTAAATTGTAACCTGCTCTTTACAAAATAAAATACTTTGCTATATTTGCATGGGATACTTGCAATGTCTCATGAAATATCTTTAATTTTAAAAACAAAATGTTACAATTCTATTTCCTTGTCAACGTGAATCCCTACAAGTGTTGCACTATTAAAACACTTGAATAAATCTTTAGGAATTTCATTAATTAAATTTGTTACTTTTGGCATTTATTTTCAATAAAAATTGTAAAATAATTTTTATATTATTCCTTACTCTTTCTCCCAAAGGAATATTAAATTGTTCTTCCAATTCATGTCCAGATAAGAGGGAAATATCAAACTAGAAATAAAAAAAATAAATATATTAAAAAATGTACAAAAAGAAACAAGTAACATTTATCAGTTATTACTAGTGCAGCAACATAAAAATTGCCAAAGAAAATAGGTTTCAATAGACATTCAAATAATTAAAACAAAAAATATCTTTATCCACAATCAGCTACAAATCACATGACAAAATATGTACAGGCTCAAAGCACAGTCAACGGCAATATGCTTTGGTGATGTTCCAAGTGATTAAACAGCTCATTTGATGGTAGCACTGCTCACCCAGAATCCTGGGAAGGCGATCTAACCAAATGCCTGTTAAATTATTAAGTTGAGATGAGATATAGTGTTTAGTAGGGGCTGAGGATGATAGTTGATAAAATTATCTGATTGCTTTTTGCCACAAACTTCTTCAATCATCCATTTTGGTAACCTTTAAACTCTTAAATTATCAAGGTTAGAATTTCAAAGAAAGAAACAAATAATTTGAAATACAGCAAATCAACATTTTTATGAATATAAACATATTCAAGCAGACTTAATCCATGTGATAGAGCAATTAGACTTTTCCAATTAAGTTTATAATGAGCTACTCACATTCAATGGAGCTTTGATCATCCACAGTTCAATGTTGTCTTCATCCTCCTCATCCAGATAAGCTGAAATTTGGGATTGATCACCTTGTTTCACTTTTTCAGGTTCAAATCCAGATGGACAAGTAAAACTAGAAAGAAAAAAAGAAAAAGAAATGCATTAAGAGGAAAAAACAAACGTATTTTATGAGTGACTCCAAACAATAATTGCTCCCATAACTTCAATGCAGCATAATATCCATAGTAGTAGTAATAGTAGCAGCAGCATTAACATCTTTTAATACTAATTACAATTCACACAATAGAAAAACACAACCTGATTTAAAAAACAGATAAACAGAAATGTCTCTTTCAAAGATGAAAATTTTAATGTTTAAAATGGATGCTTTTTTGTGCATAATATCAGTACTTCTTCAGAATAAACATGGATTTAAATATTCCAAGAAATTTCCAGTTTATAGTAACTTCCTATTTTATGGATATAATAGGAAGTTGCTATGAACACACTGGTGATAGTAAAAACTATCATTAATCTTAAATGTTTCAATACTATTGAAAAAGCAATTATTTTTTCATGTAGTAATCTTCAATTAGCAGAAAAAATAATTCTTAACAATTAATGATAGAAAGTAACTTTCATGGATTAATCCAGTCATATTTGACAAATGATGTTTTTTTGTTGTTGCTGTTGTTGTTTTTTTTTACATCTCAAACAAACACGTTAGTTTTCAAATAAAAAATAAAAGTTAAAAATCTACCAAAAATCAAGTAATTATCCAAGCAATACAAAATTTTCACTGATTACTAATGAAAAATGAACTTTATAACTATTTTTTTTCATAATCGATATATATATATATATATATATATATATATATATATAGAGAGAGAGAGAGAGAGAGGGAGATATTTTTTTCCCCCTAAATCCCTTCTTTATTTGTGGTTATAAATATGCTTAAAATAATCAGCCGAAACTGAGCAAAATATATTGTATTGTGGGGAGGGTGAGGATTGTAGATAAAACAAACAAAAAAACAACTGCGCACGTATCAAAATTTAAGGTTAAAAATCCGAATTTTGAATGTGTTTAGTTTTTCATCTTTTGTTTTTGAAGTGTTAAATTCGTTGATTATTATCTTTCAGATTAGCAAAAAAAAAAAAAAAGTCATTATTTTTACGAAAAACACTACTTTTAAATCTTCGAAAAATAAATTAATAATTTTCTTTTAGTGAGTCCAATATTGCTAATATACCATTAAATAGGAAATGCTTTGACGAATCGATACCGAAAAAGAAAAAAAAAAAATCAATAAATAACTGTTTATTTCGCAAAAATACGATAATTTCGTGCTGCAAGTTGTTATGTGATATTACCTCACCTATGGTAGCTCATAAGGCCTACACACAGTTGTTGATATTTACAAACAGTTGTTATCTCCCCCTTTTTTGTTGTGACTTGCGTTTGACTTAGTTTAAAGTGTAGGGGAATTGCATCTACCACACTCTCTCGTCCAAAAACACTTGGTCCTGATTGTAAGAGGTCAAGACAATCAAGCGTGATACTAGACGTAGGGGTTGTCTCCAATATATACGGCGCATTCATAAAATGGTCACCCATCTGGTACTGGCTAGCCTCATCATGCTTAACTTTGGGGGTTATATATCATGAAAAAAGAATTAAACTCTTATAAAGTTGATTCTTTAATCATCAAAACAAACGTTAAAAATGCATGGAAATTTGCAGGACTAAATGAACTTAATTTAATCTTGTAAAGGCTACCATAGTTTCTTCCAAACTATCATTAAATTTGGATTTTTTTTTTATTTCTCCACGCAAAATCTATAGAGTGAGATAAAAGATGGAATTATTTGAAATTCAGATACTTATGTTATAATATTTTTGCATATTCTTATAGCAAATCATCTTAAATCTTATTTAGACCAAAAAAAAAAAAACAAAAAAAAAAACAAAAGATTCAAAGACCTTTAAAAAAAATATTTAAATGTGTTACACATCGATTAAAAAATTATTAACAAAAGTTTTATATTATTCTGCTTTTAATATGATAAAATTGAGGCTTTTATCTTTCTGGAAAAAAAAGTTGTTTAAGAATAATTGATTTTAATAGATTTTATTTAAAAAAAAAAAAAAAAAATTGGTTTTTCTTCCATTTTTGGTAGTGCCTAATTTAAATCTTAAATAAAAATGGATTATAAATACTTTAGATTTGATAATTTTTTACAAACTACTTCACATGACAAATCTGGAAAATTGATTGTTCCTCAGTTGTTTTATGGCATATTAACACATTTTTGTTTCATGGCATATTAACATATTTTTGTTTTATGGCATATTAACATATTTTTGTTTTATGGCATATTAACATATTTTTGTTTTATGGCATATTAACATATTTTTGTTTTATGGCATATTAACACATTTTTGTTTTATGGCATATTAACACATTTTTGTTTTATGGCATATTAACACATTTTTGTTTTATGGCATATTAACACATTTTTGTTTCATGGCATATTAACATATTTTTGTTTTATGGCATATTAACACATTTTTGTTTCATGGCATATTAACACATTTTTGTTTCATGGCATATTAACACATTTTTGTTTCATGGCATATTAACATATGTTTGCATCATTTTATGTTTAGTCATCCTATTAAAAGATTTTTATGTTTCAAGTTCTTAATATATTCAAATATTTATAGATCAATTTACTTCAGAAATACAGGAAGCATTTACAAATGTACTACTACAACACATGAAAATGAAGCAAAAAGTAATGCCAATTAAAAGGTGACAGCAAAATTAGTTCAAATTCATTTCCAAAAGAACATTGTTATTTTATGGTATATCGATCTTTTTCATGTCATTAAATAATAATAATGTACATTGTCATCAATTATATGTGATTAATTGAACACAAGTCACTGGGAAGGTGGGGTATCATAACTGTTTTAATAATATTAGGATATAAACACAAAAGATCTGAAAGGTAAATATTTCAGAAAAGCTTGTTATTTTTATTATCCCTTTAAGAAGTTGTCAGAAAAATGTCATTTTAATGCATGAATTACGTTAAACATTTTTTGAGAATTGTTGCGTGCGTTCTGAGAGAGTAGACCAGTTTGCCCCCCCCCCACACACATACACCTTAAAATAAGGATGCACATGCATTTTCTAGTCATTTCAACAATCGTCTACATGTTACCGGGGAATCACAGAGTTGTTGAGTAAGATTCAAGATGAGAAAACGCAAAAAGAAGAAAAAAGAATCTGAATCAATTAAGTGATTGGCCTTGTCAACATCCAAATAAAGACTTCTCTAAACAATAAAATCAAGTTGTGTTTTTGGGGAGCAGGCATGAATCGTTGTGAGGGGACACTGACCAAGAACGAGAAAAAGGTATGTGTCTTGAGATCTTCTTATATATGACACATGCACACACAGAAGATAGCCGGTCACCTGTTAAAATTACATAGACACCACATTTACAGGAATATATACACACGAGAATATATATACCTCATTTCATCCTTCCACAACAGAAAATCACTCAAATGTCAGATTTGAGAAATTGTGCTGCATATAAAATATGTAATTAATTGAATTAATAATTTCAGTAAAATATAGTCAATCGTAAATTTTTTGTGGTTAAACAAAATAATACTTGGGTTGATTTACAAAGCGTGCTTTCTTAAATAGATCATAGAAGGGGACAGAAGTCCCTAGCACCGTCTCTTTCTACTTATTTATAATAGCAAGTCATAATTTCTAGCAATCAATCTATTTCCATAATGAGATGCCTTTCATTTTTTCATTCTGCTTTCTATACTGATTTATAGTATTTTTATTGTTTTAACTTTTCAGTTTGAGAAGTTTTGTTTCTTATTTCCATAATTTTTAATAAATATTTGTGTAAATATCAAAAGCTAACAAAACAAAATAAGAAAAAGATGTTACTACCATTATTTTGACCATCCATTTAATTTACACACAAAATAATGACAATTTTTGAAAAAAAAAACAAAAAACAAAACAAAAAAAAAAACAACAAAAACGCTGATTTTCAAATAATGATTAATGTAATCCATTTCCGAAATTTTATTAAAAGAAAATTTTTATTAAGTAATGGCTATTCCAAACTGACTGTTTTAATTTATTTTGAAATTATATTTAAAAGAAAGTGTTATTTAAAATCATTTAATTCAATTAATGTTCCAGTTATTAATGCTTTTTTTTTTTGTTACTGCGTTACTTTAATGTATTTTTGATTTTCTGACAACTTTTGCAAAAGTTCAATAAATTTTGTGATTATCTCCCCTTATTTCGAATCACACTCTTTCCAAACCTTTTATAAAAACTGTAGAAGTGACATTTTTTTTATTGATTTGTATCATCAGATGAAAAGGGTCTATCATGAGTTTAAGGATTATTCTTTATTTTGATTCCTTGTTTGATTTTTTAATGGATTATAAATATTATCATTTGTTCAAATGTTATTTTCATAATCAATTTTCTTGTTTGTTAATAAGCTTTATCTTTTTTTTATTATTTTTTAAGCTTTTTATTATCTCCATAGGTTTCTAATACACACACACACACACACACACACACACACACACACATATATATATATACACACACACACTAGTTGTACATACCCGGTGTGGCCAGATAAAAAACATACTGTTAGGTGAAGGGTTTAGTCTCATACTATTTAAGATACACCAAATAACCCTAGTTGTAATTGTCTGTATTTTTGAGATGAGGTGTTTTCATTTATTGGGACTGACTTCCTCATCTTGGTTGTTATAGTCACAACATTTCGGCCGTTTTGCCCTCCGGCCTTCATCAGGTGTTTTGTATCGAACTGGGGAAGCATTACAGTAAGCTACCACATATGTACGGTCTCCCCAAGATACACAAAGATGGTATTCCACTCAGACCCATAGTGAGCTGCCAAGGCCCAGCATGCCAGCCACTGAGCAGGTACCTTGTGGATATAATAAACCCATTAGCAGGCAAGTCATCAACACATGTAAAGAATTCTGCCCACTTCACGGAACTGATCAAGGGAGCACCCATCAGTACAAACCAAATGGTAAGCCTAGATGTGGTTAGCCTGTTCACTAAAGTCCCAACTAGTGAGGCACTAGCAGTAATTCAAGACAAACTAGCTGCGGACCTCTCCATGGAAGAGCGCCCATGTGTACCATTGCCAAACTTAATGGAAATGCTGACATTCTGCATAGAAACAACCTACTTCAGAATGGGTACTGACCTATATCGACAAGAGGAGGGGCTAGCTATGGGCTCGCCATTATCACCAGTGATGACGAACATATACATGGAATACTTTGAAGACATGGCCTTAGGTTCAGCTCCCTTAAAGCCAACTATGTGGCTAAGATACGTTGATGACACCTTCATACTCTGGCCCCATCAGGAAGACATCCAGGCTCTCCTAGAATGTGAACTCAATAAGACCATCGATACAGTTCACAATGGAGAAAGAAAAAGATAACCAACTGGCCTTCCTTGATATACTCATATCACGCACAGAGCATGGGTTTAAGACATCCGTATATCACAAGCCTACCTTCACAGGACAATACCTTCACTTCAACTCCCATCACCCATACAGTATCAAACATGGAATCGCACGCTGTCTACAACATCGAGCAGAGACAATAAGTAGCGACACCACTACATACCACCAAGAAATGGTCAGGTTGAAGAATACCCTCCGTCGTAACTACCCCGATAGCATACTATCCACCAGACGTGTTAATAGTATAAGAGAGGAGAATGAAACCCAAAAACTGCCTACCATACATACGCGGCATCTCCGAAAAGATTCAGAGAATATGTGCCCCCTACAACATCAGGACGGTATTCAAGAGCGAGTGGATGATGACATCTGGTACGAGTGAAGCCCCGCATGGAGGAGAACATGACCAAGAACTGCATATACTCCATCCCATGCAGTTGCAGAAAGGTTTACAAGGGTGAAACATGCCGCCCCCTTAAAGTAAGGGTGGAAGAACACCGAAAAGCGGTAACTAAAGGGGAGACGGAAAAATGTCTGGATGGAGAGGGGGGACCATCACCCCCTATGGGATGAAGTAAAAATAATAAATAGAGAGACACTCTGGAAAGTGAGAAAACTTAAAGAAACAGCTCACATGCTCGGACATAACAACCTACTGAGCAAACCAAGCGTAGAGCTGAATGCAATTTGGACACCTCTAATAGAGAGAGAAAACCTTGAATAACAACATAGGTTTAACATTAAGAAAAACCAACTAAGAATTGTCCTAGTGACCTATGGTCCTAGACGTTGTATCAAAGTTTACAGTTACCCAAAGGTGCTGAGTTCAATCCTGAACGAAGGCAGTGAAAAGTAACATTCAAAACAGAGAATCAGCAACTATGTCCCAGAGCCTAGCTGGAGTACGAACACGGTAGCCCCGTAATAATAATAAAGGGTTGGGTTTGAGACTCCTAACAAATGGTTCCCCAGTTCGATACAAAACACCTGATGAAGGCCGGAGGGCAAAACGGCCGAAACGTTGTGACTATAACAACCAAGATGAGGAAGTCAGTCGGACAATCTCAATAAATGAACCCTAGTTGTTACGATTTTCTTGAAAGATATGTTACGACTTGGCTATCTCCACTGGGGACTGTAAAGATAGGATCGCAACAATAATGAAAAAAATATATAATTTTTTGCTGGGATTAAAAAAAATAAATACAGGAAGGGATTATCCAAATTCTTCAAAGACAACGGTAAAACACAAGACAGAAAAACACAACCAAAATAACAAACAAAAGGAATTATGAATGAAAGTTCATTTATAACAACACAAAAAAAAAAAAAATATGTAAAAAAGAAAATGCAATTGTTTTGATAGTTTAAAATGTAATGTGTGAAAGAAAATAAATTGTCTTTATCGAGAGAGAATGTTCAAGTTAAATATATGCCAGACGTAAATACGATGTAACATTTTTTTTACTAAAAATGTTACATCCCACCACCTATTTAAGAAAAATTTTTTCCAAAGATTTTTCTAATTTAATACTTTTTATTCAATTTCACGAAGAGTAGTAAATAGTAAAATATCTCCAACCCTAACCCTAAATCTCTGAACCGTATTTTGTCAATTTGTTTTTAGATTACCATTTTTTCTCTTTTTTGTTGTTGTTGTTTAACTACTAAAAAAAAATGATAAACAGTCTGGAAGACGTTTTTTTTTTTTTTTTAAGAAGGGTTCTAGTTTATATATATTATACACGTGACAATGCATCGGCACAAATGTTATTAACTCTCCGGATATGCTGGATTTCCAAGTTATATTCTTGTAGAATCAAGCTCCAGTTTAATAATCTTCGATTTTTATCTTTCATGTTATGCAGGAAAGTGAGTGGGTTGTGATCAGTGTAAACGAGTATTTGCCTGCATGAGGAGGATACATACACGTCGAAATGCTTTAGGCTTAAGACGAGGGCCAACGCCTCCTTTTCAACAGTCGAATATCCTTTTTGATAAGCGTTAAACTTCCTGGAGAAATAGCTAACCGGGTGTTCAATGTTTGAAGTAGCACAGATCCGAGACCAGAATCACTGGCATCGATGGCCAAACGGAATGGGTGTGAGATGTCGGGAGCTTTCAAAACAGGTTGGGAACATAATAAAGATTTGATTTGCTCGAATGCTTTTTGACAAGATGATGTCCAGGAGAATTTCACCTTCTTGGATAGCAACTGGGTAAGTGGTGACGCTATGTCGGAGAAGTTGCGACAGAATTTCCTGTAGTATCTGGCCATGCCGAAGAATCGCCTCAGACTCTTCAAGCTGGTAGGGGCAGGATAATCTACGATACCCTGAATTTTGGCCTCGACTGAGGATATCTTCCCATAGCCGACTGTATGCCCCAGGTATATAACTTCAGCTTTGCCAAAGTCACTTATAGCTAAATGGACAGTAAGATTTGCCTGTCGGAGTCTATGAAATACGGTTCTCAGGGACGTTATGTGTTCAACCCAACTATTATTGTATATGACGATGTCGTCAATACAGATTTCGACACCATGTAAGTCTTGCAAGGATGAATTCATCATTCTCTGAAAGGCATAACTCTATACTGATACAAACCATAAGGGGTAACGGAAGCAGATATTTCTTTAGCCTATTCAGTCAAGGGTACACACCAATATCCCTTGAGTAGGTCTAATTTGGAAATATATGTGGCTGTGCCGATCTTATCGATGCAATCGTCCATCCTAGGTATGGGGTGAGAGTCAGCTTTTGTGACAGCATTCACTTTGCGATAATCTGTGCAGAAGCAAATGGATCCATCGGATTTTCCGACTAGCATGCAAGGAGATGACCAGCTGCTTTGGCTAGGTTCAATGATGCATATATTTCACTTCATGACTGATTATTTCTGCTTTATGTGGGTTGACACGATACGGGTGTTGTTTAATGGGAGGGCATTTTCAATCTCTACATACATCATGTTGAACAAGGTTCGTTCATTTGGGGACATCCGGAAAGAGATCGCTGTAGTCCCGAATAAGGAGGGTTATATCCTCTCTTTCGTTACTTGACAAATGAGATACGAGGGAGGTAATATTGGCTAATATTTCTAAATTTGATAATCTCAGGGTGGGGGGTGTTGGTTTTTCTCTGAGATCTCTTTGTTGTCATCCATTGGTTTCCTTGCGGAAGTGGGCGCAGTGGTGACCACGATAAGGTTTAATTTATCCCTTTCGAAATACGCTTTCAGCATATTGATGACACATCTGTGTTGACTTTCTACGATCAGGGGTATTAATTACATAGTTTAGTTCGCTGATCTTCCGAGCAATGGTATAAGGGCCATGGAACCGAGCCTTAAGTGGATAACCAGATAAAGGTAACAAAACAAGCATTTTGTCTCCAACTTTGAAGCTCCTGGGGACAGCATTTTGGTCATAATGCTTTTTCATTCTGGCTTGAGTTGTCCGCAATCTTTCGCGTGCCAGTTGGCTGGTTTCATGTAGTCGATTTCGAAACTGTGATACGTACTCCAGCATGGGTTCGTGGGTGGATCCTTCCTGAAGCCATTTTTCTTTCAACAATGCTAGGGGGCCGCGCAACGAATGGCCAAACACTAACTCAAATGGACTGAATCCAAAAAATTCCTGTGTAGCATCTCGTGCTACAAACATCAAGAAGGGAATACCCTCATCCCAATCCTTCTGGTGACCAAGGCAATAAGTTCGGATCATGGTCTTCAGTGTAGAATGAAACCTTTCCAAGGTGCCATGGGATTGGGGGTGATATGCACTCGACTTGACTGTTTGTATGCCCAGCTTGTTCATGGACTGTTGAAACCTCCTGGACATAAAATTCGATCCTTGATCGGATTGCATTATTCTTGGCAGTCCAACCATGGAGAAGAAGTTGAGAAGGGCCTTTATGATTTTCTCAGCAGATATGTTTCTGAGTGGGATTGCTTCTGGGAATCTGGTGGATGCGCAGATGAGGGCGAATATATACTGATTTCCCCTTTTAGTCTTGCAGTCGATCAAAATTCAGCAGAAGGGTTCCTCAAATGCAGGTATAGGATGTAATCGGGCGACTGGTATTTTCTGGTTCGGCTTGCCTACCATCTGGCAGATGTGACAAATTCGGCAATAGTTAGACACGTCTTTGCATACCCCTGGCCAATAAAAATGTTCAGTGATTCTCTCGTAAGTCTCGCGAATGCCTAAGTGGCCTTCCAAGGGGATTTCATGAGCCACTTCTAATACTTCAGCCCTGCGTGTCCTAGGTAATACTAGTTAGTATAGTACTGACCAGTCTTTGTGCGTGGAGGATTGTGAGGGCCTCCACTTCCTCATCAGCACGCCGTTTTTTATGAAGTAACCAGAGGGTACTTTCTCCAGTTCTTTCTTGGGTAGCGCTTCTTCGAAAATTGAAATCCATGATCAACTGTCGTGAGGTGGGAAACCTGGGAGAGGGTTTGTGGTTAGTAAGGAGATTATTTGTATCCACGGGTGTTGATTTAGTTTCCACCTCAGGATTCATGAATAACTGGGAGAGGTTAATTTCTTCGTCCTCCTCGGACTGATCTTTCATTGCAGACTCTTCTTCTGCAGTTCTTTTTGCAGTCTGCGCACAGGTTACTGCACCTGGGAATATGCCGGGGTGTTGCTCTTCCATCAACTCGGTATTTTCTGAGATGTCTAGCTCCATTATCACTCTTGGGTGGGGGTGACTCTTTCTCCGGCTAAATCATTCCCGAGTAACATCAAGATGCCCTTCATGGGTAGGCTACTGACTACGCCCACTTCTACCGGACCGCATACTATATCCGAATCAAGAGAGACTCGATGGATTGGGACATCGATGTAATTTCCACCAATTCCGCAAATCACAACGGATTCTCCTGTGGCTGTTTGTGACTCGCATGGCATACTCTGCTCCAAAAAATAATTAATTACATTTTTTTTACTAAAAAAATGTAACAATATATATATATATATATATTGTTATATATATACTAGTTGTACATATCCGGTGTGGCCAGATAAAAAACATACTGTAAGGTGAAGGGTTTAGTCTCATACTATTTAAGATACACCAAATAATCCTAGTTGTTACGATTTTCTTGAAAGTTGACCATATTTTGATTTTTCGGAAGCATAAAACAGTCATTATAACCAATGAAATTCAAACAGGGAAATAAAATCTCATAGCTTAAATGAAAACTTCCGTTTTTAAACACAGCTGATGTTAGTTACACTAATAATTAAAAATCAAATTAAAAATAAATTAAATAAATCAACTTCATATAATCTATATATTAATAGGATAGTGTGAGCGTTATTTTGTGTGTTATGCTTACATCAGAGTGACTGTCATTTAATTGCTATGGACTTTCATTTTTTTTAATAAATAATTTTACCAAGAATTCTTGATAAATTTTGGTTTCGGTTTTAGCTGAAGGAACTCAAGTTATATATATTTTTTATAAGTTTTGATTTTAGTTTCAATTCAAGCTGATGCACCCAAGTCATATGGATATATTTTTGAAATAGCAACTTTATAATATATGAAAAATCGATAGAACATTAACTCTATAATAATATATGCAAGAATTAAAATATCACATTTACGTGTACTTTACAATCGGGCTATGCCGGGCATCCTTGCTAACTTAGATAAATATTTTTGCAGTTTCAATAAATGAGTTACAATAATATCAGAGCATCTCCATTTACGCTGAACATCTGCAGAATGCCAACATTAATATATTACATATGAATGAGTCCCCTGTGCAATTTCCACAGGTCCCGCTAGTATTTCTGAATAGAATACTTAGAACAATTCTATTAATAATTTCCATTAAAAATTTAGAGCTAATTATTAAAACAGATTTTCTTTAATGTAATATGTTGATTCCTTTTGAATAAATAATACACATAGAAATCATGCAGAAATGAAACACATAGAAATCATGCAGAAATGTATATAAGTCGATATTTACCTGTCTCCCACCGTGAGAAGATGTGACACAGGGTTCAAAGGTAGGAAAATGAGTCAGTGCTCTAAAAGAAGGAAAACTTTGGGTCTGCAAAAAATATGCTTGAGTAGCCCCATTGGCATTCCCCAGTAAGGGTAACTCAGGCAATAAGCAATAAACTTGCTCCTCTTGAAAGCTAGGGTGGATGTCCTAGGGCTACACAGAGCATTTTGCATCAGCAAAAAGACCACGAAAATGGCCTAGTTTCTGTTGGACTGAGTTTCCAGGCGGGAACCTTGACCGATATTAACTGTGAAGTTAACAGACAACCGAGTCTTTTTTCTACATTAAAATCTATTTGTGAAACAGTGTACCTTATCTTTTGTATATAGTAATCAAACTGTGAACAAATCAGGAATACAACTTTATTATTATAGATATATTAAAGATTATCACATGTTTTAGTACAATGTAGTAAGGGAAAAAGAGATGCTTTAAGGTTTTTCATCTTCAACCATGCAAAAACCTGGATCGTAAGTAATGAGTCATGCAGTGAATAAATTTAAAATTGAAGTAAAATAAAATCATTTCATAAGTTTTTTCATAGACAATTTCTTGTGTAATCTCAAAATAAAAAAACAAATATTAACTTTTGTTTTCGCAATTCAATAAAAACTGAATAGTAAAGAAATTATTAAAATTGCTTTATGGGGTGATGAAAGTGATTGTTTTGTTTCAGTTTAATTTGCCCCCCCCCCTTTAAAAAAAACAAAAAAAAACTAGCGGGAGTACCCGGCATGGCCCAGGTGTATTGTGGTGGCGTAGTAAGGGTGGGAATAAACCGCAGCCCACCACAGTGGGGGTGGAAAGAAACAACAGGGTGGAGAGAGATGTTGAAAAAAATAAGTGGTAGTAGGCTGGAACCCATAACGCGAAGGAGGAAAAGAAGGTGAAAAAAAACAGTAACGCGTTAGCTGATGTCGTCATTACGCAAGCAGAAGTTGCGTGCATCAAATTTAAGCAGTCAATCAAACGTACAATGATTTAAATGCTTAGTATTTATTTGTTTCCCCACAAAAGCAAATTAGACACAAGGTTGTTTTTAATGTGGGGGAAGATCAGCTCCCTAAAAAAAAAAGGAAGCACTCTGGCAATATCCAAATAAATAGTAATTGTCTCAGTATGAACAGTTTCCCCTACATTGACCAAGCACCAATTAACTTAAGTGAAGCATCAATCCAGGCCCAAAGGCCAAGAATTCTTTGCAGCTTTTTCAAACAGTTTCACTTTATTTGAAAAAGTCAAACAAACGAGACGATGCCATGGTGGGAATATAGAGACCGTGTCTATTTGCGAATCTGAGATATTACGATCAGGGAAGTGTGTGAAAACTTCTCGCAGAATCTAACCGATGCGAGAACTCCGATGCAAAAAGCCTTTTGCAGACATACATAAACGCTAGCGGCCATTTTGCCTTCTATAATATAAATCACACCTGTTTGTTTAAATGTACATATGTATGCATGTCTGCCTAAAACTTTTGACAGAGGCGACGGATTTTCACGAGATCAGTATCATTTTGAAGCTCGATGTCTCAGATGACAAATATCGTAAATTGGCCAAAAACTGGGCAGTTTTCTACAAGGAGGGGGTCGATTTTTGCGAGTCATTGTATAAGTTGGATTGACTTTGCCTAATTTTAATGTTCCGAACTTCTGGTCGCATCATGGAGTAGCGTAAGATGCCAGATTTTCTTTCATTTTCTTTTCCGTCTGATACCACTTTTTTTTTTTTTTTTTTGCTCAACACACACCTCCAAATTTCGGGCACCCAGACTAGGTATATATATATATATATATATATATATATATATATATATATATATATATATATATTAGATAACTTCCGGTTCTGGTAAGACTCCATTTTTTAAACTAAATAAACATTTAAAACTAAGTAAGTAAAACACTAGAAATTTACTCAGTTCGATAGAAGTAACTTATCTTGCCTTTGGTAACATTTATTTGTTTTTGAACCACTTTTTCGTACCTCTGTCTATTACAAAATAAACCTGTAATTTTTTATTTTTAATCTTTGAGATTGTGTTAAGATATCATTAAAATGACGTGTAACCTTCGCAGCCACCCAGTGGGTTACACAAAAGGGATTGGGTTGAAACTAAACACATCTTCACCAAAATCTGAATTTAGTAAAACTAGTTGTCTCACTCGATCCAAAAGACGTTTATTTTATTTCTCTATGTCCAGAATTTGTACGTCTTTTGGGTCGATTGAGACAACTAGTTGTACTAAATTCAGATTTTGGTGAAGATGTGTTTAGTTTCAACCCAATCCCTTTTGTGTCGAGCTGGGTAAATTTCTAGTGTTTTACTTACTTAGTTTTGAATGTCTATTTAGTTAAAAAAATAAAATGTGAACAACAAAAATGGCCACAATGTATCTCTTACATCATTGATGTCGTGACGATGATTTAGAATAAGGCGGACGTGTGCCCATCCCCTAAAACATTGTTTTTCACTGTTTTTCCCCCGACGATTATCAGATTACAAGCTAAAGTATTTTATTAGTAGAAAAATTTTTGAAAAAATTAATTTAATGACTTTTAAAAAGAGGGTTCACTTTCTCGTTTTAACGTTATAATCATGCGACATGTCGGTAAAGAAATGGACAGCTGTATGCTGCATAGTTGTTTCTCATCTCTTTTAATAACATTTTTCATTGCACTGCAGTCTACCAGACCTCACAGATAAATCTAGGTTGCAATAAGGCAACTTGTTGCAACGTCACTTATTTCTAAACTTTATCTTCTGGGAATTCTTCATATTATTTCAATCACTTTGCAACAAGTTTTTTTTCATATCTACCTGGATTGAATTCCTTTACAGGAATGGAGTCTTCCCAGCTTGCATTCTTGATGGACAATAGAAAAGTGACACAATCATTAGTCAATCACACACTGGAATGACTATAGAGGTGTTGAAACCTCTTGAAGCAGAAGTTCTAGAACTACATAGTTGGTACATCAACTTATGGTTGGATGAGTTGAAACAAGTTGATAAGGAGATAATCAGAGTGGCTCGTCCTCATGAAGTGAGTGATTTGGTTAATGATATCTTCTCCTATAAGACTGGCATACATTTATCACTAAGAGGCACGAGGAACTCTCTTCCCTCGGCAGAATTTACTACCAGCAAGAACAACACGCATCACTTTTAGATCTGTTTCTGACCACAGTTCCCGATGATTGTGTTACAAATTCCCACAGCCCACTTGGGAATGCTGATCATGTAGTGATAATAGTTGAAATCACCCTAAACTCTAGAGCTAAAACGGAATAGCCATTGCTCAAAACAACGAGATATTATAAAAAGACTGACTGGGAAGCCATCAGGGATCTCATCAGAGATGCCCTATGGGGAAATATCTTTTCACTTTCTGCTGAACAGTGCGCAAATGAGACCATGAATGGTTCATAGCAGCAATTGAAGCACATGTTCCCATGCGGAAGTTTTATAGCAAGCCCCACGCTCCCCAATGGTTTACTTCTACTTGTGCAGCTGCCATCGCGCAAAGGCAGCATGCGTACCGCAGATTTAACTGACATAAGTCCAGTTCTAACAAACAGAAGTATATAGAAGCTAGAAATAACTGTAAGAAAGAAATAGCAACAGCTAAGAGAGAATTTACTGAAACCACCAAAAAACGCATCGAAGCACAGAAATTAGGAACCTGCGACTTCTGAAAAATCTACAACAGTGTAGTAAATAATGGGCAATCAATAATTCCCCCACTATCCAACAATCATGAGGTTGTTTGCTCAGCAACCGAGAAGGCTAACATGCTTGCCAGTCGGTTTGCCTCCAACTCCACACTGGACCCTGCTAACCATCCCCTCCCTGACTTTCCTTTGTGGACAGATGCCACACTAGACGATCTGAAAATCATCCCTTCTCAGGTGCAGGCTATCATAAAAAATCTTGACACTTCAAAAGCATGTGGACCTGATCTCAACCCGGCTGTGCTATTAAAAAAGTGCTCCGCCGAAGTAGCTTCGGTTCTCTCCAAACTTTACAACAAATGCCTTAATGAATCTTGTTTTCCTGCCTGCTGGAAAACTGCTTCTGTCGTACCAGTTTTCAAGAATTCCAGCGAAAGAACTGACCCAGTAAATTACCGCCCCATTAGCCCCCTCCCACTTTTTGCCAAAATATTTGAGTCCATAATTAACCAAGCTCTAGTCCATCACCTTACAGATGATAAACTTCTGACCGACCAACAATATGGATTTAGGCAAGCCTGTTCCATGGCAGACATCCTAACTGTAATCTCTGAGTGTATATAGCATTCACTTGACAAAGCAGGGGAGGGTAGAGCGATAGCTCTAGATATATCTAAGGCTTTTGACAGGGTATGGCATGAAGGTCTTCTCAGGAAAATCAGATCATATGGTATCACTGGAAGAATACTTCACATAATTACATCCTTCTTAGATAAGAGAAAAATACAGGTTGTCTTCGATGGTTGTACATCTAAACAATATGATATAAATGCGGGAGTGCCTCAGGGGTCTATCCTTGGACCTCTATTATTCCTAATATTCATAAATGACCTCCCTGACAAAATTGTCTGTGAGATGGGTATATATTCTGATGACACTACACTCTATAACAGACACGAGAGGAAAACAAATGAACACATATCTAAAGAAATGGTGGAAACACTAGAGGATGACCTCCAATCTGTAGTGGAATGGGGACAAAAATGGATGGTCATCTTCAATGCTGCCAAGACTAAACTTGTTTCCTTCAATAATTACAAGAAACCTTCTCTATCACCAATAGCAATGGCCAAAGATTATATCTTTTAAACTCCTTGGCCTAACGTTCACAGGAAACACGAGTTGGAAAATTACATTGAGAGCATTGCCAGGACCGCTACGAAAAAGGTAGATTTTCTCTACCGTGCTAGAAAGCTACTAACCCCCACTCTTGCACAGTAACAATGCAAAGTCGTTTATTGCAGGATGCAGTGTAATACATGAAACCTTTACCTATAGTGCATAACAAGATTTGGAACATTTGAAATAGAGTACGTTAAAATACTCTTGTACTCCTTGGTATGGAAGTGTTTGGGAGAGGCTCATAAAAACCATAAAGTCATGCTTGTATAAACTGATTGGTTGAGCCAGCTATATTTATTTTGACCTTTTGACTACGTTGTCTGATGTCCAGACTGCTATGAATGACTAGCCTTTAATTTACAGAAGTTCCTTGAACCAACCCATAATCATTTTTTACACCCAGTAATTAATTCTCGGTTGATACTAAGGATAAACAAGAAGAATATCAGCCAAATTGAGCCCCTGACTAGAAAGCATCTGTTGGAGTCTTTAAGTTACCACGACAAGGCATTAAAAAGATTCAAGAGAGTATGGTGTCAGGAATACTTGTTAAGTATGAGAGAACGAGCCCAATCTCAATCTGGAAAAACATCTGATTTTTCAGTGACTGAGTGAGAATTAGTGATAATCAAGGCTCCTAATCGGATTTGGCCATTTTGGCTATTAGGAAGAATTACCCATTTGTACTTAGGTGAAGACGGATTAGTTAGATCTGTATAAGTGTGGAGATGGATCCTAGCAGGTTTACTCGTTGAAGAATCTTTACCCCTTAGAATTCAGCTGAGAGAATTCGGCCTGTGCAGGATAACAGTGATGCTGAAGAAGACATCTCCTCAGCTATTACATATAAGGCCTGTAGAAGAGGAATTCATCAAGTGGTGCCCGGTTTGCAGTTTACCTGACGGTGGTAATGCTATGATTTGTTGCAATAGGTGTGATAATTGCTTTTATTTTGCTTGTGTTGGTATGCGTCAGTCTCCACCGATATAACAAAATTGATATGAGTGGAATGTCTTTATGGAGAATTTGCTGTCCTCCCATTCTGATATTCCTTGTGTTGAACCGCGTGATGAAGGTGATGAACATATTTGGATCTGCCCTGGATGTGGACATCTAGATGATGGAACTGCCATGATTTGTTGCAATGGATGCCAGGCCTGGTATCATTTCCATTGCATAAGAATCCAACATCTTTCGCCTAAACAGGAGAGTTGATATCGTTGTTATTGCTTATAGTTGAAGCACTGATAAGCTAGGCGTGTCAGAATTTTTGGGTAATTTTTGACACGGCAGACATCCTTTCAAAATGGGGAGGGGGTGAATTTAAAAAAAAAACCCTCGTCTAGAATATTATATTCGGTTTATTGGAAAGAGCATAAAATTTTACATTGAACCTGAAAATATTGTAAAAATTGAACCAATAGAAAAATTTTGATAGATTTTTAAAATGAAAAAATTGAAAAAAAAAAATGAACTCGTAAAATTCAATTGCATTAATGCATTACGTAAACAAAATGGCTGCATGAAGGCTCGCAGGCACTTTGTAAACACTGTTTTTTTTTTAAACAAAAAATAATATTTCTATCATTTTTTTAAATAACTTTAATAGTTTATTTGGTATTATTATACAAACACCGTGACAGCGTTAGGGTTAGGGTTTAGGGTTAGGGTTAATTCGCTGTCACGGTGTTTGTATAAATTTACCGTTTATTTTGGAAGTATATTCCATAAAGAAAATAAACAACACACTTTAAAAAGAGAAATTAGGAGTTTTTAATTTTTTTTTAATATTTTATTCGCAGTTTTTTGTTTAGGGGTGTCAAAAAATTCCCTCAAAATTCTGACACAACTAGAACAGAGCGCTTCTTCAGATTACGCACCATGCAATTTTTTACATAAGATTTTCACTTTAATTCAATTTTTATGGTATTTTTATTATTAAATTGTTTCTATTTACTTGCCTTCCCCACAAGTTAAACACAAGAGCGGTTTTTAATGAGAGGAAAATCCAGCTCCCAAAAAGGGGAACTCTGGATAGGAACAAAAATAAAAATTGTCTCAGCCTAGAAAGATTTCCCCTCCACTGATTGAGGACAGAAAAGATGAAGTGTAGCAGTAGCACCAGACTACACAGCTTTTATCATTTATTTTCTGCAAATGTAAAAATTACAAATATTAAACAAAAATAAACAATTAGGAGTGAAAGTGCACTGACTGAGGGGGCCAAGACTTACCTTATGAAGTTGATTACGGGGAGATTGAAAATAAGAAAATAAAATGCCTTTCGGAATAAACACCAACACCCCCAACCTCCCAGTGTTAAGAACGGCTTTCAGAATATGCCCTCTCCGCCAACCTTTCCATGTAAAGAACGAATTTCGGAATAAACATCATTTGGAGGTTGGATAACCAGTGCACATTGAGCCAATTAGGCTAAAAAAAAAAAAAAAAAAAAAAAATGAGGAGGAGGGTCTGTAGTCATCTGTACCTTTTTTACTTGTCTAAGGAGTATCCCGAGTTAAAGTTCACACTCGTAACAATCACTCCAGAGGAGATAACTCACTGTTCCCAAATTAAATCGATTTTGTTTTTTTTCATAAGGCCAAGTACTGGTATTTATTAAATTGTTAAATGAAAGTACAGATTAATTGCAAAACGCTCTCTCCCACATGTTAATAATCTGTCTCTAAATAATAACGTCATTATTTCAGCACGGCCTGTATTCTCCGTACTAAAAATAAAATACTTCAGAAATGATTCAAATTAAAACGTGGCTTTTAAAGTTGAATTTCAAAATTAAATTACGACTTAGATAACGATAACTATATTCCGTTTCAAACATAATATATTGTTTTTGTTTTAATTATTGTTATTGCGGATGTTTTTATTACTTACTTGTGAACCTCAGCCATGAGGATAAATTTAAAGACAGTATTCGTGTTGTTTACCACGTACAGGAAAAGTTGTCCATTAAGACGCACGTGGGAAAAGATGTAAGAGTTCTAAACAAAAGGGAGGTCACTCCAATCAAATAAACTCGTTCGTTAGTCGTTGAATTTGAGTTAGTGCCCTTTGTTTTTTAATTTTTGAGAGTACTACTTTTATTATTCGAACTACTCCTCCCATCTTAAGTGTTATTCGCACAACATTGCGGTCGATGTAAGCTCGGTCGGAGGTTTATATATTTCACTAGCTCTTTAATTGTGACTAGCTTTCAACATCTCATTTGTTGCTTTGGTTTGTTTCCCAGTCAAGATATCAAATTATCATCCCCCCCACACACACACATCCGCATGCAAAGTTCTTAAGAGCAACAACTTCTTCTCTCCTAAAGTTCGACGTTAGAAAAACTAGATGGTAAGCACTTTGCATGACATCCAACAATGGCTGTCATGTGTTGCTTAAATGTCGAATATTGTTGCAGTTGCACTACTATTGTACTATCTCATAGGCACACATGTTAACTTCTTACGCTTCTTACCCCGATCCTTGCAAATGACGATCTCTTGCTTCATTCATCTACAATGGATGTTCTCAGTTTTGTCATTTTTTTTTACTTGGAATATTTCCATCTGCATGTGTCAGGAATTTCGGGAATTTCACTCCCTCACCCCCAGTGTGTTACCACGAGGGACCAGATCAATGGACAGTGTGATCACTGTGCTACGACGGTGAACATTTAAAAAACGGCGGGTGTCGCCGCGCCGGTGTTACGATGTTACTGAGATTATGTTTTTCTATTAAAATGATGTCAAAATCAGCGTCAAGACGAAGTCGAATATGAAAATTAATAATATGTTTTTTTTTTTTATTTAACATAGCAAGAAATAATGAATCATGCTTTTATTGTGACATTATGGTATTATTACCATACATTAACATGGGTACTAATTAGTGGTCACCATTTCGGTAGGCTCCCACTTCGGGGCGCCTCCGATAACAGGGAGAACTGGAGCGCTGAAATAGAAAGAAATACTGGTAAAAGAAAATATTGTCTTCTTATAACAATGAGGACGTGTAACGCGACTTTGTTATGAATTCATGAGGTTTTATATATCCAATATATATATGTGTGTTTTCCCGAAACTCGGGTTACAAAGAAAGACAGTGCATTTTGTAAAGTCTGTATTAATGTTCAATGCTCCTCTTGGCTACCTAATGGGAGCTGAGGAATGAGGCGTGTGCTCTGTCTCTAGTCGCCGTGGAAGTAAGGACGTTTCCTTCACTCGAATGTCCCACGTAAACCGTTCTGGCTTTTCATTGGCTGGAACCTCTGATGACGTATAAGAAGAAAGGAAAGAAAAGAGAAAAGAGTAGGGAGAAAGAGAGAACTAAGGTGAGAATACAGCCTAGTCTTGTAATAGTAGTAGCAGCTCGCTACAAGAGTCCCCCTCCAATTAACGGAATTAAGTAACTTATACCCAATTATTAAATCTGTTCTTTGTTTAAAAATAAAAGTATTCGTTTTTCTTCTTCCATGTCACCTTCCTTCCTGCTCTAGACTTATATGTGTCAGTAGCAATACCATCTTCGACTTTGTCGGTATCGTCTGTCCTAATAATCTTATCACTAGTATTAACTTTATCTGTCTGTGACTTCTCCGTCTGTCTAATTTTATTACTAATAGTTGGTTCTATATACGGTTTTAATCTATCTATCGATACGTGTGTGTGAGTACCATTGTTCATGTAGATCTGGAAATGCTTGTCTGATCGAGTCAATACTTTATAAGGACGTGAGTAAGGTGCTTCTAATGGTTTTCTAACTCGATCGACCCTGAGCCATACTTTTTCACAGGACTGTAAGGTTTTTGGTATGAAAGTTTTTGAATTGTCGTAGATATGTCCTTTTCCATTGTCGAGTACATCAATTTGGGGACATCCATTCATACAAATTACTTATGTACTTATTATTAACTGGAGTCTCTCCTGCTCTCCATTTGTGTATTAACTGCTGAGGAATCAATATCGGAGCTCCAGTAACAGATGTAAAAGGGGAAAAACCTGATTCGTTAGGGGTGCTACGTATACCAAGTAGAATCACCGGTATGGCTTTCATCCATGATTCTTTGCGAGCTATTATAACTGCTTTAAGAGTACGGTGTGCTCTTTCGATCATCCCGTTACTTTGAGGGTGATACGAAGTTGTCCTCAATCGGTAAAAACCTACTACCTTGGCTAATTCCTGGAACAACTCGCTCTCAAACTGACTACCTCTGTCAGTTACAACATGCAGTGGGACTCCAAATCTGGATATCCATGCATTGATAAATGCCTCTGCTACCGACTGTGCAGTTATTTCAGTCATAGAGTGTACTTCAATCCATCGAGTTGCATGGTTGATGCAGGTAAGCAAGTATTTGTAAGGGCTTAGGTAAGGGTCAGACTCATTGCGCATTAAGGGCAAGGGACTGACAATATCAATATGTACCGTCTGGAAACGTGCAGATGGTAACTCGAATTCTTGGACCACAGACTTTGTGTGTCTATGAACTTTTGCTTGTAATTGTTCTATCTAAGCTGGGCCAAAAGTATCTGGACTTAACCAGTTTAATAGACGCTCCCGTACCAGGATGTGCTAAGCTATGTAAACTGTTGAAAATAGCCTGAGGAAGTTCTTTTGGGATAAACGGTCTGGGGTACTTCGTCGAAATATCGCACAGAACTGAGCCAATTTCCTTCGATACACAATATTCTTTTAAATCAGTGTATGACTTTATCTTGTCATCACCTCTTTGTGCCTCTGCTATTTCAGCCAAATTGCATGCATCTATCTGCACAGCTAATGCAGGCCGAGACATACAGTCTGCAACTATATTCTCAGCTCCTTTAATATACTTAACGTCAGCAATATATTCGGCAAGTACTGACAAGTGTCGTTGTTGTCGATCTGTCTTTGCCGGTGTCTGACTGTAAAATGCTCCGCACAGTGGCTTATGATCAGTGAATAATGTCACGTGGCGACCTTCTATGAGGTGGCGGAAATGTATCACTGAAAAATAAGCTGCCAGTAGCTCTCTGTCAAATGTGGAATACTTAGTTTGGGCTTGGGAAAATGTTTTGGAAAAGAAACCTGTAGGTACTGGTTTCTTATCTACCAACTGGTGCAATGCAGCACCCGCGGCAAATTGGCTAGCATCCGTAACTAGGTGGTACTCCGTAGTTGAAGACTGTGGATGAGCTAACATCGTTAATTCAGACAACTTGCTTGCTATTGCTTTGAAAGCGTGTGTTTCTTCCTCATTAAGCTCGGTCTTTGCTTCTGGATCCAACTTCATTCGTTCAGTTAACGGTAAAACTACAGATGCATAATTAGGGACTAACTTACGGTAAAAACCTGTCATCCCCAGAAATCTGCGTAAGCTTTTTGAGTCCTTAGGGACTGGAAAATTTTCCAACTCTTTAATTTTCCTTGAAGTAGGCAATAAACCTTCTTTGTTTACATGGAAGCCTAAAAAGTCTAACTCTGGTACTCGAAATACACACTTATCTAAGGAAATCTTTAAATTGTTATCGCTAAGGATTCTAAATACTCTATCTAAGTCTTCCTTGTGTTGTTGTTTGCTATCGCTAAAGACTAATATGTCATCTAGGTATATAAATACGCAGTCTAAAACTTTAAAAATATCTTGTCCATAAAACACTGAAATGTAGCCGCAGCATTCTTTAAACCAAATGGCATGTAATTAAACTCAAACAAGCCAAAAGGTGTCACGACTGCTGTTTTAGGCACATCGTCAGGGTGTACCTTAATTTGATGATACGCTGAGGTTAAATCTATTTTAGAAAAATACTGTTTACTAGTTAACTACGTGCAGAACGAATTTATATTTGGTATCGGATAGCGGTCTGTTTTCGTAATGCTATTTAGTGCACGGAAATCACCGCAAGCTCGATACGAACCATTCGCCTTCTTTACTAAATGCAACAGGATTGCCCACTCGCTACTGGAAGGCTGGATAACTCCAGTATTTAATAACTTTTTAAATTCCGCCTGCGCTGCGTCTAATTTAGGGCCGGAAAGTTATCTGGCTTTAGCAAAAACTGGTACCCGGCTGCCTGTATCAATCCTGTGATACACTCCACCATAGTCTTTGTTTGTGCCGCTATGTAGTGGAAGTACATTATCATATTTACTTATTACCTTGGTAATATAATCCGCTAGGTTGATTTTATTAAGTATTACCGCATCGGTTTCTGTTACTGCATTCACTGTAATCTCACACTCCGTTACGTTATCACGGATGGATCGATTTTTGCAATCCACTATGACGTGAAATTTGTTCAAGAAATCGAATCCTAGCAAAGGGTTAGTGACAAATGCGATCACAAAACTCGATTGGAAAGATCTTCTCAAACATGGAATTTTTATTTCTAAGTTCATTTGACCATAGCATTTTATACTCTCCCCGTTAGCGGTTGAGATATGCACAGGGGTTGGCTCCAGGGTAACTCCATTTACTACGGAATGTGGCAAAATGGAAACACTGGCCCCTGTATCTATAATAAAATTAACTGCTCCTATCTTGGCAGAGACTTGTAATAACGGCGGGACCACTGGAGCAAACGCAGTCCGCCTGTCTAGTTTTCCGAGTCACTTGGGGCAGGGGAGGAGGGGCGTGAATTAGGTAGCATTTGTATACTGCTCTTCTTCTTTGGCCACTTACACCAGGGCTTACATGTGCGAGCCTCTTCTGCAAAATAAATATGTGCTCTACACATCTTCGGTCGCTGTTTCTGTCAATATGGACGTAAACTGGCCGGGATGTTTTCAAAAGCATGTCTGGTGGTACTATAATCGTTTGCCTGAGTATGACTTCTAACCGCCTGGAATACTGACGTATTCTCTATCAACGGCATCAAATTGTCGGACAGTCGACCCAATTCCGTTAACGGCATCTTGGTGTGGGCTGCTACCACTGGTGCTATTTGCTTCGGAAGCACACGTATAAACTTGTGGCGCACTATCTCTTTGCTCGCTCCTATCCTATTCGCAACCGTCACCATCTCCTGGAGGTATAACGATGGACGACCAGATAATGTAGTGGTCCTCATGTTCGGGTCTGGTCTTTTCATAGGCAGATAACACCGACTCCATTAATTTAGCGTAATTAAGTGACTGTAAGATTGCTGGGGGAATATTTGTCACTACGTCTGGTGGCAACGCGCTAATGACTGTGTAAAACTTTGTATCGTCGGTCGTCACGTGTCGGAGATGGAACTGCGCTTCTAATATAGAAAACCAACCGTTTACACTAGTCTCTATGAATTGTGGAGGGTTAATACTAACTTGCTGTGCATCCATTATTATTATTGTTATTATTATTATTATTAATATTATTACTACTACTATGGTTATTAGCTACTATCAGTTAATATTATTTCTTCTTTTTTATTTACTTGTAATGACGACTAAAGGAAATTGCTGGGGAAAAGGGGAAAAGTATGATAGAAAGAAGAGAGAGAGAGAGAAAAACGTACTCACCAGAGGTTAAATTCAGCCGTTACTGGGATTGATTATTATTAGATTTTTGTTATATATATATACGTATATGTATATATATATATATATAGTAAATGTTCTTCGAGGGGAAAAAAAAGAGTTTGTCTGGTGAAATTTACCATGTGTGTTCCAAAGATGGCGTATGTTGTCACGCACGTGCATTTCAAAGAAAGTTTTTGTATGTGTGTGTGTGTGTGTGTCAGCATGCCGTTTGTGAATCCGTTTTATTTGATCGGGCCACTTTCGTCGGAGAATAGTTTTTAGACGTGGTTCTAATTTTTTTTTTTTTTTTACACAGTGATCACCACTTATCAAGGATCAAGGCCTGGAAGCCACTCAGGGATAAGGGTTATTGCAAGTACATTACGTTAGTGTGGAGATTTGATGAAGTGTTTAATTAAGGGGGCGGTTCATTAGGAATTTGTTAACATTGGACTTGAAGACATCCAAGTTGTAGTCCGAAGGGAAGCAGGCAGATGGAACAGAGTTCCACAGGCGTGCAGTTCTAAGAAAGAAGCTTTGTTCATGGAATCCGCGTTTTGATTTAGGCACAGATATAGAGTGGAGGAAATTTTTCACAGTGGATTCAGCTAGACGGGTGTTTTTTGTGAAAGATTGGCAAGGGGGGACGAGAGATTGGAGTTCAGACGAGGACCTGCCATGGAAATAACGATAAAACAAGGATAGGCTCGCAACGTCTCTTCTGTGGGAGAGAGGTTGCAGGGTAGAGAAAAGGGCATCCCCCACTAAGCCACGAAGTCTATTTTGTACTCTGTCAAGGCAGGATAGGCTGTTTTTAGCAGCTCCTGCCCAGATATGGCAACAGTATTCCATCCTTGGACGTACTTGGCTTTTATATAGATAGAGAATTGCATCAGTAGTGAGATATCTTCTGGAGCGGTAGAAGGATCCCACCATCTTTCCAGCGACCTTGGCAACAGACTTGATGTACGTGTTCCATTTCAGATCAGGAGTAAAGGTCAAACCCAGAAGCTTGTCAAAACACGGGGCCTCACCCAAACGAGAGCCATCCATCACAATTGATGCCAGATGGGGATCAGAGCGTTGATGATGTAAGGATAGGAGTTTGGTTTTAGATGCATTAAAGGTAACCAGCCACATCTTCCCCCACTGAACCACGCGCTCGAGATCAGAGGAGAGAGAATCAGAGAGAACTTTGTCATTTATAGCCTTTGATGTGTTGCCGTAGATGGTCGTGTCATCAACATAGATGTCAACGAATGATTTAAGTATGTGTTAAGGGAGGTCATTGATGTAGATCAGGAAGAGAGTTGGGCCCAGGATTGACCCCTGAGGGACTCCAGCATTTATATTGCAGGCCTCCGATTTTTGTCCATCTACCACTACTCTTATGAGTCTATTGGAGAGAAATGATTTAATGATTGAGAAAACATTTCCAGTTATACCGTAGCTGGAAATCTTGTGAAGTAGACCCTTATGCCATACCTTGTCGAAGGCCTTTGATATGTCAAGAGCAATTTATCTGATGAAAATCACGTAAAATGACTTTTTTTTTTTTTTTCTTTAGTGTAAAACCGTTTCACAAAAATAGCAATATATATATATACATATATATGACTGGCATTTCTTAGAAAGCGGATTCATATATACCTTATCTTTGTATGGTTTTACTGTTGTCCTCGAAAGTTCGCTTTTTTTTTTTTTTTTAAATTTCTTTTTTCACTCCGTCCCGTTCTGGGTTTTTCTTGAAGATTGCGTGTATATACGCGCGCGGGGTTCACCATGTTATGGTATTATTACCATACATTAACATGGGTACTAATTAGAGGTTACCATTTCGGTAGGCTCCCACTTCGTGGCGCCTCCGATAACAGGGAGAACTGGAGCGCTGAAATAGAAAGAAATACTGGTAAAAGAAGACATTGTCTTCTTATAAAAATGAGGACGTGTAACGCGACTTTGTTATGAATTCATGAGGTTTTATATATCCAATATATATATATGTGTTTTCCCGAAACTCGGGTTACAAAGAAAGACAGTGCATTTTGTAAAGTCTGTATTAATGTTCAATGCTCCTCTTGGCTACCTAACGGGAACTGAGGAGTGAGGCGAGTGTTCTGTCTCTAGTCGCCGTGGAAGTAAGGACGTTTCCTTCACTCGAATGTCCCACATAAACCGTTCTGGCTTTTCATTAGCTGGAACCTCTGATGACGTATAAGAAGAAAGGAAGGAAAAGAGAAAAGAGTAGGGAGAAAGAGAGAACTAAGGTGAGAATACAGCCTAGTCTCGTAGTAGTAGCAGCTTGCTACAACATATTTTTTTTTGTGCTGATGCAACACACGAGTCAAGAAAGTAATAAATAAATTAAAAGTCCGATGTTTGTGAGAATGTAAAAAGTTTCTGGAAATAAATGTTCTGGCATAAAGCAATGTTTATAACTGTATGTATAGTCGGTAGGACTTATATATATATATATATATATATATATATATATATATATATATATATATATATATATATATAAAAATATAACACGGAAATTACATAATTCGACAATTATGTAATTTCCGTGTTATATTTTTATGTTATTGCTCTGTTTACCACATTGAGCTCTCATACCCGGATTTCCTCTGGAATTATTCCATTATAACATTATATATATATATATTAATAGTCTCATAGGATTTGAATTAAAATTTATAATGAAAGCAAGAGAGAGAAATCTATCTCTGACTGACGCAGAATGTCATTTTTGCAGAAAAATGTTTCTTTTTTTTCCGAAAAGGAAAATAAAATTTGTTGTTTTAATCAGTTCCATGAATATATCTGATGCAACATAAATATATATATGATGCAACACAAAGATATTTTTTTCTTTGGTAATTAATACCGCAAGGTAAAATACCAGGTTGAGAAACTGGTATGGTTTATCATTCGCTTGAGGGTAGGTGGGATTCTCTTAAGCTGTAGTAGGCACCCGTCTAGTCATGGCATCATGATAAAAAATACCCTTGATAGCATCAAGTATTCAACTACCGACAAGATTTGAATTACACTACAAACTCATGTGGTGAGTTCAATCTTGGCTACAGCTGCGCTGGATGGATGGAATCAAGGGATATTTATAAGTTTCAGGTGTAAAATGCACAAAGTCATATTAATGGTTTAATGTAATGAGCCAGAGCAAGTGGTCATGGTGCTAGTCTGCACTGCAAGTGAAATTTGTTTTGACTGCTGGGGTTTTGTGCGCAGTGCCTTTTTTATAATTGGTAGACCGACTCCAGTGAAAGCTGTTAGAAAAATATTTTTGAAATTCGCATTCTTTGAATGTTGATTGGATGAAAAGGCTACACACTGTCACGTGGTATAGCTATGTACTACGTCCATGCGAAAAGGCAAGGTTTTAGTTTTTATACCTACATAATTTGTGTGGGTGTAGATAGCAACTGGAATGCTTCTTGTCCAGCCAATCTAATGCTTGTGGCAAGTCGCTACAAGTGTAAGGCATCTTACTCCACCAGAACCATGCCCCATCTTTTCAACAAGTCTGATGTGAAACAATGTGTTAATTTCTTGACATAAATGCGTGTAGTATTCTCCTTCTTCATCTTTGGCCTATCATGCTGAGTCAAGTAAATTGTCATGCCTCAACATGGTACATATGCAAGACCTGCTTTCTTTAAATGAACTCTCATGTTCTTCAAAATGGCTTGCTTTTATGCAGCCCATGGTGATCTAATTTGCATTCAAACTTCAAGAATTCACGTTACTTTTGTGTGAACATTGAGCATAAAATCAACTGCATGTCACCATGTTGTTTTTCTTTTACTAAGTAACTGGACTTTACAAAACACACAGATTCGTTAGCATTTCTGAACGAAATCATTTTTGTAATCATTACACTTTTCTCTGAAGTCATGATCACAAATGTGGCAGGGAGAGAGGGGGTCCATCTTCATAAAATACTTTTTTGAAAAGAAATTATAGGAACTCACGGTAGGGGAGTTACCACTTATAGTAGCTCTGGCCGGTAGTCCCTAATTTGTAAGGGTCTGAGTCAGTGTTCACCAATTCATAATTGGGATCTATCAATTTTTAGGACCGAGATTGCAAGTGCAAGAATCTCTTGATGTCAAAAGTATCTGCAGGACCATTAAAGGTAAATTTAACGAGATTGCCAATTAATAACAAAGTGTCACCAGATTGCATCCTCACATACATAAAATATAGATATAACTCTGAAAATAACGACACCTGACAAAGAACTCGAAATGTATTAATATGAAATAAACAACATTTAACAACGTCTTAGCAATATTAGTTCAAATTGTTCCAACCTAAGTGTTTTCTTGTAATGAGTGTTCATTATGCAGGATTAGCTGAATGAGCATTTCATGAGAAAAGCATGGAGTTGAAAATTACTGATTTTTATCAACAGAGTGTCACATGTGGCTTGAAATTAATATGGTTGTTTTCTGAGAGAAAAACAGTCATTAAATCATGTGTGTGTGTGTTCATTGCATAAGAACAATGTTATAAAATGTGTGTGTTATCTAATTGTGTATTTAACTGCTTATTTAATGGACTGTATATATATATGTATCTATGTTGTTCTTAGATCCCTTAATATCTATTTAACAGCTCATGACTTATCTAGTGGTGTTGGTGCGTATGTGTCAGATATATAATCCACGTAACATACCTGTTTCTGCTGCTGCTCATTTCTGGGGGATTCGTCAACAATTTTTGGGGGAGCTGGAACCTGTTTAAAGGAAACGCTTCAGGACAAATGAGTGCTTTTATATATTCTTCATTCACTCCTCAGGCATCTTGTCACAGCAGAACTGGAGTGAATCTTGGCTCGTGATTTCTCTATTCACAGGGTGACATTTTTAACCCATCTTGCTTGTTCCGCATCTCAAATCCAACTCACTAAACTTCTCAGCTTATTCAAACCAGAACATTGTACACGTCACGTCCGGTCTCATTCGAATACTTTTGGTGCAAACTGGCCAGTCCACCAAGTTTGATACATGTCACCCCTGACCCTTTTTTGCATCTGCATGCTCGTTCAACTTATTGTTTCCCATGATTCAATCTCTGTTATTTACTCCACTAGACAGACAGACAGACAGACAGACAGACAGACATAGATAGATAGATAGATAGATAGATAGATAGATAGACAGATAGATAACTGGATAAATGCTTTCTATAATATGGCAATATTTTACACATGGGGTTTGGGATAAGGAATGTGATATAGAAAAGATATGTGTGCTGCACCAGCTATGTCTGTATAGTTTGAAAAACCAAGCCAATTACTGTGGTGGACATTAATTCACCAAATACATGTACTTGGGTGCTAGTATCTAGAGAGAAGAAATATAGTTAATTAACGCGGTGTTGCAAGGTTAATCTAATCTAATCTAAAGTACATAAAGTCCTGATCATCTGTTTCTAGGTTGTAATCTCTAATCAAGGGGGGAGGTGTTAAGAATATTGACACCAAGTCCGTGCATGTCTCCTTATGTAAGAGTGGGAGATATCCAGTTATGTTACAGTGATAAGAGTGGATTGAGGAGTTTAGGTTGGTTTCACTTAGAATTAGAGTTAGGCTTAGGATATTCAAAGAGTTTCTATTTCGTTTGGATTTGTTCTAATCCCATGGATATTTGTGAATTTTCTTTGGAAGGGTTTCTGATTCTGATTCTGATTCTGATTATGGTTATTGTTTATTGTTTGACTTCATTTTATTATTATTGTTTCGGTTTAAGTAGAATGAGTTGGGCAAAATCAGAGTGCTTGGAGCTGAACATGCACACACGATTGGACCATTAGCCGCATTTTGATTCTGCTATAATGCTGGCCACAATCATTTAATTTGCATACAAACAGTAAGAATTAGCATGACCACATGTCATCATTTTGTTTATTTTATTTTTAAGTAACTCGACTTTACAAAATGCGTGTTTCTAAAGTAAGCCATTTTTGCACTCACTCCAATTTTCCCTACAATGTGTGCCAATGTCTGGTTAATAAAAGGTTCTTTCTCAAACAACATATAATAAGTCAATAATGAAATTCAATGAGCGATATGTCGAAGTCAAATTCTAGTAGCATCAGTCAATACTTTTGATTTCTATAATCTAGTTGTGCTTATAGTAACTCGTAAACATGTACTGCAGGCAGGCCACCTGGAAATCAAATATGACAGCATTCTTTAGCTGTCAATGTGGTTTTGCTGCAAGTCCTATTTACTTACCTCTCTACAAGGTCAGTATTAGACACAGTTAGCTTTTGACGTGAGGAAAATGCATACTGTTTTTCACAGCAAAAGCGTTAATATGTTCAAATTTGGTGCGATGATTTCTCCTATTTACCCCTTCTTCACTATTTTGTTGATGCCTTTCTCATGTGCCTCCATCATAAAAATTGTGATTTGTGTACTGTCTTATTCCCCTGTCAAACCAAACTCTTGCGATATTTTCTCCACTTTTTCAGAGTTCGATGCTATCACTTTACTTTTCATTTATGGAGATAATTCACTTTGCTTAATATTTCCAACCTCTATTTCACTTGAAAGTTCGGCAACTGCAACTGTTATTTCCATATACACCCAGATCGACAGTCAATCAAGTATGTGTTAGATCGATACTTAATCTCATCAAGATCATGTACATAGGGCAGGGCCAATGGATTAATATCTAACACATCTTTCGAACTTTTGCTAGTTGACTTTTCATACTAAATAAAGAATTCTGTCCATTTCCATATGCTGCATGCTGTGTCACCCTTTAAAGTTTCTATTTCCAAAACACAAAACTTCTTCCTCATCCTTAATGGCCATCCATCTTTTCCTACTTCCTGTCAATGCATCTGCCTTATTCATTTCAAAGATTTGTAATCAAAACCATGATATTGTTTCACTCCGTATTGTCAAACTCGATTTCATTATCAGTTATCCTGCATCTTTAGCTAATATTCGGTTCTTATTACCCAACTCAGTACTGTAAATAGAAGTTAGGACTCAGTCAGTCATCAAAATTATGCATTTTATTACACCTAATTCAGCATTTATCGTTTTTCCCCATCTTCTGCCACCAAATCATATCATCATGTGTAGCAATATTTTATTACATCTAATTACAACATTTATCGTTTTTTCTCATCTTCTGCCACGAAACCATATCATCATGTGTAGCAATATTTTATTACACCTAATTCAGCATTTATCCTTTTTTCTCATCTTCTGCCACCAAACCATATCATCATGTGTAGCAATATTTTATTACATCTAATTCAACATTTATCGTTTTTTCTCATCTTCTGCCACGAAACCATATCATCATGTGTAGCAATATTTTATTACACCTAATTCAGCATTTATCCTTTTTTCTCATCTTCTGCCACGAAACCATATCATCATGTGTAGCAATATTTTATTACACCTAATTCAGCATTTATCCTTTTTTCTCATCTTCTGCCACGAAACCATCTCATCATGTGTAGCAATATTTTATTACACCTAATTCAGCATTTATCCTTTTTTCTCATCTTCTGCCACGAAACCATATCATCATGTGTAGCAATATTTTATTACATCTAATTCAGCATTTATCGTTTTTTCTCATCTTCTGCCACCAAACAATCTCATCATGTGTAGCAATATTTTATTACATCTAATTCAACATTTATCCTTTTTTCTCATCTTCTGCCACCAAACCATATCATCATGTGTAGCAATATTTTATTACATCTAATTCAGCATTTATCGTTTTTTCTCATCTTCTGCCACCAAACAATCTCATCATGTGTAGCAATATTTTATTACACCTAATTCAGCATTTATCCTTTTTTCTCATCTTCTGCCACGAAACCATCTCATCATGTGTAGCAATATTTTATTACACCTAATTCAGCATTTATCGTTTTTTCTCATCTTCTGCCACGAAACAATCTCATCATGTGTAGCAATATTTTATTACACCTAATTCAGCATTTATCCTTTTTTCTCATCTTCTGCCACCAAACAATCTCATCATGTGTAGCAATATTTTATTACATCTAATTCAGCATTTATCGTTTTTTCTCATCTTCTGCCACCAAACAATCTCATCATGTGTAGCAATATTTTATTACACCTAATTCAGCATTTATCCTTTTTTCTCATCTTCTGCCACGAAACAATCTCATCATGTGTAGCAATATTTTATTACATCTAATTACACATTTATCGTTTTTTCTCATCTTCTGCCACGAAACAATCTCATCATGTGTAGCAATATTTTATTACATCTAATTACACATTTATCGTTTTTTCTCATCTTCTGCCACGAAACAATCTCATCATGTGTAGCAATATTTTATTACACCTAATTCAGCATTTATCCTTTTTTCTCATCTTCTGCCACCAAACAATCTCATCATGTGTAGCAATATTTTATTACATCTAATTCAGCATTTATCCTTTTTTCTCATCTTCTGCCACCAAACAATCTCATCATGTGTAGCAATATTTTATTACACCTAATTCAGCATTTATCCTTTTTTCTCATCTTCTGCCACGAAACCATATCATCATGTGTAGCAATATTTTATTACACCTAATTCAGCATTTATCCTTTTTTCTCATCTTCTGCCACGAAACAATCTCATCATGTGTAGCAATATTTTATTACATCTAATTCAACATTTATCGTTTTTACTCATCTTCTGCCACCAAACCATATCATCATGTGTAGCAATATTTTATTACACCTAATTCAGCATTTATCCTTTTTTCTCATCTTCTGCCACGAAACAATCTCATCATGTGTAGCAATATTTTATTACATCTAATTCAACATTTATCGTTTTTTCTCATCTTCTGCCACCAAACAATCTCATCATGTGTAGCAATATTTTATTACATCTAATTCAACATTTATCGTTTTTTCTCATCTTCTGCCACCAAACAATCTCATCATGTGTAGCAATATTTTATTACATCTAATTCAGCATTTATCGTTTTTTCTCATCTTCTGCCACGAAACCATATCATCATGTGTAGCAATATTTTATTACACCTAATTCAGCATTTATCCTTTTTTCTCATCTTCTGCCACGAAACCATATCATCATGTGTAGCAATATTTTATTACACCTAATTCAGCATTTATCCTTTTTTCTCATCTTCTGCCACGAAACCATATCATCATGTGTAGCAATATTTTATTACATCTAATTCAGCATTTATCGTTTTTTCTCATCTTCTGCCACCAAACAATCTCATCATGTGTAGCAATATTTTATTACATCTAATTCAGCATTTATCGTTTTTACTCATCTTCTGCCACGAAACCATATCATCATGTGTAGCAATATTTTATTACATCTAATTCAGCATTTATCGTTTTTTCTCATCTTCTGCCACCAAACAATCTCATCATGTGTAGCAATATTTTATTACATCTAATTCAGCATTTATCGTTTTTACTCATCTTCTGCCACCAAACAATCTCATCATGTGTAGCAATATTTTATTACATCTAATTCAACATTTATCCTTTTTTCTCATCTTCTGCCACCAAACAATCTCATCATGTGTAGCAATATTTTATTACATCTAATTCAGCATTTATCGTTTTTTCTCATCTTCTGCCACCAAACAATCTCATCATGTGTAGCAATATTTTATTACATCTAATTCAGCATTTATCGTTTTTACTCATCTTCTGCCACGAAACAATCTCATCATGTGTAGCAATATTTTATTACATCTAATTCAACATTTATCCTTTTTTCTCATCTTCTGCCACCAAACAATCTCATCATGTGTAGCAATATTTTATTACATCTAATTCAGCATTTATCGTTTTTACTCATCTTCTGCCACCAAACAATCTCATCATGTGTAGCAATATTTTATTACATCTAATTCAACATTTATCGTTTTTACTCATCTTCTGCCACCAAACAATCTCATCATGTGTAGCAATATTTTATTACATCTAATTCAGCATTTATCCTTTTTTCTCATCTTCTGCCACCAAACAATCTCATCATGTGTAGCAATATTTTATTACATCTAATTCAGCATTTATCGTTTTTACTCATCTTCTGCCACGAAACAATCTCATCATGTGTAGCAATATTTTATTACATCTAATTCAACATTTATCGTTTTTACTCATCTTCTGCCACGAAACAATCTCATCATGTGTAGCAATATTTTATTACATCTAATTCAGCATTTATCCTTTTTTCTCATCTTCTGCCACCAAACAATCTCATCATGTGTAGCAATATTTTATTACATCTAATTCAGCATTTATCGTTTTTACTCATCTTCTGCCACGAAACAATCTCATCATGTGTAGCAATATTTTATTACATCTAATTCAGCATTTATCGTTTTTTCTCATCTTCTGCCACCAAACAATCTCATCATGTGTAGCAATATTTTATTACATCTAATTCAACATTTATCGTTTTTACTCATCTTCTGCCACCAAACCATATCATCATGTGTAGCAATATTTTATTACACCTAATTCAGCATTTATCCTTTTTTCTCATCTTCTGCCACGAAACAATCTCATCATGTGTAGCAATATTTTATTACATCTAATTCAACATTTATCGTTTTTTCTCATCTTCTGCCACCAAACAATCTCATCATGTGTAGCAATATTTTATTACATCTAATTCAACATTTATCGTTTTTTCTCATCTTCTGCCACCAAACAATCTCATCATGTGTAGCAATATTTTATTACATCTAATTCAGCATTTATCGTTTTTTCTCATCTTCTGCCACGAAACCATATCATCATGTGTAGCAATATTTTATTACACCTAATTCAGCATTTATCCTTTTTTCTCATCTTCTGCCACGAAACCATATCATCATGTGTAGCAATATTTTATTACACCTAATTCAGCATTTATCCTTTTTTCTCATCTTCTGCCACGAAACCATATCATCATGTGTAGCAATATTTTATTACATCTAATTCAGCATTTATCGTTTTTTCTCATCTTCTGCCACCAAACAATCTCATCATGTGTAGCAATATTTTATTACATCTAATTCAGCATTTATCGTTTTTACTCATCTTCTGCCACCAAACAATCTCATCATGTGTAGCAATATTTTATTACATCTAATTCAACATTTATCGTTTTTTCTCATCTTCTGCCACCAAACAATCTCATCATGTGTAGCAATATTTTATTACATCTAATTCAGCATTTATCGTTTTTACTCATCTTCTGCCACCAAACAATCTCATCATGTGTAGCAATATTTTATTACATCTAATTCAACATTTATCGTTTTTACTCATCTTCTGCCACGAAACAATCTCATCATGTGTAGCAATATTTTATTACATCTAATTCAGCATTTATCCTTTTTTCTCATCTTCTGCCACCAAACAATCTCATCATGTGTAGCAATATTTTATTACATCTAATTCAGCATTTATCGTTTTTACTCATCTTCTGCCACGAAACAATCTCATCATGTGTAGCAATATTTTATTACATCTAATTCAACATTTATCGTTTTTACTCATCTTCTGCCACGAAACAATCTCATCATGTGTAGCAATATTTTATTACATCTAATTCAGCATTTATCCTTTTTTCTCATCTTCTGCCACCAAACAATCTCATCATGTGTAGCAATATTTTATTACATCTAATTCAGCATTTATCGTTTTTACTCATCTTCTGCCACGAAACAATCTCATCATGTGTAGCAATATTTTATTACATCTAATTCAGCATTTATCGTTTTTTCTCATCTTCTGCCACCAAACAATCTCATCATGTGTAGCAATATTTTATTACATCTAATTCAGCATTTATCGTTTTTACTCATCTTCTGCCACGAAACAATCTCATCATGTGTAGCAATATTTTATTACATCTAATTCAGCATTTATCCTTTTTTCTCATCTTCTGCCACCAAACAATCTCATCATGTGTAGCAATATTTTATTACATCTAATTCAACATTTATCATTTTTTCTCATCTTCTGCCACGAAACAATCTCATCATGTGTAGCAATATTTTATTACATCTAATTCAACATTTATCGTTTTTACTCATCTTCTGCCACCAAACAATCTCATCATGTGTAGCAATATTTTATTACATCTAATTCAACATTTATCATTTTTTCTCATCTTCTGCCACGAAACAATCTCATCATGTGTAGCAATATTTTATTACATCTAATTCAGCATTTATCGTTTTTACTCATCTTCTGCCACGAAACAATCTCATCATGTGTAGCAATATTTTATTACATCTAATTCAACATTTATCGTTTTTTCTCATCTTCTGCCACGAAACAATCTCATCATGTGTAGCAATATTTTATTACATCTAATTCAACATTTATCATTTTTTCTCATCTTCTGCCACGAAACAATCTCATCATGTGTAGCAATATTTTATTACATCTAATTCAGCATTTATCGTTTTTACTCATCTTCTGCCACCAAACAATCTCATCATGTGTAGCAATATTTTATTACATCTAATTCAGCATTTATCGTTTTTACTCATCTTCTGCCACCAAACCATATCATCATGTGTAGCAATATTTTATTACATCTAATTCAACATTTATCGTTTTTTCTCATCTTCTGCCACGAAACAATCTCATCATGTGTAGCAATATTTTATTACATCTAATTCAACATTTATCGTTTTTACTCATCTTCTGCCACCAAACAATCTCATCATGTGTAGCAATATTTTATTACATCTAATTCAACATTTATCATTTTTTCTCATCTTCTGCCACGAAACAATCTCATCATGTGTAGCAATATTTTATTACATCTAATTCAACATTTATCATTTTTTCTCATCTTCTGCCACGAAACAATCTCATCATGTGTAGCAATATTTTATTACATCTAATTCAACATTTATCATTTTTTCTCATCTTCTGCCACGAAACAATCTCATCATGTGTAGCAATATTTTATTACATCTAATTCAACATTTATCCTTTTTTCTCATCTTCTGCCACGAAACAATCTCATCATGTGTAGCAATATTTTATTACATCTAATTCAACATTTATCGTTTTTACTCATCTTCTGCCACCAAACAATCTCATCATGTGTAGCAATATTTTATTACATCTAATTCAACATTTATCATTTTTTCTCATCTTCTGCCACGAAACAATCTCATCATGTGTAGCAATATTTTATTACATCTAATTCAACATTTATCGTTTTTACTCATCTTCTGCCACGAAACAATCTCATCATGTGTAGCAATATTTTATTACATCTAATTCAACATTTATCGTTTTTACTCATCTTCTGCCACCAAACAATCTCATCATGTGTAGCAATATTTTATTACATCTAATTCAACATTTATCGTTTTTACTCATCTTCTGCCACCAAACAATCTCATCATGTGTAGCAATATTTTATTACATCTAATTCAACATTTATCGTTTTTACTCATCTTCTGCCACCAAACAATCTCATCATGTGTAGCAATATTTTATTACATCTAATTCAACATTTATCGTTTTTACTCATCTTCTGCCACCAAACAATCTCATCATGTGTAGCAATATTTTATTACATCTAATTCAACATTTATCGTTTTTACTCATCTTCTGCCACCAAACAATCTCATCATGTGTAGCAATATTTTATTACATCTAATTCAACATTTATCATTTTTTCTCATCTTCTGCCACGAAACAATCTCATCATGTGTAGCAATATTTTATTACATCTAATTCAACATTTATCGTTTTTACTCATCTTCTGCCACCAAACAATCTCATCATGTGTAGCAATATTTTATTACATCTAATTCAACATTTATCGTTTTTACTCATCTTCTGCCACCAAACAATCTCATCATGTGTAGCAATATTTTATTACATCTAATTCAACATTTATCGTTTTTACTCATCTTCTGCCACCAAACAATCTCATCATGTGTAGCAATATTTTATTACATCTAATTCAACATTTATCGTTTTTACTCATCTTCTGCCACCAAACAATCTCATCATGTGTAGCAATATTTTATTACATCTAATTCAACATTTATCGTTTTTACTCATCTTCTGCCACCAAACAATCTCATCATGTGTAGCAATATTTTATTACATCTAATTCAGCATTCATCGTTTTTAGTCATCTTCTGCCACCAAACAATCTCATCATGTGTAGCAATATTTTATTACACCTAATTCAGCATTTATCGTTTTTACTCATCTTCTGCCACCAAACAATCTCATCATGTGTAGCAATATTTTATTACATCTAATTCAGCATTTATCGTTTTTACTCATCTTCTGCCACCAAACAATCTCATCATGTGTAGCAATATTTTATTACATCTAATTCAGCATTTATCGTTTTTACTCATCTTCTGCCACCAAACAATCTCATCATGTGTAGCAATATTTTATTACACCTAATTCAGCATTTATCGTTTTTACTCATCTTCTGCCACCAAACAATCTCATCATGTGTAGCAATATTTTATTACATCTAATTCAGCATTTATCGTTTTTACTCATCTTCTGCCACCAAACAATCTCATCATGTGTAGCAATATTTTATTACATCTAATTCAGCATTTATCGTTTTTACTCATCTTCTGCCACGAAACAATCTCATCATGTGTAGCAATATTTTATTACACCTAATTCAACATTTATCGTTTTTTACTCATCTTCTGCCACGAAACCATATCATCATGTGTAGCAATATTTTATTACATCTAATTCAACATTTATCCTTTTTTCTCATCTTCTGCCACGAAACCATATCATCATGTGTAGCAATATTTTATTACATCTAATTCAACATTTATCGTTTTTTCTCATCTTCTGCCACGAAACCATATCATCATGTGTAGCAATATTTTATTACATCTAATTCAACATTTATCCTTTTTTCTCATCTTCTGCCACGAAACCATATCATCATGTGTAGCAATATTTTATTACATCTAATTCAACATTTATCCTTTTTTCTCATCTTCTGCCACGAAACCATATCATCATGTGTAGCAATATTTTATTACATCTAATTCAACATTTATCCTTTTTTCTCATCTTCTGCCACGAAACCATATCATCATGTGTAGCAATATTTTATTACATCTAATTCAACATTTATCGTTTTTACTCATCTTCTGCCACCAAACAATCTCATCATGTGTAGCAATATTTTATTACATCTAATTCAACATTTATCGTTTTTACTCATCTTCTGCCACCAAACAATCTCATCATGTGTAGCAATATTTTATTACATCTAATTCAACATTTATCGTTTTTTCTCATCTTCTGCCACCAAACAATCTCATCATGTGTAGCAATATTTTATTACATCTAATTCAACATTTATCGTTTTTACTCATCTTCTGCCACCAAACAATCTCATCATGTGTAGCAATATTTTATTACATCTAATTCAACATTTATCGTTTTTACTCATCTTCTGCCACCAAACAATCTCATCATGTGTAGCAATATTTTATTACATCTAATTCAACATTTATCGTTTTTACTCATCTTCTGCCACCAAACAATCTCATCATGTGTAGCAATATTTTATTACATCTAATTCAACATTTATCGTTTTTTACTCATCTTCTGCCACGAAACCATATCATCATGTGTAGCAATATTTTATTACATCTAATTCAACATTTATCCTTTTTTCTCATCTTCTGCCACGAAACCATATCATCATGTGTAGCAATATTTTATTACATCTAATTCAACATTTATCGTTTTTTCTCATCTTCTGCCACCAAACAATCTCATCATGTGTAGCAATATTTTATTACATCTAATTCAACATTTATCGTTTTTACTCATCTTCTGCCACCAAACAATCTCATCATGTGTAGCAATATTTTATTACATCTAATTCAACATTTATCGTTTTTACTCATCTTCTGCCACCAAACAATCTCATCATGTGTAGCAATATTTTATTACATCTAATTCAACATTTATCGTTTTTACTCATCTTCTGCCACCAAACAATCTCATCATGTGTAGCAATATTTTATTACATCTAATTCAACATTTATCGTTTTTACTCATCTTCTGCCACCAAACAATCTCATCATGTGTAGCAATATTTTATTACATCTAATTCAACATTTATCATTTTTTCTCATCTTCTGCCACGAAACAATCTCATCATGTGTAGCAATATTTTATTACACCTAATTCAACATTTATCGTTTTTTACTCATCTTCTGCGACGAAACCATATCATCATGTGTAGCAATATTTTATTACATCTAATTCAACATTTATCGTTTTTTCTCATCTTCTGCCACCAAACAATCTCATCATGTGTAGCAATATTTTATTACATCTAATTCAACATTTATCATTTTTTCTCATCTTCTGCCACGAAACAATCTCATCATGTGTAGCAATATTTTATTACATCTAATTCAACATTTATCATTTTTTACTCATCTTCTGCCACGAAACCATATCATCATGTGTAGCAATATTTTATTACATCTAATTCAACATTTATCGTTTTTACTCATCTTCTGCCACCAAACAATTTCATCATGTGTAGCAATATTTTATTACATCTAATTCAACATTTATCATTTTTTCTAATCTTCTGCCACCAAACAATTTCATCATGTGTAGCAATATTTTATTACATCTAATTCAACATTTATCCTTTTTACTCATCTTCTGCCACCAAACAATCTCATCATGTGTAGCAATATTTTATTACATCTAATTCAACATTTATCGTTTTTACTCATCTTCTGCCACCAAACCATATCATCATGTGTAGCAATATTTTATTACATCTAATTCAACATTTATCCTTTTTACTCATCTTCTGCCACCAAACAATCTCATCATGTGTAGCAATATTTTATTACATCTAATTCAACATTTATCATTTTTTCTCATCTTCTGCCACGAAACAATCTCATCATGTGTAGCAATATTTTATTACATCTAATTCAACATTTATCATTTTTTACTCATCTTCTGCCACGAAACCATATCATCATGTGTAGCAATATTTTATTACATCTAATTCAACATTTATCGTTTTTACTCATCTTCTGCCACCAAACAATTTCATCATGTGTAGCAATATTTTATTACATCTAATTCAACATTTATCATTTTTTCTAATCTTCTGGCATCAAACAATTTCATCATGTGTAGCAATATTTTATTACATCTAATTCAACATTTATCATTTTTTCTCATCTTCTGCCACCAAACAATCTCATCATGTGTAGCAATATTTTATTACATCTAATTCAACATTTATCGTTTTTACTCATCTTCTGCCACCAAACCATATCATCATGTGTAGCAATATTTTATTACATCTAATTCAACATTTATCCTTTTTTCTCATCTTCTGCCACGAAACCATATCATCATGTGTAGCAATATATTATTACATCTAATTAAACATTTATCCTTTTTTCTCATCTTCTGCCACGAAACCATATCATCATGTGTAGCAATATTTTATTACATCTAATTCAACATTTATCCTTTTTTCTCATCTTCTGCCACCAAACAATCTCATCATGTGTAGCAATATTTTATTACATCTAATTCAACATTTATCGTTTTTACTCATCTTCTGCCACCAAACAATCTCATCATGTGTAGCAATATTTTATTACATCTAATTCAACATTTATCGTTTTTACTCATCTTCTGCCACCAAACAATCTCATCATGTGTAGCAATATTTTATTACATCTAATTCAACATTTATCGTTTTTACTCATCTTCTGCCACCAAACCATATCATCATGTGTAGCAATATTTTATTACATCTAATTCAACATTTATCCTTTTTTCTCATCTTCTGCCACGAAACCATATCATCATGTGTAGCAATATTTTATTACATCTAATTAAACATTTATCCTTTTTTCTCATCTTCTGCCACGAAACCATATCATCATGTGTAGCAATATTTTATTACATCTAATTCAACATTTATCCTTTTTTCTCATCTTCTGCCACCAAACAATCTCATCATGTGTAGCAATATTTTATTACATCTAATTCAACATTTATCGTTTTTACTCATCTTCTGCCACCAAACCATATCATCATGTGTAGCAATATTTTATTACATCTAATTCAACATTTATCGTTTTTTCTCATCTTCTGCCACCAAATCATATCATCATGTGTAGCAATATTTTATTACATCTAATTAAACATTTATCCTTTTTTCTCATCTTCTGCCACCAAATCATATCATCATGTGTAGCAATATTTTATTACATCTAATTCAACATTTATCGTTTTTTCTCATCTTCTGCCACCAAATCATATCATCATGTGTAGCAATATTTTATTACATCTAATTCAACATTTATCGTTTTTACTCATCTTCTGCCACCAAACCATATCATCATGTGTAGCAATATTTTATTACATCTAATTCAACATTTATCCTTTTTTCTCATCTTCTGCCACGAAACCATATCATCATGTGTAGCAATATTTTATTACATCTAATTCAACATTTATCCTTTTTTCTCATCTTCTGCCACGAAACCATATCATCATGTGTAGCAATATTTTATTACATCTAATTCAACATTTATCCTTTTTTCTCATCTTCTGCCACCAAACCATATCATCATGTGTAGCAATATTTTATTACATCTAATTCAACATTTATCGTTTTTTCTCATCTTCTGCCACCAAACCATATCATCATGTGTAGCAATATTTTATTACATCTAATTCAACATTTATCGTTTTTTCTCATCTTCTGCCACCAAACCATATCATCATGTGTAGCAATATTTTATTACATCTAATTCAACATTTATCGTTTTTACTCATCTTCTGCCACCAAACCATATCATCATGTGTAGCAATATTTTATTACATCTAATTCAACATTTATCGTTTTTACTCATCTTCTGCCACCAAACAATCTCATCATGTGTAGCAATATTTTATTACATCTAATTCAACATTTATCCTTTTTTCTCATCTTCTGCCACGAAACCATATCATCATGTGTAGCAATATTTTATTACACCTAATTCAACATTTATCCTTTTTTCTCATCTTCTGCCACCAAACCATCTCATCATGTGTAGCAATATTTTATTACATCTAATTCAACATTTATCGTTTTTACTCATCTTCTGCCACCAAACAATCTCATCATGTGTAGCAATATTTTATTACATCTAATTCAACATTTATCCTTTTTTCTCATCTTCTGCCACGAAACCATATCATCATGTGTAGCAATATTTTATTACATCTAATTCAACATTTATCGTTTTTTCTCATCTTCTGCCACCAAACCATATCATCATGTGTAGCAATATTTTATTACATCTAATTCAACATTTATCCTTTTTTCTCATCTTCTGCCACCAAACAATCTCATCATGTGTAGCAATATTTTATTACATCTAATTCAACATTTATCGTTTTTTCTCATCTTCTGCCACGAAACCATATCATCATGTGTAGCAATATTTTATTACATCTAATTCAACATTTATCGTTTTTACTCATCTTCTGCCACCAAACCATATCATCATGTGTAGCAATATTTTATTACATCTAATTCAACATTTATCGTTTTTTCTCATCTTCTGCCACGAAACAATCTCATCATGTGTAGCAATATTTTATTACATCTAATTCAACATTTATCGTTTTTTCTCATCTTCTGCCACGAAACAATCTCATCATGTGTAGCAATATTTTATTACATCTAATTCAACATTTATCGTTTTTTCTCATCTTCTGCCACCAAACCATCTCATCATGTGTAGCAATATTTTATTACATCTAATTCAGCATTTATCGTTTTTTCTCATCTTCTGCCACCAAACCATCTCATCATGTGTAGCAATATTTTATTACATCTAATTCAACATTTATCGTTTTTTCTCATCTTCTGCCACCAAACAATCTCATCATGTGTAGCAATATTTTATTACATCTAATTCAACATTTATCGTTTTTTCTCATCTTCTGCCACGAAACAATCTCATCATGTGTAGCAATATTTTATTACACCTAATTCAACATTTATCGTTTTTTCTCATCTTCTGCCACCAAACAATCTCATCATGTGTAGCAATATTTTATTACATCTAATTCAGCATTTATCGTTTTTTCTCATCTTCTGCCACCAAACCATCTCATCATGTGTAGCAATATTTTATTACATCTAATTCAACATTTATCGTTTTTTCTCATCTTCTGCCACCAAACATTCTCATCATGTGTAGCAATATTTTATTACATCTAATTCAGCATTTATCCTTTTTTCTCATCTTCTGCCACCAAACAATCTCATCATGTGTAGCAATATTTTATTACATCTAATTCAGCATTTATCGTTTTTTCTCATCTTCTGCCACCAAACCATCTCATCATGTGTAGCAATATTTTATTACATCTAATTCAACATTTATCCTTTTTTCTCATCTTCTGCCACCAAACAATCTCATCATGTGTAGCAATATTTTATTACATCTAATTCAGCATTTATCCTTTTTTCTCATCTTCTGCCACCAAACAATCTCATCATGTGTAGCAATATTTTATTACATCTAATTCAGCATTTATCCTTTTTTCTCATCTTCTGCCACCAAACAATCTCATCATGTGTAGCAATATTTTATTACATCTAATTCAGCATTTATCGTTTTTTCTCATCTTCTGCCACCAAACCATCTCATCATGTGTAGCAATATTTTATTACATCTAATTCAACATTTATCGTTTTTTCTCATCTTCTGCCACCAAACAATCTCATCATGTGTAGCAATATTTTATTACATCTAATTCAACATTTATCGTTTTTTCTCATCTTCTGCCACGAAACAATCTCATCATGTGTAGCAATATTTTATTACACCTAATTCAACATTTATCGTTTTTTCTCATCTTCTGCCACCAAACAATCTCATCATGTGTAGCAATATTTTATTACATCTAATTCAGCATTTATCGTTTTTTCTCATCTTCTGCCACCAAACCATCTCATCATGTGTAGCAATATTTTATTACATCTAATTCAACATTTATCGTTTTTTCTCATCTTCTGCCACCAAACAATCTCATCATGTGTAGCAATATTTTATTACATCTAATTCAGCATTTATCCTTTTTTCTCATCTTCTGCCACCAAACAATCTCATCATGTGTAGCAATATTTTATTACATCTAATTCAACATTTATCGTTTTTTCTCATCTTCTGCCACCAAACAATCTCATCATGTGTAGCAATATTTTATTACATCTAATTCAGCATTTATCGTTTTTTCTCATCTTCTGCCACCAAACCATATCATCATGTGTAGCAATATTTTATTACATCTAATTCAGCATTTATCCTTTTTTCTCATCTTCTGCCACGAAACCATATCATCATGTGTAGCAATATTTTATTACATCTAATTCAGCATTTATCGTTTTTTCTCATCTTCTGCCACCAAACCATATCATCATGTGTAGCAATATTTTATTACATCTAATTCAACATTTATCGTTTTTTCTCATCTTCTGCCACGAAACAATCTCATCATGTGTAGCAATATTTTATTACACCTAATTCAACATTTATCCTTTTTTCTCATCTTCTGCCACCAAACAATCTCATCATGTGTAGCAATATTTTATTACATCTAATTCAACATTTATCCTTTTTTCTCATCTTCTGCCACGAAACAATCTCATCATGTGTAGCAATATTTTATTACATCTAATTCAACATTTATCGTTTTTTCTCATCTTCTGCCACGAAACCATATCATCATGTGTAGCAATATTTTATTACATCTAATTCAACATTTATCCTTTTTTCTCATCTTCTGCCACCAAACAATCTCATCATGTGTAGCAATATTTTATTACATCTAATTCAACATTTATCGTTTTTACTCATCTTCTGCCACCAAACAATCTCATCATGTGTAGCAATATTTTATTACATCTAATTCAGCATTTATCGTTTTTTCTCATCTTCTGCCACCAAACAATCTCATCATGTGTAGCAATATTTTATTACATCTAATTCAACATTTATCGTTTTTTCTCATCTTCTGCCACGAAACAATCTCATCATGTGTAGCAATATTTTATTACATCTAATTCAGCATTTATCGTTTTTTCTCATCTTCTGCCACGAAACAATCTCATCATGTGTAGCAATATTTTATTACATCTAATTCAACATTTATCGTTTTATCTCATCTTCTGCCACCAAACAATCTCATCATGTGTAGCAATATTTTATTACATCTAATTCAACATTTATCGTTTTTTCTCATCTTCTGCCACGAAACAATCTCATCATGTGTAGCAATATTTTATTACACCTAATTCAACATTTATCGTTTTTTCTCATCTTCTGCCACCAAACAATCTCATCATGTGTAGCAATATTTTATTACATCTAATTCAGCATTTATCCTTTTTTCTCATCTTCTGCCACGAAACAATCTCATCATGTGTAGCAATATTTTATTACATCTAATTCAACATTTATCGTTTTTTCTCATCTTCTGCCACCAAACAATCTCATCATGTGTAGCAATATTTTATTACATCTAATTCAACATTTATCGTTTTTTCTCATCTTCTGCCACCAAACAATCTCATCATGTGTAGCAATATTTTATTACATCTAATTCAACATTTATCGTTTTTTCTCATCTTCTGCCACCAAACAATCTCATCATGTGTAGCAATATTTTATTACATCTAATTCAACATTTATCGTTTTTTCTCATCTTCTGCCACCAAACAATCTCATCATGTGTAGCAATATTTTATTACACCTAATTCAACATTTATCGTTTTTTCTCATCTTCTGCCACCAAACAATCTCATCATGTGTAGCAATATTTTATTACATCTAATTCAGCATTTATCCTTTTTTCTCATCTTCTGCCACGAAACCATATCATCATGTGTAGCAATATTTTATTACATCTAATTCAGCATTTATCGTTTTTACTCATCTTCTGCCACCAAACAATCTCATCATGTGTAGCAATATTTTATTACATCTAATTCAGCATTTATCGTTTTTACTCATCTTCTGCCACGAAACAATCTCATCATGTGTAGCAATATTTTATTACACCTAATTCAACATTTATCGTTTTTTACTCATCTTCTGCCACGAAACCATATCATCATGTGTAGCAATATTTTATTACATCTAATTCAACATTTATCCTTTTTTCTCATCTTCTGCCACGAAACCATATCATCATGTGTAGCAATATTTTATTACATCTAATTCAACATTTATCGTTTTTTCTCATCTTCTGCCACGAAACCATATCATCATGTGTAGCAATATTTTATTACATCTAATTCAACATTTATCCTTTTTTCTCATCTTCTGCCACGAAACCATATCATCATGTGTAGCAATATTTTATTACATCTAATTCAACATTTATCCTTTTTTCTCATCTTCTGCCACGAAACCATATCATCATGTGTAGCAATATTTTATTACATCTAATTCAACATTTATCCTTTTTTCTCATCTTCTGCCACGAAACCATATCATCATGTGTAGCAATATTTTATTACATCTAATTCAACATTTATCGTTTTTACTCATCTTCTGCCACCAAACAATCTCATCATGTGTAGCAATATTTTATTACATCTAATTCAACATTTATCGTTTTTACTCATCTTCTGCCACCAAACAATCTCATCATGTGTAGCAATATTTTATTACATCTAATTCAACATTTATCGTTTTTTCTCATCTTCTGCCACCAAACAATCTCATCATGTGTAGCAATATTTTATTACATCTAATTCAACATTTATCGTTTTTACTCATCTTCTGCCACCAAACAATCTCATCATGTGTAGCAATATTTTATTACATCTAATTCAACATTTATCGTTTTTACTCATCTTCTGCCACCAAACAATCTCATCATGTGTAGCAATATTTTATTACACCTAATTCAACATTTATCGTTTTTACTCATCTTCTGCCACCAAACAATCTCATCATGTGTAGCAATATTTTATTACATCTAATTCAACATTTATCATTTTTTCTCATCTTCTGCCACCAAACAATCTCATCATGTGTAGCAATATTTTATTACACCTAATTCAACATTTATCGTTTTTTACTCATCTTCTGCCACGAAACCATATCATCATGTGTAGCAATATTTTATTACATCTAATTCAACATTTATCCTTTTTTCTCATCTTCTGCCACGAAACCATATCATCATGTGTAGCAATATTTTATTACATCTAATTCAACATTTATCGTTTTTTCTCATCTTCTGCCACCAAACAATCTCATCATGTGTAGCAATATTTTATTACATCTAATTCAACATTTATCGTTTTTACTCATCTTCTGCCACCAAACAATCTCATCATGTGTAGCAATATTTTATTACATCTAATTCAACATTTATCGTTTTTACTCATCTTCTGCCACCAAACAATCTCATCATGTGTAGCAATATTTTATTACATCTAATTCAACATTTATCGTTTTTACTCATCTTCTGCCACCAAACAATCTCATCATGTGTAGCAATATTTTATTACATCTAATTCAACATTTATCGTTTTTACTCATCTTCTGCCACCAAACAATCTCATCATGTGTAGCAATATTTTATTACATCTAATTCAACATTTATCATTTTTTCTCATCTTCTGCCACGAAACAATCTCATCATGTGTAGCAATATTTTATTACACCTAATTCAACATTTATCGTTTTTTACTCATCTTCTGCGACGAAACCATATCATCATGTGTAGCAATATTTTATTACATCTAATTCAACATTTATCGTTTTTTCTCATCTTCTGCCACCAAACAATCTCATCATGTGTAGCAATATTTTATTACATCTAATTCAACATTTATCATTTTTTCTCATCTTCTGCCACGAAACAATCTCATCATGTGTAGCAATATTTTATTACATCTAATTCAACATTTATCATTTTTTACTCATCTTCTGCCACGAAACCATATCATCATGTGTAGCAATATTTTATTACATCTAATTCAACATTTATCGTTTTTACTCATCTTCTGCCACCAAACAATTTCATCATGTGTAGCAATATTTTATTACATCTAATTCAACATTTATCATTTTTTCTAATCTTCTGCCACCAAACAATTTCATCATGTGTAGCAATATTTTATTACATCTAATTCAACATTTATCCTTTTTACTCATCTTCTGCCACCAAACAATCTCATCATGTGTAGCAATATTTTATTACATCTAATTCAACATTTATCGTTTTTACTCATCTTCTGCCACCAAACCATATCATCATGTGTAGCAATATTTTATTACATCTAATTCAACATTTATCCTTTTTACTCATCTTCTGCCACCAAACAATCTCATCATGTGTAGCAATATTTTATTACATCTAATTCAACATTTATCATTTTTTCTCATATTCTGCCACGAAACAATCTCATCATGTGTAGCAATATTTTATTACATCTAATTCAACATTTATCATTTTTTACTCATCTTCTGCCACGAAACCATATCATCATGTGTAGCAATATTTTATTACATCTAATTCAACATTTATCGTTTTTACTCATCTTCTGCCACCAAACAATTTCATCATGTGTAGCAATATTTTATTACATCTAATTCAACATTTATCATTTTTTCTAATCTTCTGGCATCAAACAATTTCATCATGTGTAGCAATATTTTATTACATCTAATTCAACATTTATCATTTTTTCTCATCTTCTGCCACCAAACAATCTCATCATGTGTAGCAATATTTTATTACATCTAATTCAACATTTATCGTTTTTACTCATCTTCTGCCACCAAACCATATCATCATGTGTAGCAATATTTTATTACATCTAATTCAACATTTATCCTTTTTTCTCATCTTCTGCCACGAAACCATATCATCATGTGTAGCAATATATTATTACATCTAATTAAACATTTATCCTTTTTTCTCATCTTCTGCCACGAAACCATATCATCATGTGTAGCAATATTTTATTACATCTAATTCAACATTTATCCTTTTTTCTCATCTTCTGCCACCAAACAATCTCATCATGTGTAGCAATATTTTATTACATCTAATTCAACATTTATCGTTTTTACTCATCTTCTGCCACCAAACAATCTCATCATGTGTAGCAATATTTTATTACATCTAATTCAACATTTATCGTTTTTACTCATCTTCTGCCACCAAACAATCTCATCATGTGTAGCAATATTTTATTACATCTAATTCAACATTTATCGTTTTTACTCATCTTCTGCCACCAAACCATATCATCATGTGTAGCAATATTTTATTACATCTAATTCAACATTTATCCTTTTTTCTCATCTTCTGCCACGAAACCATATCATCATGTGTAGCAATATTTTATTACATCTAATTAAACATTTATCCTTTTTTCTCATCTTCTGCCACGAAACCATATCATCATGTGTAGCAATATTTTATTACATCTAATTCAACATTTATCCTTTTTTCTCATCTTCTGCCACCAAACAATCTCATCATGTGTAGCAATATTTTATTACATCTAATTCAACATTTATCGTTTTTACTCATCTTCTGCCACCAAACCATATCATCATGTGTAGCAATATTTTATTACATCTAATTCAACATTTATCGTTTTTTCTCATCTTCTGCCACCAAATCATATCATCATGTGTAGCAATATTTTATTACATCTAATTAAACATTTATCCTTTTTTCTCATCTTCTGCCACCAAATCATATCATCATGTGTAGCAATATTTTATTACATCTAATTCAACATTTATCGTTTTTTCTCATCTTCTGCCACCAAATCATATCATCATGTGTAGCAATATTTTATTACATCTAATTCAACATTTATCGTTTTTACTCATCTTCTGCCACCAAACCATATCATCATGTGTAGCAATATTTTATTACATCTAATTCAACATTTATCCTTTTTTCTCATCTTCTGCCACGAAACCATATCATCATGTGTAGCAATATTTTATTACATCTAATTCAACATTTATCCTTTTTTCTCATCTTCTGCCACGAAACCATATCATCATGTGTAGCAATATTTTATTACATCTAATTCAACATTTATCCTTTTTTCTCATCTTCTGCCACCAAACCATATCATCATGTGTAGCAATATTTTATTACATCTAATTCAACATTTATCGTTTTTTCTCATCTTCTGCCACCAAACCATATCATCATGTGTAGCAATATTTTATTACATCTAATTCAACATTTATCGTTTTTTCTCATCTTCTGCCACCAAACCATATCATCATGTGTAGCAATATTTTATTACATCTAATTCAACATTTATCGTTTTTACTCATCTTCTGCCACCAAACCATATCATCATGTGTAGCAATATTTTATTACATCTAATTCAACATTTATCGTTTTTACTCATCTTCTGCCACCAAACAATCTCATCATGTGTAGCAATATTTTATTACATCTAATTCAACATTTATCCTTTTTTCTCATCTTCTGCCACGAAACCATATCATCATGTGTAGCAATATTTTATTACACCTAATTCAACATTTATCCTTTTTTCTCATCTTCTGCCACCAAACCATCTCATCATGTGTAGCAATATTTTATTACATCTAATTCAACATTTATCGTTTTTACTCATCTTCTGCCACCAAACAATCTCATCATGTGTAGCAATATTTTATTACATCTAATTCAACATTTATCCTTTTTTCTCATCTTCTGCCACGAAACCATATCATCATGTGTAGCAATATTTTATTACATCTAATTCAACATTTATCGTTTTTTCTCATCTTCTGCCACCAAACCATATCATCATGTGTAGCAATATTTTATTACATCTAATTCAACATTTATCCTTTTTTCTCATCTTCTGCCACCAAACAATCTCATCATGTGTAGCAATATTTTATTACATCTAATTCAACATTTATCGTTTTTTCTCATCTTCTGCCACGAAACCATATCATCATGTGTAGCAATATTTTATTACATCTAATTCAACATTTATCGTTTTTACTCATCTTCTGCCACCAAACCATATCATCATGTGTAGCAATATTTTATTACATCTAATTCAACATTTATCGTTTTTTCTCATCTTCTGCCACGAAACAATCTCATCATGTGTAGCAATATTTTATTACATCTAATTCAACATTTATCGTTTTTTCTCATCTTCTGCCACGAAACAATCTCATCATGTGTAGCAATATTTTATTACATCTAATTCAACATTTATCGTTTTTTCTCATCTTCTGCCACCAAACCATCTCATCATGTGTAGCAATATTTTATTACATCTAATTCAGCATTTATCGTTTTTTCTCATCTTCTGCCACCAAACCATCTCATCATGTGTAGCAATATTTTATTACATCTAATTCAACATTTATCGTTTTTTCTCATCTTCTGCCACCAAACAATCTCATCATGTGTAGCAATATTTTATTACATCTAATTCAACATTTATCGTTTTTTCTCATCTTCTGCCACGAAACAATCTCATCATGTGTAGCAATATTTTATTACACCTAATTCAACATTTATCGTTTTTTCTCATCTTCTGCCACCAAACAATCTCATCATGTGTAGCAATATTTTATTACATCTAATTCAGCATTTATCGTTTTTTCTCATCTTCTGCCACCAAACCATCTCATCATGTGTAGCAATATTTTATTACATCTAATTCAACATTTATCGTTTTTTCTCATCTTCTGCCACCAAACATTCTCATCATGTGTAGCAATATTTTATTACATCTAATTCAGCATTTATCCTTTTTTCTCATCTTCTGCCACCAAACAATCTCATCATGTGTAGCAATATTTTATTACATCTAATTCAGCATTTATCGTTTTTTCTCATCTTCTGCCACCAAACCATCTCATCATGTGTAGCAATATTTTATTACATCTAATTCAACATTTATCCTTTTTTCTCATCTTCTGCCACCAAACAATCTCATCATGTGTAGCAATATTTTATTACATCTAATTCAGCATTTATCCTTTTTTCTCATCTTCTGCCACCAAACAATCTCATCATGTGTAGCAATATTTTATTACATCTAATTCAGCATTTATCCTTTTTTCTCATCTTCTGCCACCAAACAATCTCATCATGTGTAGCAATATTTTATTACATCTAATTCAGCATTTATCGTTTTTTCTCATCTTCTGCCACCAAACCATCTCATCATGTGTAGCAATATTTTATTACATCTAATTCAACATTTATCGTTTTTTCTCATCTTCTGCCACCAAACAATCTCATCATGTGTAGCAATATTTTATTACATCTAATTCAACATTTATCGTTTTTTCTCATCTTCTGCCACGAAACAATCTCATCATGTGTAGCAATATTTTATTACACCTAATTCAACATTTATCGTTTTTTCTCATCTTCTGCCACCAAACAATCTCATCATGTGTAGCAATATTTTATTACATCTAATTCAGCATTTATCGTTTTTTCTCATCTTCTGCCACCAAACCATCTCATCATGTGTAGCAATATTTTATTACATCTAATTCAACATTTATCGTTTTTTCTCATCTTCTGCCACCAAACAATCTCATCATGTGTAGCAATATTTTATTACATCTAATTCAGCATTTATCCTTTTTTCTCATCTTCTGCCACCAAACAATCTCATCATGTGTAGCAATATTTTATTACATCTAATTCAACATTTATCGTTTTTTCTCATCTTCTGCCACCAAACAATCTCATCATGTGTAGCAATATTTTATTACATCTAATTCAGCATTTATCGTTTTTTCTCATCTTCTGCCACCAAACCATATCATCATGTGTAGCAATATTTTATTACATCTAATTCAGCATTTATCCTTTTTTCTCATCTTCTGCCACGAAACCATATCATCATGTGTAGCAATATTTTATTACATCTAATTCAGCATTTATCGTTTTTTCTCATCTTCTGCCACCAAACCATATCATCATGTGTAGCAATATTTTATTACATCTAATTCAACATTTATCGTTTTTTCTCATCTTCTGCCACGAAACAATCTCATCATGTGTAGCAATATTTTATTACACCTAATTCAACATTTATCCTTTTTTCTCATCTTCTGCCACCAAACAATCTCATCATGTGTAGCAATATTTTATTACATCTAATTCAACATTTATCCTTTTTTCTCATCTTCTGCCACGAAACAATCTCATCATGTGTAGCAATATTTTATTACATCTAATTCAACATTTATCGTTTTTTCTCATCTTCTGCCACGAAACCATATCATCATGTGTAGCAATATTTTATTACATCTAATTCAACATTTATCCTTTTTTCTCATCTTCTGCCACCAAACAATCTCATCATGTGTAGCAATATTTTATTACATCTAATTCAACATTTATCGTTTTTACTCATCTTCTGCCACCAAACAATCTCATCATGTGTAGCAATATTTTATTACATCTAATTCAGCATTTATCGTTTTTTCTCATCTTCTGCCACCAAACAATCTCATCATGTGTAGCAATATTTTATTACATCTAATTCAACATTTATCGTTTTTTCTCATCTTCTGCCACGAAACAATCTCATCATGTGTAGCAATATTTTATTACATCTAATTCAGCATTTATCGTTTTTTCTCATCTTCTGCCACGAAACAATCTCATCATGTGTAGCAATATTTTATTACATCTAATTCAACATTTATCGTTTTATCTCATCTTCTGCCACCAAACAATCTCATCATGTGTAGCAATATTTTATTACATCTAATTCAACATTTATCGTTTTTTCTCATCTTCTGCCACGAAACAATCTCATCATGTGTAGCAATATTTTATTACACCTAATTCAACATTTATCGTTTTTTCTCATCTTCTGCCACCAAACAATCTCATCATGTGTAGCAATATTTTATTACATCTAATTCAGCATTTATCCTTTTTTCTCATCTTCTGCCACGAAACAATCTCATCATGTGTAGCAATATTTTATTACATCTAATTCAACATTTATCGTTTTTTCTCATCTTCTGCCACCAAACAATCTCATCATGTGTAGCAATATTTTATTACATCTAATTCAACATTTATCGTTTTTTCTCATCTTCTGCCACCAAACAATCTCATCATGTGTAGCAATATTTTATTACATCTAATTCAACATTTATCGTTTTTTCTCATCTTCTGCCACCAAACAATCTCATCATGTGTAGCAATATTTTATTACATCTAATTCAACATTTATCGTTTTTTCTCATCTTCTGCCACCAAACAATCTCATCATGTGTAGCAATATTTTATTACACCTAATTCAACATTTATCGTTTTTTCTCATCTTCTGCCACCAAACAATCTCATCATGTGTAGCAATATTTTATTACATCTAATTCAGCATTTATCCTTTTTTCTCATCTTCTGCCACGAAACCATATCATCATGTGTAGCAATATTTTATTACATCTAATTCAACATTTATCGTTTTTTCTCATCTTCTGCCACCAAACAATCTCATCATGTGTAGCAATATTTTATTACATCTAATTCAGCATTTATCCTTTTTTCTCATCTTCTGCCACGAAACCATATCATCATGTGTAGCAATATTTTATTACACCTAATTCAGCATTTATCCTTTTTTCTCATCTTCTGCCACGAAACCATATCATCATGTGTAGCAATATTTTATTACACCTAATTCAGCATTTATCCTTTTTTCTCATCTTCTGCCACGAAACAATCTCATCATGTGTAGCAATATTTTATTACATCTAATTCAACATTTATCCTTTTTTCTCATCTTCTGCCACGAAACAATCTCATCATGTGTAGCAATATTTTATTACATCTAATTCAACATTTATCGTTTTTTCTCATCTTCTGCCACGAAACCATATCATCATGTGTAGCAATATTTTATTACATCTAATTCAACATTTATCGTTTTTTCTCATCTTCTGCCACCAAACAATCTCATCATGTGTAGCAATATTTTATTACATCTAATTCAACATTTATCGTTTTTTCTCATCTTCTGCCACCAAACCATATCATCATGTGTAGCAATATTTTATTACATCTAATTCAGCATTTATCCTTTTTTCTCATCTTCTGCCACGAAACAATCTCATCATGTGTAGCAATATTTTATTACACCTAATTCAGCATTTATCCTTTTTTCTCATCTTCTGCCACCAAACAATCTCATCATGTGTAGCAATATTTTATTACACCTAATTCAGCATTTATCCTTTTTTCTCATCTTCTGCCACCAAACAATCTCATCATGTGTAGCAATATTTTATTACATCTAATTCAACATTTATCGTTTTTTCTCATCTTCTGCCACCAAACAATCTCATCATGTGTAGCAATATTTTATTACATCTAATTCAACATTTATCGTTTTTACTCATCTTCTGCCACGAAACCATCTCATCATGTGTAGCAATATTTTATTACATCTAATTCAACATTTATCCTTTTTTCTCATCTTCTGCCACGAAACAATCTCATCATGTGTAGCAATATTTTATTACATCTAATTCAGCATTTATCCTTTTTTCTCATCTTCTGCCACGAAACCATCTCATCATGTGTAGCAATATTTTATTACATCTAATTCAACATTTATCCTTTTTTCTCATCTTCTGCCACGAAACAATCTCATCATGTGTAGCAATATTTTATTACACCTAATTCAGCATTTATCCTTTTTTCTCATCTTCTGCCACCAAACAATCTCATCATGTGTAGCAATATTTTATTACACCTAATTCAGCATTTATCCTTTTTTCTCATCTTCTGCCACCAAACAATCTCATCATGTGTAGCAATATTTTATTACATCTAATTCAACATTTATCGTTTTTTCTCATCTTCTGCCACCAAACAATCTCATCATGTGTAGCAATATTTTATTACATCTAATTCAACATTTATCGTTTTTACTCATCTTCTGCCACGAAACCATCTCATCATGTGTAGCAATATTTTATTACATCTAATTCAACATTTATCCTTTTTTCTCATATTCTGCCACGAAACAATCTCATCATGTGTAGCAATATTTTATTACATCTAATTCAACATTTATCCTTTTTTCTCATCTTCTGCCACGAAACCATCTCATCATGTGTAGCAATATTTTATTACATCTAATTCAACATTTATCCTTTTTTCTCATCTTCTGCCACGAAACAATCTCATCATGTGTAGCAATATTTTATTACATCTAATTCAGCATTTATCCTTTTTTCTCATCTTCTGCCACGAAACCATCTCATCATGTGTAGCAATATTTTATTACATCTAATTCAACATTTATCCTTTTTTCTCATCTTCTGCCACGAAACAATCTCATCATGTGTAGCAATATTTTATTACATCTAATTCAGCATTTATCCTTTTTTCTCATCTTCTGCCACGAAACCATCTCATCATGTGTAGCAATATTTTATTACATCTAATTCAACATTTATCCTTTTTTCTCATCTTCTGCCACCAAACAATCTCATCATGTGTAGCAATATTTTATTACATCTAATTCAACATTTATCGTTTTTTCTCATCTTCTGCCACGAAACCATCTCATCATGTGTAGCAATATTTTATTACACCTAATTCAACATTTATCCTTTTTTCTCATCTTCTGCCACCAAACAATCTCATCATGTGTAGCAATATTTTATTACATCTAATTCAACATTTATCGTTTTTTCTCATCTTCTGCCACGAAACCATCTCATCATGTGTAGCAATATTTTATTACATCTAATTCAACATTTATCCTTTTTTCTCATCTTCTGCCACCCAAACAATCTCATCATGTGTAGCAATATTTTATTACATCTAATTCAGCATTTATCCTTTTTTCTCATCTTCTGCCACGAAACCATCTCATCATGTGTAGCAATATTTTATTACATCTAATTCAACATTTATCCTTTTTTCTCATCTTCTGCCACGAAACAATCTCATCATGTGTAGCAATATTTTATTACATCTAATTCAGCATTTATCCTTTTTTCTCATCTTCTGCCACGAAACCATCTCATCATGTGTAGCAATATTTTATTACATCTAATTCAACATTTATCCTTTTTTCTCATCTTCTGCCACCAAACAATCTCATCATGTGTAGCAATATTTTATTACATCTAATTCAAAATTTATCGTTTTTTCTCATCTTCTGCCACGAAACCATCTCATCATGTGTAGCAATATTTTATTACACCTAATTCAACATTTATCCTTTTTTCTCATCTTCTGCCACCAAACAATCTCATCATGTGTAGCAATATTTTATTACATCTAATTCAACATTTATCGTTTTTTCTCATCTTCTGCCACGAAACCATCTCATCATGTGTAGCAATATTTTATTACATCTAATTCAACATTTATCCTTTTTTCTCATCTTCTGCCACCAAACAATCTCATCATGTGTAGCAATATTTTATTACATCTAATTCAGCATTTATCCTTTTTTCTCATCTTCTGCCACGAAACCATCTCATCATGTGTAGCAATATTTTATTACATCTAATTCAACATTTATCCTTTTTTCTCATCTTCTGCCACGAAACAATCTCATCATGTGTAGCAATATTTTATTACATCTAATTCAACATTTATCCTTTTTTCTCATCTTCTGCCACCAAACAATCTCATCATGTGTAGCAATATTTTATTACATCTAATTCAACATTTATCGTTTTTTCTCATCTTCTGCCACGAAACAATCTCATCATGTGTAGCAATATTTTATTACATCTAATTCAACATTTATCCTTTTTTCTCATCTTCTGCCACGAAACCATCTCATCATGTGTAGCAATATTTTATTACATCTAATTCAACATTTATCCTTTTTTCTCATCTTCTGCCACCAAACAATCTCATCATGTGTAGCAATATTTTATTACATCTAATTCAACATTTATCCTTTTTTCTCATCTTCTGCCACGAAACCATCTCATCATGTGTAGCAATATTTTATTACATCTAATTCAACATTTATCCTTTTTTCTCATCTTCTGCCACCAAACAATCTCATCATGTGTAGCAATATTTTATTACATCTAATTCAACATTTATCGTTTTTTCTCATCTTCTGCCACGAAACCATCTCATCATGTGTAGCAATATTTTATTACATCTAATTCAACATTTATCTTTTTTCTCATCTTCTGCCACGAAACCATCTCATCATGTGTAGCATATTTTATTACATCTAATTCAACATTTATCCTTTTTTCTCATCTTCTGCCACGAAACCATCTCATCATGTGTAGCAATATTTTATTACATCTAATTCAACATTTATCCTTTTTTCTCATCTTCTGCCACGAAACAATCTCATCATGTGTAGCAATATTTTATTACATCTAATTCAACATTTATCCTTTTTTCTCATCTTCTGCCACGAAACCATCTCATCATGTGTAGCAATATTTTATTACATCTAATTCAACATTTATCCTTTTTTCTCATCTTCTGCCACCGAAACAATCTCATCATGTGTAGCAATATTTTATTACATCTAATTCAACATTTATCCTTTTTTCTCATCTTCTGCCACCAAACAATCTCATCATGTGTAGCAATATTTTATTACATCTAATTCAACATTTATCCTTTTTTCTCATCTTCTGCCACCAAACAATCTCATCATGTGTAGCAATATTTTATTACATCTAATTCAACATTTATCCTTTTTTCTCATCTTCTGCCACCAAACCATCTCATCATGTGTAGCAATATTTTATTACATCTAATTCAACATTTATCCTTTTTTCTCATCTTCTGCCACCAAACAATCTCATCATGTGTAGCAATATTTTATTACATCTAATTCAACATTTATCCTTTTTTCTCATCTTCTGCCACGAAACCATCTCATCATGTGTAGCAATATTTTATTACATCTAATTCAACATTTATCCGTTTTTTCTCATCTTCTGCCACCAAACAATCTCATCATGTGTAGCAATATTTTATTACATCTAATTCAACATTTATCCTTTTTTTCTCATCTTCTGCCACCGAAACAATCTCATCATGTGTAGCAATATTTTATTACATCTAATTCAACATTTATCCTTTTTTCTCATCTTCTGCCACCAAACCATATCATCATGTGTAGCAATATTTTATTACATCTAATTCAACATTTATCCTTTTTTCTCATCTTCTGCCACCAAACAATCTCATCATGTGTAGCAATATTTTATTACATCTAATTCAACATTTATCCTTTTTTCTCATCTTCTGCCACCAAACAATCTCATCATGTGTAGCAATATTTTATTACATCTAATTCAACATTTATCCTTTTTTCTCATCTTCTGCCACCAAACAATCTCATCATGTGTAGCAATATTTTATTACATCTAATTCAACATTTATCCTTTTTTCTCATCTTCTGCCACGAAACCATCTCATCATGTGTAGCAATATTTTATTACATCTAATTCAACATTTATCCTTTTTTCTCATCTTCTGCCACGAAACCATCTCATCATGTGTAGCAATATTTTATTACATCTAATTCAACATTTATCCTTTTTTCTCATCTTCTGCCACCAAACAATCTCATCATGTGTAGCAATATTTTATTACATCTAATTCAACATTTATCCTTTTTTCTCATCTTCTGCCACCGAAACAATCTCATCATGTGTAGCAATATTTTATTACATCTAATTCAACATTTATCCTTTTTTCTCATCTTCTGCCACCAAACCATCTCATCATGTGTAGCAATATTTTATTACATCTAATTCAACATTTATCCTTTTTTCTCATCTTCTGCCACCAAACAATCTCATCATGTGTAGCAATATTTTATTACATCTAATTCAACATTTATCCTTTTTTCTCATCTTCTGCCACCAAACAATCTCATCATGTGTAGCAATATTTTATTACATCTAATTCAACATTTATCCTTTTTTCTCATCTTCTGCCACCAAACCAATCTCATCATGTGTAGCAATATTTTATTACATCTAATTCAACATTTATCCTTTTTTCTCATCTTCTGCCACCAAACCAATCTCATCATGTGTAGCAATATTTTATTACATCTAATTCAACATTTATCCTTTTTTCTCATCTTCTGCCACGAAACCATCTCATCATGTGTAGCAATATTTTATTACATCTAATTCAACATTTATCCTTTTTTCTCATCTTCTGCCACCAAACCATCTCATCATGTGTAGCAATATTTTATTACATCTAATTCAACATTTATCCTTTTTTCTCATCTTCTGCCACGAAACCATCTCATCATGTGTAGCAATATTTTATTACATCTAATTCAACATTTATCCTTTTTTCTCATCTTCTGCCACCAAACAATCTCATCATGTGTAGCAATATTTTATTACATCTAATTCAACATTTATCCTTTTTTCTCATCTTCTGCCACCAAACAATCTCATCATGTGTAGCAATATTTTATTACATCTAATTCAACATTTATCCTTTTTTCTCATCTTCTGCCACCAAACAATCTCATCATGTGTAGCAATATTTTATTACATCTAATTCAACATTTATCCTTTTTTCTCATCTTCTGCCACCAAACAATCTCATCATGTGTAGCAATATTTTATTACATCTAATTCAACATTTATCCTTTTTTCTCATCTTCTGCCACCAAACCAATCTCATCATGTGTAGCAATATTTTATTACATCTAATTCAACATTTATCCTTTTTTCTCATCTTCTGCCACCAAACAATCTCATCATGTGTAGCAATATTTTATTACATCTAATTCAACATTTATCCTTTTTTCTCATCTTCTGCCACGAAACCATCTCATCATGTGTAGCAATATTTTATTACATCTAATTCAACATTTATCCTTTTTTCTCATCTTCTGCCACCAAACCAATCTCATCATGTGTAGCAATATTTTATTACATCTAATTCAACATTTATCCTTTTTTCTCATCTTCTGCCACGAAACAATCTCATCATGTGTAGCAATATTTTATTACATCTAATTCAACATTTATCCTTTTTTCTCATCTTCTGCCACGAAACCATCTCATCATGTGTAGCAATATTTTATTACATCTAATTCAACATTTATCCTTTTTTCTCATCTTCTGCCACCAAACAATCTCATCATGTGTAGCAATATTTTATTACATCTAATTCAACATTTATCCTTTTTTCTCATCTTCTGCCACGAAACAATCTCATCATGTGTAGCAATATTTTATTACATCTAATTCAACATTTATCCTTTTTTCTCATCTTCTGCCACCAAACAATCTCATCATGTGTAGCAATATTTTATTACATCTAATTCAACATTTATCCTTTTTTCTCATCTTCTGCCACCAAACAATCTCATCATGTGTAGCAATATTTTATTACATCTAATTCAACATTTATCCTTTTTTCTCATCTTCTGCCACAAACAATCTCATCATGTGTAGCAATATTTTATTACATCTAATTCAACATTTATCCTTTTTTCTCATCTTCTGCCACCAAACAATCTCATCATGTGTAGCAATATTTTATTACATCTAATTCAACATTTATCCTTTTTTCTCATCTTCTGCCACCAAACAATCTCATCATGTGTAGCAATATTTTATTACATCTAATTCAACATTTATCCTTTTTTCTCATCTTCTGCCACCAAACAATCTCATCATGTGTAGCAATATTTTATTACATCTAATTCAACATTTATCCTTTTTTCTCATCTTCTGCCACCAAACAATCTCATCATGTGTAGCAATATTTATACATCTAATTCAACATTTATCCTTTTTTTCTCATCTTCTGCCACGAAACCATCTCATCATGTGTAGCAATATTTTATTACATCTAATTCAACATTTATCCTTTTTTCTCATCTTCTGCCACGAAACATCTCATCATGTGTAGCAATATTTTATTACATCTAATTCAACATTTATCCTTTTTTCTCATCTTCTGCCACGAAACAATCTCATCATGTGTAGCAATATTTTATTACATCTAATTCAACATTTATCCTTTTTTCTCATCTTCTGCCACGAAACCATCTCATCATGTGTAGCAATATTTTATTACATCTAATTCAACATTTATCCTTTTTTCTCATCTTCTGCCACGAAACAATCTCATCATGTGTAGCAATATTTTATTACATCTAATTCAACATTTATCCGTTTTTTCTCATCTTCTGCCACGAAACAATCTCATCATGTGTAGCAATATTTTATTACATCTAATTCAACATTTATCCTTTTTTCTCATCTTCTGCCACCAAACAATCTCATCATGTGTAGCAATATTTTATTACATCTAATTCAACATTTATCCTTTTTTCTCATCTTCTGCCACGAAACAATCTCATCATGTGTAGCAATATTTTATTACATCTAATTCAACATTTATCCTTTTTTCTCATCTTCTGCCACCAAACAATCTCATCATGTGTAGCAATATTTTATTACATCTAATTCAACATTTATCGTTTTTCTCATCTTCTGCCACGAAACAATCTCATCATGTGTAGCAATATTTTATTACATCTAATTCAACATTTATCGTTTTTTCTCATCTTCTGCCACCAAACAATCTCATCATGTGTAGCAATTATTTTATTACATCTAATTCAACATTTATCTTTTTCTCATCTTCTGCCACGAAACAATCTCATCATGTGTAGCAATATTTTATTACATCTAATTCAACATTTATCGTTTTTTCTCATCTTCTGCCACGAAACCATCTCATCATGTGTAGCAATATTTTATTACATCTAATTCAACATTTATCCGTTTTTTCTCATCTTCTGCCACGAAACAATCTCATCATGTGTAGCAATATTTTATTACATCTAATTCAACATTTATCGTTTTTTCTCATCTTCTGCCACGAAACAATCTCATCATGTGTAGCAATATTTTATTACATCTAATTCAACATTTATCCTTTTTTCTCATCTTCTGCCACGAAACAATCTCATCATGTGTAGCAATATTTTATTACATCTAATTCAACATTTATCGTTTTTTCTCATCTTCTGCCACGAAACAATCTCATCATGTGTAGCAATATTTTATTACATCTAATTCAACATTTATCGTTTTTTCTCATCTTCTGCCACGAAACAATCTCATCATGTGTAGCAATATTTTATTACATCTAATTCAACATTTATCGTTTTTTCTCATCTTCTGCCACGAAACAATCTCATCATGTGTAGCAATATTTTATTACATCTAATTCAACATTTATCGTTTTTTCTCATCTTCTGCCACGAAACAATCTCATCATGTGTAGCAATATTTTATTACATCTAATTCAACATTTATCCTTTTTTCTCATCTTCTGCCACCAAACCAATCTCATCATGTGTAGCAATATTTTATTACATCTAATTCAACATTTATCCTTTTTTCTCATCTTCTGCCACGAAACAATCTCATCATGTGTAGCAATATTTTATTACATCTAATTCAACATTTATCCTTTTTTCTCATCTTCTGCCACGAAACAATCTCATCATGTGTAGCAATATTTTATTACATCTAATTCAACATTTATCGTTTTTTCTCATCTTCTGCCACGAAACAATCTCATCATGTGTAGCAATATTTTATTACATCTAATTCAACATTTATCTTTTTCTCATCTTCTGCCACGAAACAATCTCATCATGTGTAGCAATATTTTATTACATCTAATTCAACATTTATCCGTTTTTTCTCATCTTCTGCCACGAAACAATCTCATCATGTGTAGCAATATTTTATTACATCTAATTCAACATTTATCCTTTTTTCTCATCTTCTGCCACCAAACAATCTCATCATGTGTAGCAATATTTTATTACATCTAATTCAACATTTATCGTTTTTTCTCATCTTCTGCCACGAAACAATCTCATCATGTGTAGCAATATTTTATTACATCTAATTCAACATTTATCGTTTTTTCTCATCTTCTGCCACGAAACAATCTCATCATGTGTAGCAATATTTTATTACATCTAATTCAACATTTATCTTTTTTTCTCATCTTCTGCCACGAAACAATCTCATCATGTGTAGCAATATTTTATTACATCTAATTCAACATTTATCGTTTTTTCTCATCTTCTGCCACGAAACAATCTCATCATGTGTAGCAATATTTTATTACATCTAATTCAACATTTATCCTTTTTTCTCATCTTCTGCCACCGAAACAATCTCATCATGTGTAGCAATATTTTATTACATCTAATTCAACATTTATCCTTTTTTCTCATCTTCTGCCACGAAACCATCTCATCATGTGTAGCAATATTTTATTACATCTAATTCAACATTTATCCTTTTTTCTCATCTTCTGCCACCAAACAATCTCATCATGTGTAGCAATATTTTATTACATCTAATTCAGCATTTATCCTTTTTTCTCATCTTCTGCCACGAAACAATCTCATCATGTGTAGCAATATTTTATTACATCTAATTCAACATTTATCCTTTTTTCTCATCTTCTGCCACGAAACAATCTCATCATGTGTAGCAATATTTTATTACATCTAATTCAACATTTATCTTTTTTCTCATCTTCTGCCACGAAACAATCTCATCATGTGTAGCAATATTTTATTACATCTAATTCAACATTTATCGTTTTTTCTCATCTTCTGCCACGAAACAATCTCATCATGTGTAGCAATATTTTATTACATCTAATTCAACATTTATCGTTTTTTCTCATCTTCTGCCACGAAACAATCTCATCATGTGTAGCAATATTTTATTACATCTAATTCAACATTTATCGTTTTTTCTCATCTTCTGCCACGAAACAATCTCATCATGTGTAGCAATATTTTATTACATCTAATTCAACATTTATCGTTTTTTCTCATCTTCTGCCACCGAAACAATCTCATCATGTGTAGCAATATTTTATTACATCTAATTCAACATTTATCTTTTTACTCATCTTCTGCCACCAAACCATCTCATCATGTGTAGCAATATTTTATTACATCTAATTCAAGCATTTATCGTTTTTTCTCATCTTCTGCCACGAAACAATCTCATCATGTGTAGCAATATTTTATTACATCTAATTCAACATTTATCCTTTTTTTCTCATCTTCTGCCACCAAACCATCTCATCATGTGTAGCAATATTTTATTACATCTAATTCAGCATTTATCCGTTTTTTCTCATCTTCTGCCACGAAACAATCTCATCATGTGTAGCAATATTTTATTACATCTAATTCAACATTTATCGTTTTTTCTCATCTTCTGCCACGAAACAATCTCATCATGTGTAGCAATATTTTATTACATCTAATTCAACATTTATCGTTTTTTCTCATCTTCTGCCACGAAACCATCTCATCATGTGTAGCAATATTTTATTACATCTAATTCAACATTTATCGTTTTTTCTCATCTTCTGCCACGAAACCATCTCATCATGTGTAGCAATATTTTTATTACATCTAATTCAACATTTATCGTTTTTTCTCATCTTCTGCCACGAAACCATCTCATCATGTGTAGCAATATTTTATTACATCTAATTCAACATTTATCCGTTTTTTCTCATCTTCTGCCACGAAACCATCTCATCATGTGTAGCAATATTTTATTACATCTAATTCAACATTTATCCGTTTTTTCTCATCTTCTGCCACCAAACAATCTCATCATGTGTAGCAATATTTTATTACATCTAATTCAACATTTATCGTTTTTTTCTCATCTTCTGCCACGAAACCATCTCATCATGTGTAGCAATATTTTATTACATCTAATTCAACATTTATCGTTTTTTCTCATCTTCTGCCACCAAAACAATCTCATCATGTGTAGCAATATTTTATTACATCTAATTCAACATTTATCGTTTTTTCTCATCTTCTGCCACGAAACAATCTCATCATGTGTAGCAAATATTTTATTACATCTAATTCAACATTTATCCTTTTTTACTCATTTTCTGCCACCAAACAATCTCATCATGTGTAGCAATATTTTATTACATCTAATTCAACATTTATCCTTTTTTCTCATCTTCTGCCACGAAACAATCTCATCATGTGTAGCAATATTTTATTACATCTAATTCAACATTTATCCTTTTTTCTCATCTTCTGCCACCAAACAATCTCATCATGTGTAGCAATATTTTATTACACCTAATTCAGCATTTATCCTTTTTTCTCATCTTCTGCCACGAAACAATCTCATCATGTGTAGCAATATTTTATTACACCTAATTCAGCATTTATCCTTTTTTCTCATCTTCTGCCACCAAACAATCTCATCATGTGTAGCAATATTTTATTACACCTAATTCAGCATTTATCCTTTTTTCTCATCTTCTGCCACGAAACAATCTCATCATGTGTAGCAATATTTTATTACATCTAATTCAACATTTATCCTTTTTTCTCATCTTCTGCCACGAGACAATCTCATCATGTGTAGCAATATTTTATTACATCTAATTCAACATTTATCGTTTTTTCTCATCTTCTGCCACCAAACCATCTCATCATGTGTAGCAATATTTTATTACATCTAATTCAACATTTATCGTTTTTTCTCATCTTCTGCCACCAAATCATATCATCATGTGTAGCAATATTTTATTACACCTAATTCAGCATTTATCGTTTTTACTCATCTTCTGCCACGAAACAATCTCATCATGTGTAGCAATATTTTATTACATCTAATTCAACATTTATCGTTTTTACTCATCTTCTGCCACCAAATCATATCATCATGTGTAGCAATATTTTATTACACCTAATTCAGCATTTATCCTTTTTTCTCATCTTCTGCCACCAAACAATCTCATCATGTGTAGCAATATTTTATTACATCTAATTCAGCATTTATCATTTTTTCTCATCTTCTGCCACGAAACCATATCATCATGTGTAGCAATATTTTATTACATCTAATTCAGCATTTATCCTTTTTTCTCATCTTCTGCCACCAAACAATCTCATCATGTGTAGCAATATTTTATTACATCTAATTCAACATTTATCGTTTTTTCTCATCTTCTGCCACGAAACCATATCATCATGTGTAGCAATATTTTATTACACCTAATTCAGCATTTATCCTTTTTTCTCATCTTCTGCCACGAAACCATATCATCATGTGTAGCAATATTTTATTACACCTTATTCAGCATTTATCCTTTTTTCTCATCTTCTGCCACGAAACCATATCATCATGTGTAGCAATATTTTATTACACCTAATTCAGCATTTATCCTTTTTTCTCATCTTCTGCCACGAAACCATATCATCATGTGTAGAAATATTTTATTACACCTAATTCAGCATTTATCCTTTTTTCTCATCTTCTGCCACGAAACCATATCATCATGTGTAGCAATATTTTATTACACCTAATTCAGCATTTATCCTTTTTTCTCATCTTCTGCCACGAAACCATATCATCATGTGTAGCAATATTTTATTACACATCATTCAGCATTTATCCTTTTTTCTCATCTTCTGCCACCAAACAATCTCATCATGTGTAGCAATATTTTATTACATCTAATTCAACATTTATGGTTTTTTCTCATCTTCTGCCACGAAACCATATCATCATGTGTAGCAATATTTTATTACACATCATTCAGCATTTATCCTTTTTTCTCATCTTCTGCCACCAAACCATCTCATCATGTGTAGCAATATTTTATTACATCTAATTCAGCATTTATCCTTTTTTCTCATCTTCTGCCACGAAACAATCTCATCATGTGTAGCAATATTTTATTACATCTAATTCAACATTTATCGTTTTTTCTCATCTTCTGCCACCAAACAATCTCATCATGTGTAGCAATATTTTATTACATCTAATTCAACATTTATCGTTTTTTCTCATCTTCTGCCACGAAACCATCTCATCATGTGTAGCAATATTTTATTACATCTAATTCAACATTTATCGTTTTTTCTCATCTTCTGCCACGAAACCATCTCATCATGTGTAGCAATATTTTATTACATCTAATTCAACATTTATCGTTTTTTCTCATCTTCTGGCACGAAACCATCTCATCATGTGTAGCAATATTTTATTACATCTAATTCAACATTTATCCTTTTTTCTCATCTTCTGCCACGAAACCATCTCATCATGTGTAGCAATATTTTATTACATCTAATTCAACATTTATCCTTTTTTCTCATCTTCTGCCACGAAACAATCTCATCATGTGTAGCAATATTTTATTACATCTAATTCAACATTTATCGTTTTTTCTCATCTTCTGCCACGAAACCATCTCATCATGTGTAGCAATATTTTATTACATCTAATTCAACATTTATCGTTTTTTCTCATCTTCTGCCACCAAACAATCTCATCATGTGTAGCAATATTTTATTACATCTAATTCAACATTTATCGTTTTTTCTCATCTTCTGCCACGAAACAATCTCATCATGTGTAGCAATATTTTATTACATCTAATTCAACATTTATCCTTTTTACTCATTTTCTGCCACGAAACAATCTCATCATGTGTAGCAATATTTTATTACATCTAATTCAACATTTATCCTTTTTTCTCATCTTCTGCCACGAAACAATCTCATCATGTGTAGCAATATTTTATTACATCTAATTCAACATTTATCCTTTTTTCTCATCTTCTGCCACCAAACAATCTCATCATGTGTAGCAATATTTTATTACACCTAATTCAGCATTTATCCTTTTTTCTCATCTTCTGCCACGAAACAATCTCATCATGTGTAGCAATATTTTATTACACCTAATTCAGCATTTATCCTTTTTTCTCATCTTCTGCCACCAAACAATCTCATCATGTGTAGCAATATTTTATTACACCTAATTCAGCATTTATCCTTTTTTCTCATCTTCTGCCACGAAACAATCTCATCATGTGTAGCAATATTTTATTACATCTAATTCAACATTTATCCTTTTTTCTCATCTTCTGCCACGAGACAATCTCATCATGTGTAGCAATATTTTATTACATCTAATTCAACATTTATCGTTTTTTCTCATCTTCTGCCACCAAACCATCTCATCATGTGTAGCAATATTTTATTACATCTAATTCAACATTTATCGTTTTTTCTCATCTTCTGCCACCAAATCATATCATCATGTGTAGCAATATTTTATTACACCTAATTCAGCATTTATCGTTTTTACTCATCTTCTGCCACGAAACAATCTCATCATGTGTAGCAATATTTTATTACATCTAATTCAACATTTATCGTTTTTACTCATCTTCTGCCACCAAATCATATCATCATGTGTAGCAATATTTTATTACACCTAATTCAGCATTTATCCTTTTTTCTCATCTTCTGCCACCAAACAATCTCATCATGTGTAGCAATATTTTATTACATCTAATTCAGCATTTATCATTTTTTCTCATCTTCTGCCACGAACCATATCATCATGTGTAGCAATATTTTATTACATCTAATTCAGCATTTATCCTTTTTTCTCATCTTCTGCCACCAAACAATCTCATCATGTGTAGCAATATTTTATTACATCTAATTCAACATTTATCGTTTTTTCTCATCTTCTGCCACGAAACCATATCATCATGTGTAGCAATATTTTATTACACCTAATTCAGCATTTATCCTTTTTTCTCATCTTCTGCCACGAAACCATATCATCATGTGTAGCAATATTTTATTACACCTTATTCAGCATTTATCCTTTTTTCTCATCTTCTGCCACGAAACCATATCATCATGTGTAGCAATATTTTATTACACCTAATTCAGCATTTATCCTTTTTTCTCATCTTCTGCCACGAAACCATATCATCATGTGTAGCAATATTTTATTACACCTAATTCAGCATTTATCCTTTTTTCTCATCTTCTGCCACGAAACCATATCATCATGTGTAGCAATATTTTATTACACCTAATTCAGCATTTATCCTTTTTTCTCATCTTCTGCCACGAAACCATATCATCATGTGTAGCAATATTTTATTACACATCATTCAGCATTTATCCTTTTTTCTCATCTTCTGCCACCAAACAATCTCATCATGTGTAGCAATATTTTATTACATCTAATTCAACATTTATGGTTTTTTCTCATCTTCTGCCACGAAACCATATCATCATGTGTAGCAATATTTTATTACACCTAATTCAGCATTTATCCTTTTTTCTCATCTTCTGCCACCAAACAATCTCATCATGTGTAGCAATATTTTATTACACCTAATTCAGCATTTATCCTTTTTTCTCATCTTCTGCCACCAAACAATCTCATCATGTGTAGCAATATTTTATTACACCTAATTCAGCATTTATCGTTTTTACTCATCTTCTGCCACCAAACAATCTCATCATGTGTAGCAATATTTTATTACACCTAATTCAACATTTATCGTTTTTACTCATCTTCTGCCACCAAACAATCTCATCATGTGTAGCAATATTTTATTACATCTAATTCAACATTTATCGTTTTTTCTCATCTTCTGCCACCAAACCATCTCATCATGTGTAGCAATATTTTATTACATCTAATTCAACATTTATCGTTTTTTCTCATCTTCTGCCACCAAATCATATCATCATGTGTAGCAATATTTTATTACACCTAATTCAGCATTTATCGTTTTTACTCATCTTCTGCCACGAAACAATCTCATCATGTGTAGCAATATTTTATTACATCTAATTCAACATTTATCGTTTTTACTCATCTTCTGCCACCAAATCATATCATCATGTGTAGCAATATTTTATTACACCTAATTCAGCATTTATCCTTTTTTCTCATCTTCTGCCACCAAACAATCTCATCATGTGTAGCAATATTTTATTACATCTAATTCAGCATTTATCATTTTTTCTCATCTTCTGCCACGAAACCATATCATCATGTGTAGCAATATTTTATTACATCTAATTCAGCATTTATCCTTTTTTCTCATCTTCTGCCACCAAACAATCTCATCATGTGTAGCAATATTTTATTACATCTAATTCAACATTTATCGTTTTTTCTCATCTTTTGCCACGAAACCATATCATCATGTGTAGCAATATTTTATTACACCTAATTCAGCATTTATCCTTTTTTCTCATCTTCTGCCACGAAACCATATCATCATGTGTAGCAATATTTTATTACACCTTATTCAGCATTTATCCTTTTTTCTCATCTTCTGCCACGAAACCATATCATCATGTGTAGCAATATTTTATTACACCTAATTCAGCATTTATCCTTTTTTCTCATCTTCTGCCACGAAACCATATCATCATGTGTAGCAATATTTTATTACACCTAATTCAGCATTTATCCTTTTTTCTCATCTTCTGCCACGAAACCATATCATCATGTGTAGCAATATTTTATTACACATAATTCAGCATTTATCCTTTTTTCTCATCTTCTGCCACCAAACAATCTCATCATGTGTAGCAATATTTTATTACATCTAATTCAACATTTATCGTTTTTTCTCATCTTCTGCCACGAAACCATATCATCATGTGTAGCAATATTTTATTACACCTAATTCAGCATTTATCCTTTTTTCTCATCTTCTGCCACCAAACAATCTCATAATGTGTAGCAATATTTTATTACACCTAATTCAGCATTTATCCTTTTTTCTCATCTTCTGCCACCAAACAATCTCATCATGTGTAGCAATATTTTATTACACCTAATTCAGCATTTATCGTTTTTACTCATCTTCTGCCACCAAACAATCTCATCATGTGTAGCAATATTTTATTACACCTAATTCAACATTTATCGTTTTTACTCATCTTCTGCCACCAAACAATCTCATCATGTGTAGCAATATTTTATTACACCTAATTCAACATTTATCGTTTTTACTCATCTTCTGCCACCAAACAATCTCATCATGTGTAGCAATATTTTATTACACCTAATTCAACATTTATCGTTTTTACTCATCTTCTGCCACCAAACAATCTCATCATGTGTAGCAATATTTTATTACACCTAATTCAGCATTTATCGTTTTTACTCATCTTCTGCCACCAAACAATCTCATCATGTGTAGCAATATTTTATTACACCTAATTCAACATTTATCCTTTTTTCTCATCTTCTGCCACCAAACAATCTCATCATGTGTAGCAATATTTTATTACACCTAATTCAGCATTTATCCTTTTTTCTCATCTTCTGCCACCAAACAATCTCATCATGTGTAGCAATATTTTATTATACTAATTCAGCATTTATCCTTTTTTCTCATCTTCTGCCACGAAACCATATCATCATGTGTAGCAATATTTTATTACATCTAATTCAACATTTATCGTTTTTTCTCATCTTCTGCCACCAAACAATCTCATCATGTGTAGCAATATTTTATTACACCTAATTCAGCATTTATCCTTTTTTCTCATCTTCTGCCACGAAACCATATCATCATGTGTAGCAATATTTTATTACATCTAATTCAACATTTATCGTTTTTTCTCATCTTCTGCCACCAAACAATCTCATCATGTGTAGCAATATTTTATTACATCTAATTCAGCATTTATCCTTTTTTCTCATCTTCTGCCACCAAATCATATCATCATGTGTAGCAATATTTTATTACATCTAATTCAACATTTATCGTTTTTTCTCATCTTCTGCCACCAAACAATCTCATCATGTGTAGCAATATTTTATTACATCTAATTCAGCATTTATCCTTTTTTCTCATCTTCTGCCACGAAACCATATCATCATGTGTAGCAATATTTTATTACATCTAATTCAGCATTTATCCTTTTTTCTCATCTTCTGCCACCAAACAATCTCATCATGTGTAGCAATATTTTATTACATCTAATTCAACATTTATCGTTTTTTCTCATCTTCTGCCACGAAACCATATCATCATGTGTAGCAATATTTTATTACATCTAATTCAACATTTATCGTTTTTTCTCATCTTCTGCCACCAAACAATCTCATCATGTGTAGCAATATTTTATTACATCTAATTCAGCATTTATCGTTTTTTCTCATCTTCTGCCACGAAACCATATCATCATGTGTAGCAATATTTTATTACACCTAATTCAACATTTATCGTTTTTTCTCATCTTCTGCCACGAAACCATATCATCATGTGTAGCAATATTTTATTACACCTAATTCAACATTTATCGTTTTTTCTCATCTTCTGCCACGAAACCATATCATCATGTGTAGCAATATTTTATTACATCTAATTCAACATTTATCGTTTTTTCTCATCTTCTGCCACGAAACCATATCATCATGTGTAGCAATATTTTATTACATCTAATTCAGCATTTATCGTTTTTTCTCATCTTCTGCCACGAAACCATATCATCATGTGTAGCAATATTTTATTACATCTAATTCAACATTTATCGTTTTTTCTCATCTTCTGCCACCAAACAATCTCATCATGTGTAGCAATATTTTATTACATCTAATTCAGCATTTATCGTTTTTTCTCATCTTCTGCCACCAAACAATCTCATCATGTGTAGCAATATTTTATTACATCTAATTCAGCATTTATCCTTTTTTCTCATCTTCTGCCACCAAACCATATCATCATGTGTAGCAATATTTTATTACATCTAATTCAGCATTTATCCTTTTTTCTCATCTTCTGCCACGAAACCATATCATCATGTGTAGCAATATTTTATTACATCTAATTCAACATTTATCGTTTTTTCTCATCTTCTGCCACCAAACAATCTCATCATGTGTAGCAATATTTTATTACATCTAATTCAGCATTTATCTTTTTTTCTCATCTTCTGCCACGAAACCATATCATCATGTGTAGCAATATTTTATTACATCTAATTCAGCATTTATCCTTTTTTCTCATCTTCTGCCACGAAACCATATCATCATGTGTAGCAATATTTTATTACATCTAATTCAACATTTATCGTTTTTTCTCATCTTCTGCCACCAAACAATCTCATCATGTGTAGCAATATTTTATTACACCTAATTCAGCATTTATCCTTTTTTCTCATCTTCTGCCACCAAACCATATCATCATGTGTAGCAATATTTTATTACATCTAATTCAGCATTTATCGTTTTTTCTCATCTTCTGCCACCAAACAATCTCATCATGTGTAGCAATATTTTATTACACCTAATTCAGCATTTATCGTTTTTTCTCATCTTCTGCCACCAAACCATATCATCATGTGTAGCAATATTTTATTACACCTAATTCAGCATTTATCCTTTTTTCTCATCTTCTGCCACCAAACAATCTCATCATGTGTAGCAATATTTTATTACACCTAATTCAGCATTTATCCTTTTTTCTCATCTTCTGCCACGAAACCATATCATCATGTGTAGCAATATTTTATTACATCTAATTCAACATTTATCGTTTTTACTCATCTTCTGCCACCAAACAATCTCATCATGTGTAGCAATATTTTATTACACCTAATTCAGCATTTATCCTTTTTTCTCATCTTCTGCCACGAAACCATATCATCATGTGTAGCAATATTTTATTACATCTAATTCAACATTTATCGTTTTTACTCATCTTCTGCCACCAAACAATCTCATCATGTGTAGCAATATTTTATTACATCTAATTCAACATTTATCGTTTTTTCTCATCTTCTGCCACCAAACAATCTCATCATGTGTAGCAATATTTTATTACACCTAATTCAACATTTATCGTTTTTTCTCATCTTCTGCCACGAAACCATATCATCATGTGTAGCAATATTTTATTACATCTAATTCAGCATTTATCGTTTTTACTCATCTTCTGCCACCAAACAATCTCATCATGTGTAGCAATATTTTATTACACCTAATTCAGCATTTATCCTTTTTACTCATCTTCTGCCACCAAACAATCTCATCATGTGTAGCAATATTTTATTACACCTAATTCAGCATTTATCGTTTTTTCTCATCTTCTGCCACCAAACAATCTCATCATGTGTAGCAATATTTTATTACACCTAATTCAGCATTTATCGTTTTTTCTCATCTTCTGCCACCAAACAATCTCATCATGTGTAGCAATATTTTATTACATCTAATTCAGCATTTATCGTTTTTACTCATCTTCTGCCACCAAACAATCTCATCATGTGTAGCAATATTTTATTACATCTAATTCAGCATTTATCGTTTTTTCTCATCTTCTGCCACCAAACCATATCATCATGTGTAGCAATATTTTATTACACCTAATTCAGCATTTATCCTTTTTTCTCATCTTCTGCCACCAAACAATCTCATCATGTGTAGCAATATTTTATTACACCTAATTCAGCATTTATCCTTTTTTCTCATCTTCTGCCACGAAACCATATCATCATGTGTAGCAATATTTTATTACATCTAATTCAACATTTATCGTTTTTTCTCATCTTCTGCCACCAAACAATCTCATCATGTGTAGCAATATTTTATTACACCTAATTCAGCATTTATCCTTTTTTCTCATCTTCTGCCACGAAACCATATCATCATGTGTAGCAATATTTTATTACATCTAATTCAACATTTATCGTTTTTTCTCATCTTCTGCCACGAAACCATATCATCATGTGTAGCAATATTTTATTACATCTAATTCAACATTTATCCTTTTTTCTCATCTTCTGCCACGAAACCATCTCATCATGTGTAGCAATATTTTATTACACCTAATTCAGCATTTATCCTTTTTTCTCATCTTCTGACACGAAACCATATCATCATGTGTAGCAATATTTTATTACATCTAATTCAGCATTTATCCTTTTTTCTCATCTTCTGCCACGAAACCATATCATCATGTGTAGCAATATTTTATTACATCTAATTCAACATTTATCGTTTTTTCTCATCTTCTGCCACCAAACAATCTCATCATGTGTAGCAATATTTTATTACACCTAATTCAGCATTTATCCTTTTTTCTCATCTTCTGCCACGAAACCATATCATCATGTGTAGCAATATTTTATTACATCTAATTCAGAATTTATCCTTTTTTCTCATCTTCTGACACGAAACCATATCATCATGTGTAGCAATATTTTATTACATCTAATTCAGCATTTATCCTTTTTTCTCATCTTCTGCCACGAAACCATATCATCATGTGTAGCAATATTTTATTACATCTAATTCAGCATTTATCCTTTTTACTCATCTTCTGCCACGAAATCATATCATCATGTGTAGCAATATTTTATTACATCTAATTCAACATTTATCGTTTTTTCTCATCTTCTGCCACGAAACCATATCATCATGTGTAGCAATATTTTATTACACCTAATTCAGCATTTATCCTTTTTTCTCATCTTCTGCCACGAAACCATCTCATCATGTGTAGCAATATTTTATTACACCTAATTCAGCATTTATCCTTTTTACTCATCTTCTGCCAACAAACAATCTCATCATGTGTAGCAATATTTTATTACATCTAATTCAACATTTATCGTTTTTTCTCATCTTCTGCCACCAAACCATATCATCATGTGTAGCAATATTTTATTACACCTAATTCAGCATTTATCCTTTTTTCTCATCTTCTGCCACGAAACCATCTCATCATGTGTAGCAATATTTTATTACACCTAATTCAGCATTTATCCTTTTTTCTCATCTTCTGCCACCAAACCATATCATCATGTGTAGCAATATTTTATTACACCTAATTCAGCATTTATCCTTTTTTCTCATCTTCTGCCACGAAACCATCTCATCATGTGTAGCAATATTTTATTACACCTAATTCAGCATTTATCCTTTTTTCTCATCTTCTGCCACGAAACCATATCATCATGTGTAGCAATATTTTATTACACCTAATTCAGCATTTATCCTTTTTTCTCATCTTCTGCCACGAAACCATCTCATCATGTGTAGCAATATTTTATTACACCTAATTCAACATTTATCGTTTTTTCTCATCTTCTGCCACCAAACCATATCATCATGTGTAGCAATATTTTATTACACCTAATTCAGCATTTATCCTTTTTTCTCATCTTCTGCCACCAAACCATATCATCATGTGTAGCAATATTTTATTACACCTAATTCAGCATTTATCCTTTTTTCTCATCTTCTGCCACGAAACCATATCATCATGTGTAGCAATATTTTATTACACCTAATTCAGCATTTATCCTTTTTACTCATCTTCTGCCACCAAACAATCTCATCATGTGTAGCAATATTTTATTACATCTAATTCAACATTTATCGTTTTTTCTCATCTTCTGCCACCAAACAGTATCATCATGTGTAGCAATATTTTATTACACCTAATTCAGCATTTATCCTTTTTTCTAATCTTCTGCCACGAAACCATATCATCATGTGTAGCAATATTTTATTACACCTAATTCAGCATTTATCATTTTTACTCATCTTCTGCCACCAAACAATCTCATCATGTGTAGCAATATTTTATTACATCTAATTCAGCATTTATCGTTTTTTCTCATCTTCTGCCACCAAACCATATCATCATGTGTAGCAATATTTTATTACACCTAATTCAGCATTTATCCTTTTTTCTCATCTTCTGCCACGAAACCATATCATCATGTGTAGCAATATTTTATTACACCTAATTCAGCATTTATCCTTTTTTCTCATCTTCTGCCACGAAACCATCTCATCATGTGTAGCAATATTTTATTACACCTAATTCAGCATTTATCCTTTTTTCTCATCTTCTGCCACGAAACAATCTCATCATGTGTAGCAATATTTTATTACATCTAATTCAGCATTTATCGTTTTTTCTCATCTTCTGCCACCAAATCATATCATCATGTGTAGCAATATTTTATTACACCTAATTCAGCATTTATCATTTTTTCTCATCTTCTGCCACGAAACCATCTCATCATGTGTAGCAATATTTTATTACACCTAATTCAGCATTTATCCTTTTTTCTCATCTTCTGCCACGAAACAATCTCATCATGTGTAGCAATATTTTATTACATCTAATTCAGCATTTATCGTTTTTTCTCATCTTCTGCCACCAAACAATCTCATCATGTGTAGCAATATTTTATTACACCTAATTCAGCATTTATCATTTTTTCTCATCTTCTGCCACGAAACCATCTCATCATGTGTAGCAATATTTTATTACACCTAATTCAGCATTTATCCTTTTTTCTCATCTTCTGCCACGAAACAATCTCATCATGTGTAGCAATATTTTATTACATCTAATTCAGCATTTATCGTTTTTTCTCATCTTCTGCCACCAAACAATCTCATCATGTGTAGCAATATTTTATTACACCTAATTCAGCATTTATCATTTTTTCTCATCTTCTGCCACGAAACCATCTCATCATGTGTAGCAATATTTTATTACACCTAATTCAGCATTTATCCTTTTTTCTCATCTTCTGCCACGAAACAATCTCATCATGTGTAGCAATATTTTATTACATCTAATTCAGCATTTATCGTTTTTTCTCATCTTCTGCCACCAAACAATCTCATCATGTGTAGCAATATTTTATTACACCTAATTCAGCATTTATCATTTTTTCTCATCTTCTGCCACGAAACAATCTCATCATGTGTAGCAATATTTTATTACATCTAATTCAGCATTTATCCTTTTTTCTCATCTTCTGCCACCAAACAATCTCATCATGTGTAGCAATATTTTATTACACCTAATTCAGCATTTATCGTTTTTTCTCATCTTCTGCCACCAAACCATATCATCATGTGTAGCAATATTTTATTACACCTAATTCAGCATTTATCCTTTTTTCTCATCTTCTGCCACGAAACCATATCATCATGTGTAGCAATATTTTATTACACCTAATTCAGCATTTATCCTTTTTTCTCATCTTCTGCCACGAAACCATATCATCATGTGTAGCAATATTTTATTACACCTAATTCAGCATTTATCCTTTTTTCTCATCTTCTGCCACGAAACCATATCATCATGTGTAGCAATATTTTATTACACCTAATTCAGCATTTATCCTTTTTTCTCATCTTCTGCCACGAAACCATCTCATCATGTGTAGCAATATTTTATTACACCTAATTCAGCATTTATCCTTTTTACTCATTTTCTGCCACCAAACAATCTCATCATGTGTAGCAATATTTTATTACATCTAATTCAACATTTATCGTTTTTTCTCATCTTCTGCCACCAAACCATATCATCATGTGTAGCAATATTTTATTACACCTAATTCAGCATTTATCCTTTTTTCTCATCTTCTGCCACGAAACCATATCATCATGTGTAGCAATATTTTATTACACCTAATTCAGCATTTATCCTTTTTTCTCATCTTCTGCCACGAAACCATCTCATCATGTGTAGCAATATTTTATTACACCTAATTCAGCATTTATCCTTTTTTCTCATCTTCTGCCACGAAACCATATCATCATGTGTAGCAATATTTTATTACACCTAATTCAGCATTTATCCTTTTTTCTCATCTTCTGCCACGAAACCATCTCATCATGTGTAGCAATATTTTATTACACCTAATTCAGCATTTATCCTTTTTACTCATTTTCTGCCACCAAACAATCTCATCATGTGTAGCAATATTTTATTACATCTAATTCAACATTTATCGTTTTTTCTCATCTTCTGCCACCAAACCATATCATCATGTGTAGCAATATTTTATTACACCTAATTCAGCATTTATCCTTTTTTCTCATCTTCTGCCACGAAACCATATCATCATGTGTAGCAATATTTTATTACACCTAATTCAGCATTTATCCTTTTTTCTCATCTTCTGCCACCAAACAATCTCATCATGTGTAGCAATATTTTATTACACCTAATTCAGCATTTATCGTTTTTTCTCATCTTCTGCCACCAAACCATATCATCATGTGTAGCAATATTTTATTACACCTAATTCAGCATTTATCCTTTTTTCTCATCTTCTGCCACCAAACAATCTCATCATGTGTAGCAATATTTTATTACACCTAATTCAGCATTTATCCTTTTTTCTCATCTTCTGCCACGAAACCATATCATCATGTGTAGCAATATTTTATTACATCTAATTCAACATTTATCGTTTTTACTCATCTTCTGCCACCAAACAATCTCATCATGTGTAGCAATATTTTATTACACCTAATTCAGCATTTATCCTTTTTTCTCATCTTCTGCCACGAAACCATATCATCATGTGTAGCAATATTTTATTACATCTAATTCAACATTTATCGTTTTTACTCATCTTCTGCCACCAAACAATCTCATCATGTGTAGCAATATTTTATTACATCTAATTCAACATTTATCGTTTTTTCTCATCTTCTGCCACCAAACAATCTCATCATGTGTAGCAATATTTTATTACACCTAATTCAACATTTATCGTTTTTTCTCATCTTCTGCCACGAAACCATATCATCATGTGTAGCAATATTTTATTACATCTAATTCAGCATTTATCGTTTTTACTCATCTTCTGCCACCAAACAATCTCATCATGTGTAGCAATATTTTATTACACCTAATTCAACATTTATCGTTTTTTCTCATCTTCTGCCACGAAACCATATCATCATGTGTAGCAATATTTTATTACATCTAATTCAGCATTTATCGTTTTTACTCATCTTCTGCCACCAAACAATCTCATCATGTGTAGCAATATTTTATTACACCTAATTCAGCATTTATCCTTTTTACTCATCTTCTGCCACCAAACAATCTCATCATGTGTAGCAATATTTTATTACACCTAATTCAGCATTTATCGTTTTTTCTCATCTTCTGCCACCAAACAATCTCATCATGTGTAGCAATATTTTATTACACCTAATTCAGCATTTATCGTTTTTTCTCATCTTCTGCCACCAAACAATCTCATCATGTGTAGCAATATTTTATTACATCTAATTCAGCATTTATCGTTTTTACTCATCTTCTGCCACCAAACAATCTCATCATGTGTAGCAATATTTTATTACATCTAATTCAGCATTTATCGTTTTTTCTCATCTTCTGCCACCAAACCATATCATCATGTGTAGCAATATTTTATTACACCTAATTCAGCATTTATCCTTTTTTCTCATCTTCTGCCACCAAACAATCTCATCATGTGTAGCAATATTTTATTACACCTAATTCAGCATTTATCCTTTTTTCTCATCTTCTGCCACGAAACCATATCATCATGTGTAGCAATATTTTATTACATCTAATTCAACATTTATCGTTTTTTCTCATCTTCTGCCACCAAACAATCTCATCATGTGTAGCAATATTTTATTACACCTAATTCAGCATTTATCCTTTTTTCTCATCTTCTGCCACGAAACCATATCATCATGTGTAGCAATATTTTATTACATCTAATTCAACATTTATCGTTTTTTCTCATCTTCTGCCACGAAACCATATCATCATGTGTAGCAATATTTTATTACACCTAATTCAGCATTTATCCTTTTTTCTCATCTTCTGCCACGAAACCATATCATCATGTGTAGCAATATTTTATTACACCTAATTCAGCATTTATCCTTTTTTCTCATCTTCTGCCACGAAACCATATCATCATGTGTAGCAATATTTTATTACATCTAATTCAACATTTATCGTTTTTTCTCATCTTCTGCCACGAAACCATATCATCATGTGTAGCAATATTTTATTACACCTAATTCAGCATTTATCCTTTTTTCTCATCTTCTGCCACGAAACCATCTCATCATGTGTAGCAATATTTTATTACATCTAATTCAGCATTTATCCTTTTTTCTCATCTTCTGACACGAAACCATATCATCATGTGTAGCAATATTTTATTACATCTAATTCAGCATTTATCCTTTTTTCTCATCTTCTGCCACGAAACCATATCATCATGTGTAGCAATATTTTATTACATCTAATTCAGCATTTATCGTTTTTTCTCATCTTCTGCCACGAAACCATATCATCATGTGTAGCAATATTTTATTACATCTAATTCAGCATTTATCCTTTTTTCTCATCTTCTGCCACGAAATCATATCATCATGTGTAGCAATATTTTATTACATCTAATTCAACATTTATCGTTTTTTCTCATCTTCTGCCACGAAACCATATCATCATGTGTAGCAATATTTTATTACACCTAATTCAGCATTTATCCTTTTTTCTCATCTTCTGCCACGAAACCATCTCATCATGTGTAGCAATATTTTATTACACCTAATTCAGCATTTATCCTTTTTACTCATCTTCTGCCACCAAACAATCTCATCATGTGTAGCAATATTTTATTACATCTAATTCAACATTTATCGTTTTTTCTCATCTTCTGCCACCAAACCATATCATCATGTGTAGCAATATTTTATTACACCTAATTCAGCATTTATCCTTTTTTCTCATCTTCTGCCACGAAACCATCTCATCATGTGTAGCAATATTTTATTACACCTAATTCAGCATTTATCTTTTTTTCTCATCTTCTGCCACCAAACCATATCATCATGTGTAGCAATATTTTATTACACCTAATTCAGCATTTATCCTTTTTTCTCATCTTCTGCCACGAAACCATCTCATCATGTGTAGCAATATTTTATTACACCTAATTCAGCATTTATCCTTTTTTCTCATCTTCTGCCACGAAACCATATCATCATGTGTAGCAATATTTTATTACACCTAATTCAGCATTTATCCTTTTTTCTCATCTTCTGCCACGAAACCATCTCATCATGTGTAGCAATATTTTATTACACCTAATTCAACATTTATCGTTTTTTCTCATCTTCTGCCACCAAACCATATCATCATGTGTAGCAATATTTTATTACACCTAATTCAGCATTTATCCTTTTTTCTCATCTTCTGCCACCAAACCATATCATCATGTGTAGCAATATTTTATTACACCTAATTCAGCATTTATCCTTTTTTCTCATCTTCTGCCACGAAACCATATCATCATGTGTAGCAATATTTTATTACACCTAATTCAGCATTTATCCTTTTTACTCATCTTCTGCCACCAAACAATCTCATCATGTGTAGCAATATTTTATTACATCTAATTCAACATTTATCGTTTTTTCTCATCTTCTGCCACCAAACAGTATCATCATGTGTAGCAATATTTTATTACACCTAATTCAGCATTTATCCTTTTTTCTAATCTTCTGCCACGAAACCATATCATCATGTGTAGCAATATTTTATTACACCTAATTCAGCATTTATCATTTTTACTCATCTTCTGCCACCAAACAATCTCATCATGTGTAGCAATATTTTATTACATCTAATTCAGCATTTATCGTTTTTTCTCATCTTCTGCCACCAAACCATATCATCATGTGTAGCAATATTTTATTACACCTAATTCAGCATTTATCCTTTTTTCTCATCCTCTGCCACGAAACCATATCATCATGTGTAGCAATATTTTATTACACCTAATTCAGCATTTATCCTTTTTTCTCATCTTCTGCCACGAAACCATCTCATCATGTGTAGCAATATTTTATTACACCTAATTCAGCATTTATCCTTTTTTCTCATCTTCTGCCACGAAACAATCTCATCATGTGTAGCAATATTTTATTACATCTAATTCAGCATTTATCGTTTTTTCTCATCTTCTGCCACCAAATCATATCATCATGTGTAGCAATATTTTATTACACCTAATTCAGCATTTATCATTTTTTCTCATCTTCTGCCACGAAACCATCTCATCATGTGTAGCAATATTTTATTACACCTAATTCAGCATTTATCCTTTTTTCTCATCTTCTGCCACGAAACAATCTCATCATGTGTAGCAATATTTTATTACATCTAATTCAGCATTTATCGTTTTTTCTCATCTTCTGCCACCAAACAATCTCATCATGTGTAGCAATATTTTATTACACCTAATTCAGCATTTATCATTTTTTCTCATCTTCTGCCACGAAACCATCTCATCATGTGTAGCAATATTTTATTACACCTAATTCAGCATTTATCCTTTTTTCTCATCTTCTGCCACGAAACAATCTCATCATGTGTAGCAATATTTTATTACATCTAATTCAGCATTTATCGTTTTTTCTCATCTTCTGCCACCAAACAATCTCATCATGTGTAGCAATATTTTATTACACCTAATTCAGCATTTATCATTTTTTCTCATCTTCTGCCACGAAACCATCTCATCATGTGTAGCAATATTTTATTACACCTAATTCAGCATTTATCATTTTTTCTCATCTTCTGCCACGAAACCATCTCATCATGTGTAGCAATATTTTATTACACCTAATTCAGCATTTATCCTTTTTTCTCATCTTCTGCCACGAAACCATCTCATCATGTGTAGCAATATTTTATTACACCTAATTCAGCATTTATCCTTTTCTCTCATCTTCTGCCACGAAACAATCTCATCATGTGTAGCAATATTTTATTACACCTAATTCAGCATTTATCCTTTTTTCTCATCTTCTGCCACGAAACAATCTCATCATGTGTAGCAATATTTTATTACACCTAATTCAGCATTTATCCTTTTTTCTCATCTTCTGCCACCAAACTATCTCATCATGTGTAGCAATATTTTATTACACCTAATTCAGCATTTATCCTTTTTTCTCATCTTCTGCCACCAAACAATCTCATCATGTGTAGCAATATTTTATTACACCTAATTCAGCATTTATCCTTTTTTCTCATCTTCTGCCACGAAACAATCTCATCATGTGTAGCAATATTTTATTACACCTAATTCAGCATTTATCGTTTTTTCTCATCTTCTGCCACGAAACCATATCATCATGTGTAGCAATATTTTATTACACCTAATTCAGCATTTATCCTTTTTTCTCATCTTCTGCCACGAAACCATCTCATCATGTGTAGCAATATTTTATTACACCTAATTCAGCATTTATCCTTTTTACTCATTTTCTGCCACCAAACAATCTCATCATGTGTAGCAATATTTTATTACATCTAATTCAACATTTATCGTTTTTTCTCATCTTCTGCCACCAAACCATATCATCATGTGTAGCAATATTTTATTACACCTAATTCAGCATTTATCCTTTTTTCTCATCTTCTGCCACGAAACCATATCATCATGTGTAGCAATATTTTATTACACCTAATTCAGCATTTATCCTTTTTTCTCATCTTCTGCCACGAAACCATCTCATCATGTGTAGCAATATTTTATTACACCTAATTCAGCATTTATCCTTTTTTCTCATCTTCTGCCACGAAACCATATCATCATGTGTAGCAATATTTTATTACACCTAATTCAGCATTTATCCTTTTTTCTCATCTTCTGCCACGAAACCATCTCATCATGTGTAGCAATATTTTATTACACCTAATTCAGCATTTATCCTTTTTACTCATTTTCTGCCACCAAACAATCTCATCATGTGTAGCAATATTTTATTACATCTAATTCAACATTTATCGTTTTTTCTCATCTTCTGCCACCAAACCATATCATCATGTGTAGCAATATTTTATTACACCTAATTCAGCATTTATCCTTTTTTCTCATCTTCTGCCACGAAACCATATCATCATGTGTAGCAATATTTTATTACACCTAATTCAGCATTTATCCTTTTTTCTCATCTTCTGCCACGAAACCATCTCATCATGTGTAGCAATATTTTATTACACCTAATTCAGCATTTATCCTTTTTTCTCATCTTCTGCCACGAAACCATCTCATCATGTGTAGCAATATTTTATTACACCTAATTCAGCATTTATCCTTTTTTCTCATCTTCTGCCACGAAACCATATCATCATGTGTAGCAATATTTTATTACACCTAATTCAGCATTTATCCTTTTTTCTCATCTTCTGCCACGAAACAATCTCATCATGTGTAGCAATATTTTATTACATCTAATTCAGCATTTATCCTTTTTTCTCATCTTCTGCCACGAAACAATCTCATCATGTGTAGCAATATTTTATTACATCTAATTCAGCATTTATCCTTTTTTCTCATCTTCTGCCACGAAACAATCTCATCATGTGTAGCAATATTTTATTACATCTAATTCAGCATTTATCCTTTTTTCTCATCTTCTGCCACGAAACAATCTCATCATGTGTAGCAATATTTTATTACATCTAATTCAACATTTATCATTTTTTCTCATCTTCTGCCACCAAACAATCTCATCATGTGTAGCAATATTTTATTACATCTAATTCAGCATTTATCATTTTTTCTCATCTTCTGCCACCAAATCATATCATCATGTGTAGCAATATTTTATTACACCTAATTCAGCATTTATCATTTTTTCTCATCTTCTGCCACGAAACCATCTCATCATGTGTAGCAATATTTTATTACACCTAATTCAGCATTTATCCTTTTTTCTCATCTTCTGCCACGAAACCATCTCATCATGTGTAGCAATATTTTATTACACCTAATTCAGCATTTATCCTTTTCTCTCATCTTCTGCCACGAAACAATCTCATCATGTGTAGCAATATTTTATTACACCTAATTCAGCATTTATCCTTTTTTCTCATCTTCTGCCACGAAACAATCTCATCATGTGTAGCAATATTTTATTACACCTAATTCAGCATTTATCCTTTTTTCTCATCTTCTGCCACCAAACTATCTCATCATGTGTAGCAATATTTTATTACACCTAATTCAGCATTTATCCTTTTTTCTCATCTTCTGCCACCAAACAATCTCATCATGTGTAGCAATATTTTATTACACCTAATTCAGCATTTATCCTTTTTTCTCATCTTCTGCCACGAAACAATCTCATCATGTGTAGCAATATTTTATTACACCTAATTCAGCATTTATCCTTTTTTCTCATCTTCTGCCACCAAATCATATCATCATGTGTAGCAATATTTTATTACACCTAATTCAGCATTTATCATTTTTTCTCATCTTCTGCCACGAAACCATCTCATCATGTGTAGCAATATTTTATTACACCTAATTCAGCATTTATCCTTTTTTCTCATCTTCTGCCACGAAACAATCTCATCATGTGTAGCAATATTTTATTACATCTAATTCAGCATTTATCGTTTTTTCTTATCTTCTGCCACCAAACAATCTCATCATGTGTAGCAATATTTTATTACACCTAATTCAGCATTTATCATTTTTTCTCATCTTCTGCCACGAAACCATCTCATCATGTGTAGCAATATTTTATTACACCTAATTCAGCATTTATCCTTTTTTCTCATCTTCTGCCACGAAACAATCTCATCATGTGTAGCAATATTTTATTACATCTAATTCAGCATTTATCGTTTTTTCTCATCTTCTGCCACCAAACAATCTCATCATGTGTAGCAATATTTTATTACACCTAATTCAGCATTTATCATTTTTTCTCATCTTCTGCCACGAAACCATCTCATCATGTGTAGCAATATTTTATTACACCTAATTCAGCATTTATCCTTTTTTCTCATCTTCTGCCACGAAACAATCTCATCATGTGTAGCAATATTTTATTACATCTAATTCAGCATTTATCGTTTTTTCTCATCTTCTGCCACCAAACAATCTCATCATGTGTAGCAATATTTTATTACACCTAATTCAGCATTTATCATTTTTTCTCATCTTCTGCCACGAAACAATCTCATCATGTGTAGCAATATTTTATTACATCTAATTCAGCATTTATCCTTTTTTCTCATCTTCTGCCACCAAACAATCTCATCATGTGTAGCAATATTTTATTACACCTAATTCAGCATTTATCGTTTTTTCTCATCTTCTGCCACCAAACCATATCATCATGTGTAGCAATATTTTATTACACCTAATTCAGCATTTATCCTTTTTTCTCATCTTCTGCCACGAAACCATATCATCATGTGTAGCAATATTTTATTACACCTAATTCAGCATTTATCCTTTTTTCTCATCTTCTGCCACGAAACCATCTCATCATGTGTAGCAATATTTTATTACACCTAATTCAGCATTTATCGTTTTTTCTCATCTTCTGCCACGAAACCATCTCATCATGTGTAGCAATATTTTATTACACCTAATTCAGCATTTATCATTTTTTCTCATCTTCTGCCACGAAACCATCTCATCATGTGTAGCAATATTTTATTACACCTAATTCAGCATTTATCCTTTTTTCTCATCTTCTGCCACGAAACCATATCATCATGTGTAGCAATATTTTATTACACCTAATTCAGCATTTATCCTTTTTTCTCATCTTCTGCCACGAAACAATCTCATCATGTGTAGCAATATTTTATTACATCTAATTCAGCATTTATCGTTTTTTCTCATCTTCTGCCACCAAACAATCTCATCATGTGTAGCAATATTTTATTACATCTAATTCAGCATTTATCGTTTTTTCTCATCTTCTGCCACCAAATCATATCATCATGTGTAGCAATATTTTATTACACCTAATTCAGCATTTATCATTTTTTCTCATCTTCTGCCACGAAACCATCTCATCATGTGTAGCAATATTTTATTACACCTAATTCAGCATTTATCCTTTTTTCTCATCTTCTGCCACGAAACAATCTCATCATGTGTAGCAATATTTTATTACATCTAATTCAGCATTTATCCTTTTTTCTCATCTTCTGCCACGAAACAATCTCATCATGTGTAGCAATATTTTATTACATCTAATTCAGCATTTATCGTTTTTTCTCATCTTCTGCCACCAAATCATATCATCATGTGTAGCAATATTTTATTACACCTAATTCAGCATTTATCATTTTTTCTCATCTTCTGCCACGAAACCATCTCATCATGTGTAGCAATATTTTATTACACCTAATTCAGCATTTATCCTTTTTTCTCATCTTCTGCCACGAAACCATCTCATCATGTGTAGCAATATTTTATTACACCTAATTCAGCATTTATCCTTTTCTCTCATCTTCTGCCACGAAACAATCTCATCATGTGTAGCATTATTTTATTACACCTAATTCAGCATTTATCCTTTTTTCTCATCTTCTGCCACGAAACAATCTCATCATGTGTAGCAATATTTTATTACACCTAATTCAGCATTTATCCTTTTTTCTCATCTTCTGCCACCAAACTATCTCATCATGTGTAGCAATATTTTATTACACCTAATTCAGCATTTATCCTTTTTTCTCATCTTCTGCCACCAAACAATCTCATCATGTGTAGCAATATTTTATTACACCTAATTCAGCATTTATCCTTTTTTCTCATCTTCTGCCACGAAACAATCTCATCATGTGTAGCAATATTTTATTACACCTAATTCAGCATTTATCCTTTTTTCTCATCTTCTGCCACCAAACAATCTCATCATGTGTAGCAATATTTTATTACACCTAATTCAGCATTTATCCTTTTTTCTCATCTTCTGCCACGAAACAATCTCATCATGTGTAGCAATATTTTATTACACCTATTTCAGCATTTAACCATTTTTTCTCATCTTCTGCCACGAAACAATCTCATCATGTGTAGCAATATTTTATTACACCTCATTCAGCATTTATCCTTTTTTCTCATCTTCTGCCATGAAACAATCTCATCATGTGTAGCAATATTTTATTACACCTAATTCAGCATTTATCCTTTTTTCTCATCTTCTGCCACCAAACAATCTCATCATGTGTAGCAATATTTTATTACACCTAATTCAGCATTTATCCTTTTTTCTCATCTTCTGCCACGAAACAATCTCATCATGTGTAGCAATATTTTATTACACCTAATTCAGCATTTATCCTTTTTTCTCATCTTCTGCCACCAAACAATCTCATCATGTGTAGCAATATTTTATTACACCTAATTCAGCATTTATCCTTTTTTCTCATCTTCTGCCACCAAACAATCTCATCATGTGTAGCAATATTTTATTACATCTAATTCAGCATTTATCGTTTTTTCTCATCTTCTGCCACCAAATCATATCATCATGTGTAGCAATATTTTATTACACCTAATTCAGCATTTATCCTTTTTTCTCATCTTCTGCCACCAAACAATCTCATCATGTGTAGCAATATTTTATTACACCTAATTCAGCATTTATCCTTTTTTCTCATCTTCTGCCACCAAACAATCTCATCATGTGTAGCAATATTTTATTACACCTAATTCAGCATTTATCCTTTTTTCTCATCTTCTGCCACCAAACAATCTCATCATGTGTAGCAATATTTTATTACACCTAATTCAGCATTTATCCTTTTTTCTCATCTTCTGCCACCAAACAATCTCATCATGTGTAGCAATATTTTATTACACCTAATTCAGCATTTATCCTTTTTTCTCATCTTCTGCCACGAAACAATCTCATCATGTGTAGCAATATTTTATTACATCTAATTCAGCATTTATCCTTTTTTCTCATCTTCTAACACCAAATAATCTCATCATGTGTAGCAATATTTTATTACATCTAATTCAGCATTTATCGTTTTTTCTCATCTTCTGCCACCAAATCATATCATCATGTGTAGCAATATTTTATTACACCTAATTCAGCATTTATCCTTTTTTCTCATCTTCTGCCACCAAACAATCTCATCATGTGTAGCAATATTTTATTACATCTAATTCAGCATTTATCGTTTTTTCTCATCTTCTGCCACCAAATCATATCATCATGTGTAGCAATATTTTATTACACCTAATTCAGCATTTATCCTTTTTTCTCATCTTCTGCCACCAAACAATCTCATCATGTGTAGCAATATTTTATTACATCTAATTCAGCATTTATCGTTTTTTCTCATCTTCTGCCACCAAATCATATCATCATGTGTAGCAATATTTTATTACACCTAATGCAGCATTTATCCTTTTTTCTCATCTTCTGCCACCAAACAATCTCATCATGTGTAGCAATATTTTATTACATCTAATTCAGCATTTATCGTTTTTTCTCATCTTCTGCCACCAAACAATCTCATCATGTGTAGCAATATTTTATTACACCTAATTCAGCATTTATCCTTTTTTCTCATCTTCTGCCACCAAACAATCTCATCATGTGTAGCAATATTTTATTACACCTAATTCAGCATTTATCCTTTTTTCTCATCTTCTGCCACCAAACAATCTCATCATGTGTAGCAATATTTTATTACACCTAATTCAGCATTTATCCTTTTTTCTCATCTTCTGCCACCAAACAATCTCATCATGTGTAGCAATATTTTATTACACCTAATGCAGCATTTATCCTTTTTTCTCATCTTCTGCCACCAAACAATCTCATCATGTGTAGCAATATTTTATTACACCTAATTCAGCATTTATCCTTTTTTCTCATCTTCTGCCACCAAACAATCTCATCATGTGTAGCAATATTTTATTACACCTAATGCAGCATTTATCCTTTTTTCTCATCTTCTGCCACCAAACAATCTCATCATGTGTAGCAATATTTTATTACACCTAATTCAGCATTTATCCTTTTTTCTCATCTTCTGCCACCAAACAATCTCATCATGTGTAGCAATATTTTATTACACCTAATTCAGCATTTATCCTTTTTTCTCATCTTCTGCCACCAAACAATCTCATCATGTGTAGCAATATTTTATTACACCTAATTCAGCATTTATCCTTTTTTCTCATCTTCTGCCACCAAACAATCTCATCATGTGTAGCAATATTTTATTACACCTAATTCAGCATTTATCCTTTTTTCTCATCTTCTGCCACGAAACAATCTCATCATGTGTAGCAATATTTTATTACATCTAATTCAGCATTTATCCTTTTTTCTCATCTTCTAACACCAAATAATCTCATCATGTGTAGCAATATTTTATTACATCTAATTCAGCATTTATCGTTTTTTCTCATCTTCTGCCACCAAATCATATCATCATGTGTAGCAATATTTTATTACACCTAATTCAGCATTTATCCTTTTTTCTCATCTTCTGCCACCAAACAATCTCATCATGTGTAGCAATATTTTATTACATCTAATTCAGCATTTATCGTTTTTTCTCATCTTCTGCCACCAAATCATATCATCATGTGTAGCAATATTTTATTACACCTAATTCAGCATTTATCCTTTTTTCTCATCTTCTGCCACCAAACAATCTCATCATGTGTAGCAATATTTTATTACATCTAATTCAGCATTTATCGTTTTTTCTCATCTTCTGCCACCAAATCATATCACTATGTGTAGCAATATTTTATTACACCTAATGCAGCATTTATCCTTTTTTCTCATCTTCTGCCACCAAACAATCTCATCATGTGTAGCAATATTTTATTACATCTAATTCAGCATTTATCGTTTTTTCTCATCTTCTGCCACCAAACAATCTCATCATGTGTAGCAATATTTTATTACACCTAATTCAGCATTTATCCTTTTTTCTCATCTTCTGCCACCAAACAATCTCATCATGTGTAGCAATATTTTATTACACCTAATTCAGCATTTATCCTTTTTTCTCATCTTCTGCCACCAAACCATCTCATCATGTGTAGCAATATTTTATTACATCTAATTCAGCATTTATCGTTTCTTCTCATCTTCTGCCACCAAATCATATCATCATGTGTAGCAATATTTTATTACACCTAATTCAGCATTTATCCTTTTTTCTCATCTTCTGCCACCAAACAATCTCATCATGTGTAGCAATATTTTATTACATCTAATTCAGCATTTATCGTTTTTTCTCATCTTCTGCCACCAAATCATATCATCATGTGTAGCAATATTTTATTACACCTAATTCAGCATTTATCCTTTTTTCTCATCTTCTGCCACCAAACAATCTCATCATGTGTAGCAATATTTTATTACATCTAATTCAGCATTTATCGTTTTTTCTCATCTTCTGCCACCAAATCATATCATCATGTGTAGCAATATTTTATTACACCTAATTCAGCATTTATCCTTTTTTCTCATCTTCTGCCACCAAACAATCTCATCATGTGTCGCAATATTTTATTACATCTAATTCAGCATTTATCGTTTTTTCTCATCTTCTGCCACCAAATCATATCATCATGTGTAGCAATATTTTATTACACCTAATTCAGCATTTATCCTTTTTTCTCATCTTCTGCCACCAGACAATCTCATCATGTGTAGCAATATTTTATTACACCTAATTCAGCATTTATCCTTTTTTCTCATCTTCTGCCACGAAACAATCTCATCATGTGTAGCAATATTTTATTACACCTAATTCAGCATTTATCCTTTTTTCTCATCTTCTGCCACCAAACAATCTCATCATGTGTAGCAATATTTTATTACACCTAATTCAGCATTTATCCTTTTTTCTCATCTTCTGCCACCAAACAATCTCATCATGTGTAGCAATATTTTATTACACCTAATTCAGCATTTATCCTTTTTTCTCATCTTCTGCCACGAAACAATCTCATCATGTGTAGCAATATTTTATTACACCTAATTCAGCATTTATCGTTTTTTCTCATCTTCTGCCACCAAATCATATCATCATGTGTAGCAATATTTTATTACACCTAATTCAGCATTTATCCTTTTTTCTCATCTTCTGCCACCAAACAATCTCATCATGTGTAGCAATATTTTATTACATCTAATTCAGCATTTATCGTTTTTTCTCATCTTCTGCCACCAAATCATATCATTATGTGTAGCAATATTTTATTACACCTAATTCAGCATTTATCCTTTTTTCTCATCTTCTGCCACCAAACAATCTCATCATGTGTAGCAATATTTTATTACACCTAATTGAGCATTTATCCTTTTTTCTCATCTTCTGCCACCAAACAATCTCATCATGTGTAGCAATATTTTATTACATCTAATTCAGCATTTATCGTTTTTTCTCATCTTCTGCCACCAAATCATATCATCATGTGTAGCAATATTTTATTACACCTAATTCAGCATTTATCGTTTTTTCTCATCTTCTGCCACCAAACAATCTCATCATGTGTAGCAATATTTTATTACACCTAATTCAGCATTTATCCTTTTTTCTCATCTTCTGCCACCAAACAATCTCATCATGTGTAGCAATATTTTATTACATCTAATTCAACATTTATCGTTTTTACTCATCTTCTGCCACCAAATCATATCATCATGTGTAGCAATATTTTATTACACCTAATTCAGCATTTATCCTTTTTTCTCATCTTCTGCCACGAAACCATCTCATCATGTGTAGCAATATTTTATTACACCTAATTCAGCATTTATCCTTTTTTCTCAACTTCTGCCACGAAACAATCTCATCATGTGTAGCAATATTTTATTACACCTAATTCAGCATTTATCCTTTTTTCTCATCTTCTGCCACGAAACAATCTCATCATGTGTAGCAATATTTTATTACACCTAATTCAGCATTTATCCTTTTTTCTCATCTTCTGCCACGAAACCATATCATCATGTGTAGCAATATTTTATTACACCTAATTCAGCATTTATCCTTTTTTCTCATCTTCTGCCACGAAACAATCTCATCATGTGTAGCAATATTTTATTACACCTAATTCAGCATTTATCCTTTTTTCTCATCTTCTGCCACGAAACAATCTCATCATGTGTAGCAATATTTTATTACACCTAATTCAGCATTTATCCTTTTTTCTCATCTTCTGCCACGAAACAATCTCATCATGTGTAGCAATATTTTATTACACCTAATTCAGCATTTATCCTTTTTTCTCATCTTCTGCCACGAAACAATCTCATCATGTGTAGCAATATTTTATTACACCTAATTCAGCATTTATCCTTTTTTCTCATCTTCTGCCACCAAACAATCTCATCATGTGTAGCAATATTTTATTACACCTAATTCAGCATTTATCCTTTTTTCTCATCTTCTGCCACGAAACAATCTCATCATGTGTAGCAATATTTTATTACACCTAATTCAGCATTTATCCTTTTTTCTCATCTTCTGCCACGAAACAATCTCATCATGTGTAGCAATATTTTATTACACCTAATTCAGCATTTATCCTTTTTTCTCATCTTCTGCCACCAAACAATCTCATCATGTGTAGCAATATTTTATTACACCTAATTCAGCATTTATCCTTTTTTCTCATCTTCTGCCACGAAACAATCTCATCATGTGTAGCAATATTTTATTACACCTAATTCAGCATTTATCCTTTTTTCTCATCTTCTGCCACCAAACAATCTCATCATGTGTAGCAATATTTTATTACACCTAATTCAGCATTTATCCTTTTTTCTCATCTTCTGCCACGAAACAATCTCATCATGTGTAGCAATATTTTATTACACCTAATTCAGCATTTATCCTTTTTTCTCATCTTCTGCCACGAAACAATCTCATCATGTGTAGCAATATTTTATTACATCTAATTCAGCATTTATCCTTTTTTCTCATCTTCTGCCACCAAACAATCTCATCATGTGTAGCAATATTTTATTACACCTAATTCAGCATTTATCCTTTTTTCTCATCTTCTGCCACCAAACAATCTCATCATGTGTAGCAATATTTTATTACATCTAATTCAGCATTTATCCTTTTTTCTCATCTTCTGCCACGAAACAATCTCATCATGTGTAGCAATATTTTATTACACCTAATTCAGCATTTATCCTTTTTTCTCATCTTCTGCCACGAAACAATCTCATCATGTGTAGCAATATTTTATTACACCTAATTCAGCATTTATCCTTTTTTCTCATCTTCTGCCACCAAACAATCTCATCATGTGTAGCAATATTTTATTACATCTAATTCAGCATTTATCCTTTTTTCTCATCTTCTGCCACGAAACAATCTCATCATGTGTAGCAATATTTTATTACACCTAATTCAGCATTTATCCTTTTTTCTCATCTTCTGCCACGAAACAATCTCATCATGTGTAGCAATATTTTATTACACCTAATTCAGCATTTATCCTTTTTTCTCATCTTCTGCCACGAAACAATCTCATCATGTGTAGCAATATTTTATTACACCTAATTCAGCATTTATCCTTTTTTCTCATCTTCTGCCACCAAACAATCTCATCATGTGTAGCAATATTTTATTACATCTAATTCAGCATTTATCCTTTTTTCTCATCTTCTGCCACCAAACAATCTCATCATGTGTAGCAATATTTTATTACACCTAATTCAGCATTTATCCTTTTTTCTCATCTTCTGCCACCAAACAATCTCATCATGTGTAGCAATATTTTATTACACCTAATTCAGCATTTATCCTTTTTTCTCATCTTCTGCCACGAAACAATCTCATCATGTGTAGCAATATTTTATTACACCTAATTCAGCATTTATCCTTTTTTCTCATCTTCTGCCACCAAACAATCTCATCATGTGTAGCAATATTTTATTACACCTAATTCAACATTTATCCTTTTTTCTCATCTTCTGCCACCAAACAATCTCATCATGTGTAGCAATATTTTATTACACCTAATTCAGCATTTATCCTTTTTTCTCATCTTCTGCCACGAAACAATCTCATCATGTGTAGCAATATTTTATTACACCTAATTCAGCATTTATCCTTTTTTCTCATCTTCTGCCACCAAACAATCTCATCATGTGTAGCAATATTTTATTACATCTAATTCAGCATTTATCCTTTTTTCTCATCTTCTGCCACCAAACAATCTCATCATGTGTAGCAATATTTTATTACACCTAATTCAGCATTTATCCTTTTTTCTCATCTTCTGCCACCAAACAATCTCATCATGTGTAGCAATATTTTATTACATCTAATTCAACATTTATCGTTTTTACTCATCTTCTGCCACCAAACAATCTCATCATGTGTAGCAATATTTTATTACACCTAATTCAGCATTTATCCTTTTTTCTCATCTTCTGCCACCAAACAATCTCATCATGTGTAGCAATATTTTATTACATCTAATTCAACATTTATCGTTTTTACTCATCTTCTGCCACCAAACAATCTCATCATGTGTAGCAATATTTTATTACATCTAATTCAGCATTTATCCTTTTTTCTCATCTTCTGCCACCAAACAATCTCATCATGTGTAGCAATATTTTATTACATCTAATTCAACATTTATCGTTTTTACTCATCTTCTGCCACCAAACAATCTCATCATGTGTAGCAATATTTTATTACATCTAATTCAGCATTTATCCTTTTCTCTCATCTTCTGCCACCAAACAATCTCATCATGTGTAGCAATATTTTATTACATCTAATTCAACATTTATCGTTTTTACTCATCTTCTGCCACCAAACAATCTCATCATGTGTAGCAATATTTTATTACATCTAATTCAACATTTATCGTTTTTTCTCATCTTCTGCCACGAAACAATCTCATCATGTGTAGCAATATTTTATTACATCTAATTCAACATTTATCGTTTTTACTCATCTTCTGCCACCAAACAATCTCATCATGTGTAGCAATATTTTATTACATCTAATTCAGCATTTATCCTTTTCTCTCATCTTCTGCCACCAAACAATCTCATCATGTGTAGCAATATTTTATTACATCTAATTCAGCATTTATCCTTTTTTCTCATCTTCTGCCACCAAACAATCTCATCATGTGTAGCAATATTTTATTACATCTAATTCAACATTTATCCTTTTTTCTCATCTTCTGCCACCAAACAATCTCATCATGTGTAGCAATATTTTATTACATCTAATTCAACATTTATCCTTTTTTCTCATCTTCTGCCACCAAACAATCTCATCATGTGTAGCAATATTTTATTACATCTAATTCAGCATTTATCCTTTTTTCTCATCTTCTGCCACCAAACAATCTCATCATGTGTAGCAATATTTTATTACATCAAATTCAGCATTTATCCTTTTTTCTCATCTTCTGCCACCAAACAATCTCATCATGTGTAGCAATATTTTATTACATCTAATTCAGCATTTATCCTTTTTTCTCATCTTCTGCCACCAAACAATCTCATCATGTGTAGCAATATTTTATTACACCTAATTCAGCATTTATCATTTTTTCTCATCTTCTGCCACCAAACAATCTCATCATGTGTAGCAATATTTTATTACATCTAATTCAACATTTATCGTTTTTACTCATCTTCTGCCACCAAACAATCTCATCATGTGTAGCAATATTTTATTACATCTAATTCAACATTTATCCTTTTTTCTCATCTTCTGCCACCAAACAATCTCATCATGTGTAGCAATATTTTATTACATCTAATTCAACATTTATCGTTTTTACTCATCTTCTGCCACCAAACAATCTCATCATGTGTAGCAATATTTTATTACATCTAATTCAACATTTATCCTTTTTTCTCATCTTCTGCCACCAAACAATCTCATCATGTGTAGCAATATTTTATTACATCTAATTCAACATTTATCGTTTTTACTCATCTTCTGCCACCAAACAATCTCATCATGTGTAGCAATATTTTATTACATCTAATTCAACATTTATCCTTTTTTCTCATCTTCTGCCACCAAACAATCTCATCATGTGTAGCAATATTTTATTACACCTAATTCAGCATTTATCGTTTTTACTCATCTTCTGCCACCAAACAATCTCATCATGTGTAGCAATATTTTATTACATCTAATTCAGCATTTATCGTTTTTTCTCATCTTCTGCCACCAAACAATCTCATCATGTGTAGCAATATTTTATTACACCTAATTCAACATTTATCGTTTTTACTCATCTTCTGCCACCAAACAATCTCATCATGTGTAGCAATATTTTATTACACCTAATTCAGCATTTATCGTTTTTACTCATCTTCTGCCACCAAACAATCTCATCATGTGTAGCAATATTTTATTACATCTAATTCAACATTTATCGTTTTTACTCATCTTCTGCCACCAAACCATCTCATCATGTGTAGCAATATTTTATTACACCTAATTCAGCATTTATCGTTTTTACTCATCTTCTGCCACCAAACAATCTCATCATGTGTAGCAATATTTTATTACATCTAATTCAGCATTTATCGTTTTTTCTCATCTTCTGCCACCAAACAATCTCATCATGTGTAGCAATATTTTATTACACCTAATTCAGCATTTATCGTTTTTACTCATCTTCTGCCACCAAACAATCTCATCATGTGTAGCAATATTTTATTACATCTAATTCAGCATTTATCGTTTTTTCTCATCTTCTGCCACCAAACAATCTCATCATGTGTAGCAATATTTTATTACACCTAATTCAACATTTATCGTTTTTACTCATCTTCTGCCACCAAACAATCTCATCATGTGTAGCAATATTTTATTACACCTAATTCAGCATTTATCGTTTTTACTCATCTTCTGCCACCAAACAATCTCATCATGTGTAGCAATATTTTATTACACCTAATTCAGCATTTATCGTTTTTACTCATCTTCTGCCACCAAACAATCTCATCATGTGTAGCAATATTTTATTACATCTAATTCAGCATTTATCGTTTTTACTCATCTTCTGCCACCAAACAATCTCATCATGTGTAGCAATATTTTATTACACCTAATTCAGCATTTATCGTTTTTACTCATCTTCTGCCACCAAACAATCTCATCATGTGTAGCAATATTTTATTACATCTAATTCAACATTTATCCTTTTTTCTCATCTTCTGCCACCAAACAATCTCATCATGTGTAGCAATATTTTATTACACCTAATTCAGCATTTATCGTTTTTACTCATCTTCTGCCACCAAACAATCTCATCATGTGTAGCAATATTTTATTACATCTAATTCAACATTTATCCTTTTTTCTCATCTTCTGCCACCAAACAATCTCATCATGTGTAGCAATATTTTATTACACCTAATTCAGCATTTATCGTTTTTACTCATCTTCTGCCACCAAACAATCTCATCATGTGTAGCAATATTTTATTACATCTAATTCAACATTTATCCTTTTTTCTCATCTTCTGCCACCAAACAATCTCATCATGTGTAGCAATATTTTATTACACCTAATTCAGCATTTATCGTTTTTACTCATCTTCTGCCACCAAACAATCTCATCATGTGTAGCAATATTTTATTACATCTAATTCAACATTTATCCTTTTTTCTCATCTTCTGCCACCAAACAATCTCATCATGTGTAGCAATATTTTATTACACCTAATTCAGCATTTATCGTTTTTACTCATCTTCTGCCACCAAACAATCTCATCATGTGTAGCAATATTTTATTACATCTAATTCAACATTTATCCTTTTTTCTCATCTTCTGCCACCAAACAATCTCATCATGTGTAGCAATATTTTATTACACCTAATTCAGCATTTATCGTTTTTACTCATCTTCTGCCACCAAACAATCTCATCATGTGTAGCAATATTTTATTACATCTAATTCAACATTTATCCTTTTTTCTCATCTTCTGCCACCAAACAATCTCATCATGTGTAGCAATATTTTATTACACCTAATTCAGCATTTATCGTTTTTACTCATCTTCTGCCACCAAACAATCTCATCATGTGTAGCAATATTTTATTACATCTAATTCAACATTTATCCTTTTTTCTCATCTTCTGCCACCAAACAATCTCATCATGTGTAGCAATATTTTATTACACCTAATTCAGCATTTATCGTTTTTACTCATCTTCTGCCACCAAACAATCTCATCATGTGTAGCAATATTTTATTACATCTAATTTAACATTTATCCTTTTTTCTCATCTTCTGCCACCAAACAATCTCATCATGTGTAGCAATATTTTATTACACCTAATTCAGCATTTATCGTTTTTACTCATCTTCTGCCACCAAACAATCTCATCATGTGTAGCAATATTTTATTACATCTAATTCAACATTTATCCTTTTTTCTCATCTTCTGCCACCAAACAATCTCATCATGTGTAGCAATATTTTATTACACCTAATTCAGCATTTATCGTTTTTACTCATCTTCTGCCACCAAACAATCTCATCATGTGTAGCAATATTTTATTACATCTAATTCAGCATTTATCCTTTTTTCTCATCTTCTGCCACCAAACAATCTCATCATGTGTAGCAATATTTTATTACATCTAATTCAACATTTATCCTTTTTTCTCATCTTCTGCCACCAAACAATCTCATCATGTGTAGCAATATTTTATTACATCTAATTCAGCATTTATCCTTTTTTCTCATCTTCTGCCACCAAACAATCTCATCATGTGTAGCAATATTTTATTACATCTAATTCAGCATTTATCCTTTTTTCTCATCTTCTGCCACCAAACAATCTCATCATGTGTAGCAATATTTTATTACATCTAATTCAACATTTATCGTTTTTACTCATCTTCTGCCACCAAACAATCTCATCATGTGTAGCAATATTTTATTACATCTAATTCAACATTTATCCTTTTTTCTCATCTTCTGCCACCAAACAATCTCATCATGTGTAGCAATATTTTATTACACCTAATTCAGCATTTATCGTTTTTACTCATCTTCTGCCACCAAACAATCTCATCATGTGTAGCAATATTTTATTACATCTAATTCAGCATTTATCGTTTTTTCTCATCTTCTGCCACCAAACAATCTCATCATGTGTAGCAATATTTTATTACACCTAATTCAACATTTATCGTTTTTACTCATCTTCTGCCACCAAACAATCTCATCATGTGTAGCAATATTTTATTACACCTAATTCAGCATTTATCGTTTTTACTCATCTTCTGCCACCAAACAATCTCATCATGTGTAGCAATATTTTATTACATCTAATTCAGCATTTATCCTTTTTTCTCATCTTCTGCCACCAAACAATCTCATCATGTGTAGCAATATTTTATTACATCGAATTCAACATTTATCCTTTTTTCTCATCTTCTGCCACCAAACAATCTCATCATGTGTAGCAATATTTTATTACATCTAATTCAGCATTTATAGTTTTTTCTCATCTTCTGCCACCAAACAATCTCATCATGTGTAGCAATATTTTATTACACCTAATTCAACATTTATCGTTTTTACTCATCTTCTGCCACCAAACAATCTCATCATGTGTAGCAATATTTTATTACACCTAATTCAGCATTTATCGTTTTTACTCATCTTCTGCCACCAAACAATCTCATCATGTGTAGCAATATTTTATTACATCTAATTCAGCATTTATCCTTTTTTCTCATCTTCTGCCACCAAACAATCTCATCATGTGTAGCAATATTTTATTACATCTAATTCAACATTTATCCTTTTTTCTCATCTTCTGCCACCAAACAATCTCATCATGTGTAGCAATATTTTATTACATCTAATTCAGCATTTATCCTTTTTTCTCATCTTCTGCCACGAAACAATCTCATCATGTGTAGCAATATTTTATTACATCTAATTCAACATTTATCCTTTTTTCTCATCTTCTGCCACCAAACAATCTCATCATGTGTAGCAATATTTTATTACATCTAATTCAACATTTATCCTTTTTTCTCATCTTCTGCCACCAAACAATCTCATCATGTGTAGCAATATTTTATTACATCTAATTCAACATTTATCGTTTTTACTCATCTTCTGCCACCAAACAATCTCATCATGTGTAGCAATATTTTATTACATCTAATTCAACATTTATCCTTTTTTCTCATCTTCTGCCACCAAACAATCTCATCATGTGTAGCAATATTTTATTACATCTAATTCAGCATTTATCCTTTTTTCTCATCTTCTGCCACCAAACAATCTCATCATGTGTAGCAATATTTTATTACATCTAATTCAGCATTTATCCTTTTTTCTCATCTTCTGCCACCAAACAATCTCATCATGTGTAGCAATATTTTATTACATCTAATTCAACATTTATCGTTTTTACTCATCTTCTGCCACCAAACAATCTCATCATGTGTAGCAATATTTTATTACATCTAATTCAACATTTATCCTTTTTTCTCATCTTCTGCCACCAAACAATCTCATCATGTGTAGCAATATTTTATTACACCTAATTCAGCATTTATCGTTTTTACTCATCTTCTGCCACCAAACAATCTCATCATGTGTAGCAATATTTTATTACATCTAATTCAGCATTTATCGTTTTTTCTCATCTTCTGCCACCAAACAATCTCATCATGTGTAGCAATATTTTATTACACCTAATTCAACATTTATCGTTTTTACTCATCTTCTGCCACCAAACAATCTCATCATGTGTAGCAATATTTTATTACACCTAATTCAGCATTTATCGTTTTTACTCATCTTCTGCCACCAAACAATCTCATCATGTGTAGCAATATTTTATTACATCTAATTCAACATTTATCGTTTTTACTCATCTTCTGCCACCAAACCATCTCATCATGTGTAGCAATATTTTATTACACCTAATTCAGCATTTATCGTTTTTACTCATCTTCTGCCACCAAACAATCTCATCATGTGTAGCAATATTTTATTACATCTAATTCAGCATTTATCGTTTTTTCTCATCTTCTGCCACCAAACAATCTCATCATGTGTAGCAATATTTTATTACACCTAATTCAGCATTTATCGTTTTTACTCATCTTCTGCCACCAAACAATCTCATCATGTGTAGCAATATTTTATTACATCTAATTCAACATTTATCGTTTTTTCTCATCTTCTGCCACCAAACAATCTCATCATGTGTAGCAATATTTTATTACACCTAATTCAACATTTATCGTTTTTACTCATCTTCTGCCACCAAACAATCTCATCATGTGTAGCAATATTTTATTACACCTAATTCAGCATTTATCGTTTTTACTCATCTTCTGCCACCAAACAATCTCATCATGTGTAGCAATATTTTATTACACCTAATTCAGCATTTATCGTTTTTACTCATCTTCTGCCACCAAACAATCTCATCATGTGTAGCAATATTTTATTACACCTAATTCAGCATTTATCGTTTTTACTCATCTTCTGCCACCAAACAATCTCATCATGTGTAGCAATATTTTATTACATCTAATTCAGCATTTATCGTTTTTTCTCATCTTCTGCCACCAAACAATCTCATCATGTGTAGCAATATTTTATTACACCTAATTCAGCATTTATCGTTTTTACTCATCTTCTGCCACCAAACAATCTCATCATGTGTAGCAATATTTTATTACATCTAATTCAGCATTTATCGTTTTTACTCATCTTCTGCCACCAAACAATCTCATCATGTGTAGCAATATTTTATTACACCTAATTCAACATTTATCGTTTTTTCTCATCTTCTGCCACCAAACAATCTCATCATGTGTAGCAATATTTTATTACATCTAATTCAGCATTTATCCTTTTTTCTCATCTTCTGCCACCAAACAATCTCATCATGTGTAGCAATATTTTATTACACCTAATTCAACATTTATCGTTTTTACTCATCTTCTGCCACCAAACAATCTCATCATGTGTAGCAATATTTTATTACATCTAATTCAACATTTATCGTTTTTTCTCATCTTCTGCCACCAAACAATCTCATCATGTGTAGCAATATTTTATTACACCTAATTCAACATTTATCGTTTTTACTCATCTTCTGCCACCAAACAATCTCATCATGTGTAGCAATATTTTATTACATCTAATTCAGCATTTATCGTTTTTACTCATCTTCTGCCACCAAACAATCTCATCATGTGTAGCAATATTTTATTACATCTAATTCAGCATTTATCCTTTTTTCTCATCTTCTGCCACCAAACAATCTCATCATGTGTAGCAATATTTTATTACATCTAATTCAACATTTATCGTTTTTACTCATCTTCTGCCACCAAACAATCTCATCATGTGTAGCAATATTTTATTACATCTAATTCAACATTTATCCTTTTTTCTCATCTTCTGCCACCAAACAATCTCATCATGTGTAGCAATATTTTATTACATCTAATTCAGCATTTATCCTTTTTTCTCATCTTCTGCCACCAAACAATCTCATCATGTGTAGCAATATTTTATTACATCTAATTCAGCATTTATCCTTTTTTCTCATCTTCTGCCACCAAACAATCTCATCATGTGTAGCAATATTTTATTACATCTAATTCAGCATTTATCCTTTTTTCTCATCTTCTGCCACCAAACAATCTCATCATGTGTAGCAATATTTTATTACATCTAATTCAACATTTATCGTTTTTTCTCATCTTCTGCCACCAAACAATCTCATCATGTGTAGCAATATTTTATTACACCTAATTCAGCATTTATCGTTTTTACTCATCTTCTGCCACCAAACAATCTCATCATGTGTAGCAATATTTTATTACATCTAATTCAACATTTATCGTTTTTTCTCATCTTCTGCCACCAAACAATCTCATCATGTGTAGCAATATTTTATTACACCTAATTCAGCATTTATCGTTTTTACTCATCTTCTGCCACCAAACAATCTCATCATGTGTAGCAATATTTTATTACATCTAATTCAGCATTTATCGTTTTTTCTCATCTTCTGCCACCAAACAATCTCATCATGTGTAGCAATATTTTCTTACACCTAATTCAACATTTATCGTTTTTACTCATCTTCTGCCACCAAACAATCTCATCATGTGTAGCAATATTTTATTACACCTAATTCAGCATTTATCGTTTTTACTCATCTTCTGCCACCAAACAATCTCATCATGTGTAGCAATATTTTATTACATCTAATTCAACATTTATCGTTTTTACTCATCTTCTGCCACCAAACCATCTCATCATGTGTAGCAATATTTTATTACACCTAATTCAGCATTTATCGTTTTTACTCATCTTCTGCCACCAAACAATCTCATCATGTGTAGCAATATTTTATTACATCTAATTCAGCATTTATCGTTTTTTCTCATCTTCTGCCACCAAACAATCTCATCATGTGTAGCAATATTTTATTACACCTAATTCAGCATTTATCGTTTTTACTCATCTTCTGCCACCAAACAATCTCATCATGTGTAGCAATATTTTATTACATCTAATTCAGCATTTATCGTTTTTTCTCATCTTCTGCCACCAAACAATCTCATCATGTGTAGCAATATTTTATTACACCTAATTCAACATTTATCGTTTTTACTCATCTTCTGCCACCAAACAATCTCATCATGTGTAGCAATATTTTATTACACCTAATTCAGCATTTATCGTTTTTACTCATCTTCTGCCACCAAACAATCTCATCATGTGTAGCAATATTTTATTACACCTAATTCAGCATTTATCGTTTTTACTCATCTTCTGCCACCAAACAATCTCATCATGTGTAGCAATATTTTATTACACCTAATTCAGCATTTATCGTTTTTACTCATCTTCTGCCACCAAACAATCTCATCATGTGTAGCAATATTTTATTACATCTAATTCAGCATTTATCGTTTTTTCTCATCTTCTGCCACCAAACAATCTCATCATGTGTAGCAATATTTTATTACACCTAATTCAGCATTTATCGTTTTTACTCATCTTCTGCCACCAAACAATCTCATCATGTGTAGCAATATTTTATTACATCTAATTCAGCATTTATCGTTTTTACTCATCTTCTGCCACCAAACAATCTCATCATGTGTAGCAATATTTTATTACACCTAATTCAACATTTATCGTTTTTTCTCATCTTCTGCCACCAAACAATCTCATCATGTGTAGCAATATTTTATTACATCTAATTCAGCATTTATCCTTTTTTCTCATCTTCTGCCACCAAACAATCTCATCATGTGTAGCAATATTTTATTACACCTAATTCAACATTTATCGTTTTTACTCATCTTCTGCCACCAAACAATCTCATCATGTGTAGCAATATTTTATTACATCTAATTCAACATTTATCGTTTTTTCTCATCTTCTGCCACCAAACAATCTCATCATGTGTAGCAATATTTTATTACACCTAATTCAACATTTATCGTTTTTACTCATCTTCTGCCACCAAACAATCTCATCATGTGTAGCAATATTTTATTACATCTAATTCAGCATTTATCGTTTTTACTCATCTTCTGCCACCAAACAATCTCATCATGTGTAGCAATATTTTATTACATCTAATTCAGCATTTATCGTTTTTACTCATCTTCTGCCACCAAACAATCTCATCATGTGTAGCAATATTTTATTACACCTAATTCAGCATTTATCGTTTTTACTCATCTTCTGCCACCAAACAATCTCATCATGTGTAGCAATATTTTATTACATCTAATTCAGCATTTATCGTTTTTACTCATCTTCTGCCACCAAACAATCTCATCATGTGTAGCAATATTTTATTACATCTAATTCAGCATTTATCGTTTTTACTCATCTTCTGCCACCAAACAATCTCATCATGTGTAGCAATATTTTATTACACCTAATTCAGCATTTATCGTTTTTACTCATCTTCTGCCACCAAACAATCTCATCATGTGTAGCAATATTTTATTACATCTAATTCAGCATTTATCGTTTTTACTCATCTTCTGCCACCAAACAATCTCATCATGTGTAGCAATATTTTATTACATCTAATTCAGCATTTATCGTTTTTACTCATCTTCTGCCACCAAACCATCTCATCATGTGTAGCAATATTTTATTACATCTAATTCAGCATTTATCGTTTTTACTCATCTTCTGCCACCAAACCATATCATCATGTGTAGCAATATTTTATTACATCTAATTCAGAATTTATCCTTTTTACTCATCTTCTGCCACCAAACAATCTCATCATGTGTAGCAATATTTTATTACACCTAATTCAGCATTTATCGTTTTTACTCATCTTCTGCCACCAAACAATCTCATCATGTGTAGCAATATTTTATTACATCTAATTCAGCATTTATCGTTTTTACTCATCTTCTGCCACCAAACCATCTCATCATGTGTAGCAATATTTTATTACATCTAATTCAGCATTTATCGTTTTTACTCATCTTCTGCCACCAAACAATCTCATCATGTGTAGCAATATTTTATTACATCTAATTCAGCATTTATCGTTTTTACTCATCTTCTGCCACCAAACAATCTCATCATGTGTAGCAATATTTTATTACATCTAATTCAACATTTATCCTTTTTTCTCATCTTCTGCCACGAAACAATCTCATCATGTGTAGCAATATTTTATTACATCTAATTCAACATTTATCGTTTTTTCTCATCTTCTGCAACCAAACAATCTCATCATGTGTAGCAATATTTTATTACATCTAATTCAACATTTATCCTTTTTTCTCATCTTCTGCCACGAAACCATATCACCATGTGTAGCAATATTTTATTACATCTAATTCAACATTTATCGTTTTTTCTCATCTTCTGCCACCAAACAATCTCATCATGTGTAGCAATATTTTATTACATCTAATTCAACATTTATCGTTTTTTCTCATCTTCTGCCACCAAACAATCTCATCATGTGTAGCAATATTTTATTACATCTAATTCAGCATTTATCGTTTTTTCTCATCTTCTGCCACCAAACAATCTCATCATGTGTAGCAATATTTTATTACATCTAATTCAACATTTATCGTTTTTTCTCATCTTCTGCCACCAAACAATCTCATCATGTGTAGCAATATTTTATTACATCTAATTCAGCATTTATCGTTTTTTCTCATCTTCTGCCACCAAACAATCTCATCATGTGTAGCAATATTTTATTACATCTAATTCAACATTTATCCTTTTTTCTCATCTTCTGCCACGAAACCATATCACCATGTGTAGCAATATTTTATTACATCTAATTCAACATTTATCGTTTTTTCTCATCTTCTGCCACCAAACAATCTCATCATGTGTAGCAATATTTTATTACATCTAATTCAACATTTATCCTTTTTTCTCATCTTCTGCCACCAAACAATCTCATCATGTGTAGCAATATTTTATTACATCTAATTCAGCATTTATCGTTTTTTCTCATCTTCTGCCACCAAACAATCTCATCATGTGTAGCAATATTTTATTACATCTAATTCAACATTTATCCTTTTTTCTCATCTTCTGCCACGAAACAATCTCATCATGTGTAGCAATATTTTATTACATCTAATTCAACATTTATCGTTTTTTCTCATCTTCTGCCACCAAACAATCTCATCATGTGTAGCAATATTTTATTACATCTAATTCAACATTTATCCTTTTTTCTCATCTTCTGCCACGAAACCATATCACCATGTGTAGCAATATTTTATTACATCTAATTCAACATTTATCGTTTTTTCTCATCTTCTGCCACCAAACAATCTCATCATGTGTAGCAATATTTTATTACATCTAATTCAACATTTATCGTTTTTTCTCATCTTCTGCCACCAAACAATCTCATCATGTGTAGCAATATGTTATTACATCTAATTCAGCATTTATCGTTTTTTCTCATCTTCTGCCACCAAACAATCTCATCATGTGTAGCAATATTTTATTACATCTAATTCAACATTTATCGTTTTTTCTCATCTTCTGCCACCAAACAATCTCATCATGTGTAGCAATATTTTATTACATCTAATTCAGCATTTATCGTTTTTTCTCATCTTCTGCCACCAAACAATCTCATCATGTGTAGCAATATTTTATTACATCTAATTCAACATTTATCCTTTTTTCTCATCTTCTGCCACGAAACCATATCACCATGTGTAGCAATATTTTATTACATCTAATTCAACATTTATCGTTTTTTCTCATCTTCTGCCACCAAACAATCTCATCATGTGTAGCAATATTTTATTACATCTAATTCAACATTTATCCTTTTTTCTCATCTTCTGCCACCAAACAATCTCATCATGTGTAGCAATATTTTATTACATCTAATTCAGCATTTATCGTTTTTTCTCATCTTCTGCCACCAAACAATCTCATCATGTGTAGCAATATTTTATTACATCTAATTCAACATTTATCCTTTTTTCTCATCTTCTGCCACGAAACCATATCACCATGTGTAGCAATATTTTATTACATCTAATTCAACATTTATCCTTTTTTCTCATCTTCTGCCACGAAACCATATCACCATGTGTAGCAATATTTTATTACATCTAATTCAACATTTATCGTTTTTTCTCATCTTCTGCCACCAAACAATCTCATCATGTGTAGCAATATTTTATTACATCTAATTCAACATTTATCGTTTTTTCTCATCTTCTGCCACGAAACAATCTCATCATGTGTAGCAATATTTTATTACATCTAATTCAGCATTTATCGTTTTTTCTCATCTTCTGCCACCAAACAATCTCATCATGTGTAGCAATATTTTATTACATCTAATTCAGCATTTATCGTTTTTACTCATCTTCTGCCACCAAACAATCTCATCATGTGTAGCAATATTTTATTACATCTAATTCAACATTTATCCTTTTTTCTCATCTTCTGCCACGAAACAATCTCATCATGTGTAGCAATATTTTATTACATCTAATTCAACATTTATCGTTTTTTCTCATCTTCTGCCACCAAACAATCTCATCATGTGTAGCAATATTTTATTACATCTAATTCAACATTTATCGTTTTTTCTCATCTTCTGCCACCAAACAATCTCATCATGTGTAGCAATATTTTATTACATCTAATTCAGCATTTATCGTTTTTACTCATCTTCTGCCACCAAACAATCTCATCATGTGTAGCAATATTTTATTACATCTAATTCAGCATTTATCGTTTTTACTCATCTTCTGCCACCAAACAATCTCATCATGTGTAGCAATATTTTATTACATCTAATTCAGCATTTATCGTTTTTACTCATCTTCTGCCACCAAACCATATCATCATGTGTAGCAATATTTTATTACATCTAATTCAGCATTTATCGTTTTTACTCATCTTCTGCCACCAAACAATCTCATCATGTGTAGCAATATTTTATTACATCTAATTCAACATTTATCCTTTTTTCTCATCTTCTGCCACGAAACAATCTCATCATGTGTAGCAATATTTTATTACATCTAATTCAACATTTATCGTTTTTTCTCATCTTCTGCCACGAAACAATCTCATCATGTGTAGCAATATTTTATTACATCTAATTCAACATTTATCGTTTTTTCTCATCTTCTGCCACCAAACAATCTCATCATGTGTAGCAATATTTTATTACATCTAATTCAACATTTATCATTTTTACTCATCTTCTGCCACCAAACAATCTCATCATGTGTAGCAATATTTTATTACATCTAATTCAACATTTATCGTTTTTACTCATCTTCTGCCACCAAACAATCTCATCATGTGTAGCAATATTTTATTACATCTAATTCAGCATTTATCGTTTTTTCTCATCTTCTGCCACCAAACAATCTCATCATGTGTAGCAATATTTTATTACATCTAATTCAACATTTATCGTTTTTACTCATCTTCTGCCACCAAACAATCTCATCATGTGTAGCAATATTTTATTACATCTAATTCAACATTTATCATTTTTACTCATCTTCTGCCACCAAACAATCTCATCATGTGTAGCAATATTTTATTACATCTAATTCAACATTTATCGTTTTTACTCATCTTCTGCCACCAAACAATCTCATCATGTGTAGCAATATTTTATTACATCTAATTCAGCATTTATCGTTTTTACTCATCTTCTGCCACCAAACAATCTCATCATGTGTAGCAATATTTTATTACATCTAATTCAACATTTATCGTTTTTACTCATCTTCTGCCACGAAACCATATCATCATGTGTAGCAATATTTTATTACATCTAATTCAGCATTTATCGTTTTTACTCATCTTCTGCCACCAAACAATCTCATCATGTGTAGCAATATTTTATTACATCTAATTCAACATTTATCGTTTTTACTCATCTTCTGCCACCAAACAATCTCATCATGTGTAGCAATATTTTATTACATCTAATTCAGCATTTATCGTTTTTACTCATCTTCTGCCACCAAACAATCTCATCATGTGTAGCAATATTTTATTACATCTAATTCAACATTTATCCTTTTTACTCATCTTCTGCCACCAAACAATCTCATCATGTGTAGCAATATTTTATTACATCTAATTCAACATTTATAATTTTTACTCATCTTCTGCCACCAAACAATCTCATCATGTGTAGCAATATTTTATTACATCTAATTCAGCATTTATCGTTTTTACTCATCTTCTGCCACCAAACAATCTCATCATGTGTAGCAATATTTTATTACATCTAATTCAACATTTATCATTTTTACTCATCTTCTGCCACCAAACAATCTCATCATGTGTAGCAATATTTTATTACATCTAATTCAGCATTTATCGTTTTTACTCATCTTCTGCCACCAAACAATCTCATCATGTGTAGCAATATTTTATTACATCTAATTCAACATTTATCGTTTTTACTCATCTTCTGCCACCAAACAATCTCATCATGTGTAGCAATATTTTATTACATCTAATTCAGCATTTATCGTTTTTTCTCATCTTCTGCCACCAAACAATCTCATCATGTGTAGCAATATTTTATTACATCTAATTCAACATTTATCGTTTTTACTCATCTTCTGCCACCAAACAATCTCATCATGTGTAGCAATATTTTATTACATCTAATTCAACATTTATCATTTTTACTCATCTTCTGCCACCAAACAATCTCATCATGTGTAGCAATATTTTATTACATCTAATTCAACATTTATCGTTTTTACTCATCTTCTGCCACCAAACAATCTCATCATGTGTAGCAATATTTTATTACATCTAATTCAGCATTTATCGTTTTTACTCATCTTCTGCCACCAAACAATCTCATCATGTGTAGCAATATTTTATTACATCTAATTCAACATTTATCGTTTTTACTCATCTTCTGCCACGAAACCATATCATCATGTGTAGCAATATTTTATTACATCTAATTCAGCATTTATCGTTTTTACTCATCTTCTGCCACCAAACAATCTCATCATGTGTAGCAATATTTTATTACATCTAATTCAACATTTATCGTTTTTACTCATCTTCTGCCACCAAACAATCTCATCATGTGTAGCAATATTTTATTACATCTAATTCAGCATTTATCGTTTTTACTCATCTTCTGCCACCAAACAATCTCATCATGTGTAGCAATATTTTATTACATCTAATTCAACATTTATCCTTTTTACTCATCTTCTGCCACCAAACAATCTCATCATGTGTAGCAATATTTTATTACATCTAATTCAACATTTATAATTTTTACTCATCTTCTGCCACCAAACAATCTCATCATGTGTAGCAATATTTTATTACATCTAATTCAGCATTTATCGTTTTTACTCATCTTCTGCCACCAAACAATCTCATCATGTGTAGCAATATTTTATTACATCTAATTCAACATTTATCATTTTTACTCATCTTCTGCCACCAAACAATCTCATCATGTGTAGCAATATTTTATTACATCTAATTCAGCATTTATCGTTTTTACTCATTTTCTGCCACCAAACAATCTCATCATGTGTAGCAATATTTTATTACATCTAATTCAACATTTATCGTTTTTACTCATCTTCTGCCACCAAACAATCTCATCATGTGTAGCAATATTTTATTACATCTAATTCAACATTTATCATTTTTACTCATCTTCTGCCACCAAACAATCTCATCATGTGTAGCAATATTTTATTACATCTAATTCAACATTTATCGTTTTTACTCATCTTCTGCCACCAAACAATCTCATCATGTGTAGCAATATTTTATTACATCTAATTCAGCATTTATCGTTTTTACTCATCTTCTGCCACCAAACAATCTCATCATGTGTAGCAATATTTTATTACATCTAATTCAACATTTATCATTTTTACTCATCTTCTGCCACCAAACAATCTCATCATGTGTAGCAATATTTTATTACATCTAATTCAGCATTTATCGTTTTTACTCATTTTCTGCCACCAAACAATCTCATCATGTGTAGCAATATTTTATTACATCTAATTCAACATTTATCGTTTTTACTCATCTTCTGCCACCAAACAATCTCATCATGTGTAGCAATATTTTATTACATCTAATTCAACATTTATCATTTTTACTCATCTTCTGCCACCAAACAATCTCATCATGTGTAGCAATATTTTATTACATCTAATTCAACATTTATCGTTTTTACTCATCTTCTGCCACCAAACAATCTCATCATGTGTAGCAATATTTTATTACATCTAATTCAGCATTTATCGTTTTTACTCATCTTCTGCCACCAAACAATCTCATCATGTGTAGCAATATTTTATTACATCTAATTCAACATTTATCATTTTTACTCATCTTCTGCCACCAAACAATCTCATCATGTGTAGCAATATTTTATTACATCTAATTCAACATTTATCGTTTTTACTCATCTTCTGCCACCAAACAATCTCATCATGTGTAGCAATATTTTATTACATCTAATTCAGCATTTATCGTTTTTACTCATCTTCTGCCACCAAACAATCTCATCATGTGTAGCAATATTTTATTACATCTAATTCAACATTTATCGTTTTTACTCATCTTCTGCCACGAAACCATATCATCATGTGTAGCAATATTTTATTACATCTAATTCAGCATTTATCGTTTTTACTCATCTTCTGCCACCAAACAATCTCATCATGTGTAGCAATATTTTATTACATCTAATTCAACATTTATCGTTTTTACTCATCTTCTGCCACCAAACAATCTCATCATGTGTAGCAATATTTTATTACATCTAATTCAGCATTTATCGTTTTTACTCATCTTCTGCCACCAAACAATCTCATCATGTGTAGCAATATTTTATTACATCTAATTCAACATTTATCCTTTTTACTCATCTTCTGCCACCAAACAATCTCATCATGTGTAGCAATATTTTATTACATCTAATTCAACATTTATCATTTTTACTCATCTTCTGCCACCAAACAATCTCATCATGTGTAGCAATATTTTATTACATCTAATTCAGCATTTATCGTTTTTACTCATCTTCTGCCACCAAACAATCTCATCATGTGTAGCAATATTTTATTACATCTAATTCAACATTTATCCTTTTTACTCATCTTCTGCCACCAAACAATCTCATCATGTGTAGCAATATTTTATTACATCTAATTCAGCATTTATCGTTTTTACTCATCTTCTGCCACCAAACAATCTCATCATGGTTAGCAATATTTTATTACATCTAATTCAACATTTATCGTTTTTACTCATCTTCTGCCACCAAACAATCTCATCATGTGTAGCAATATTTTATTACATCTAATTCAGCATTTATCGTTTTTACTCATCTTCTGCCACCAAACAATCTCATCATGTGTAGCAATATTTTATTACATCTAATTCAACATTTATCGTTTTTACTCATCTTCTGCCACCAAACAATCTCATCATGTGTAGCAATATTTTATTACATCTAATTCAACATTTATCATTTTTACTCATCTTCTGCCACCAAACAATCTCATCATGTGTAGCAATATTTTATTACATCTAATTCAGCATTTATCGTTTTTACTCATCTTCTGCCACCAAACAATCTCATCATGTGTAGCAATATTTTATTACATCTAATTCAGCATTTATCGTTTTTACTCATCTTCTGCCACCAAACCATATCATCATGTGTAGCAATATTTTATTACATCTAATTCAGCATTTATCGTTTTTACTCATCCTCTGCCACCAAACAATCTCATCATGTGTAGCAATATTTTATTACATCTAATTCAACATTTATCATTTTTACTCATCTTCTGCCACCAAACAATCTCATCATGTGTAGCAATATTTTATTACATCTAATTCAGCATTTATCGTTTTTACTCATCTTCTGCCACCAAACAATCTCATCATGTGTAGCAATATTTTATTACATCTAATTCAGCATTTATCGTTTTTACTCATCTTCTGCCACCAAACAATCTCATCATGTGTAGCAATATTTTATTACATCTAATTCAACATTTATCGTTTTTTCTCATCTTCTGCCACGAAACAATCTCATCATGTGTAGCAATATTTTATTACATCTAATTCAGCATTTATCGTTTTTACTCATCTTCTGCCACCAAACAATCTCATCATGTGTAGCAATATTTTATTACACCTAATTCAGCATTTATCGTTTTTACTCATCTTCTGCCACCAAACAATCTCATCATGTGTAGCAATATTTTATTACATCTAATTCAACATTTATCGTTTTTACTCATCTTCTGCCACCAAACAATCTCATCATGTGTAGCAATATTTTATTACACCTAATTCAACATTTATCGTTTTTACTCATCTTCTGCCACCAAACAATCTCATCATGTGTAGCAATATTTTATTACACCTAATTCAACATTTATCGTTTTTACTCATCTTCTGCCACCAAACAATCTCATCATGTGTAGCAATATTTTATTACATCTAATTCAACATTTATCGTTTTTACTCATCTTCTGCCACCAAACAATCTCATCATGTGTAGCAATATTTTATTACATCTAATTCAACATTTATCGTTTTTACTCATCTTCTGCCACCAAACAATCTCATCATGTGTAGCAATATTTTATTACACCTAATTCAACATTTATCGTTTTTACTCATCTTCTGCCACCAAACAATCTCATCATGTGTAGCAATATTTTATTACACCTAATTCAACATTTATCGTTTTTACTCATCTTCTGCCACCAAACAATCTCATCATGTGTAGCAATATTTTATTACATCTAATTCAACATTTATCGTTTTTACTCATCTTCTGCCACCAAACAATCTCATCATGTGTAGCAATATTTTATTACACCTAATTCAACATTTATCGTTTTTACTCATCTTCTGCCACCAAACAATCTCATCATGTGTAGCAATATTTTATTACACCTAATTCAACATTTATCGTTTTTACTCATCTTCTGCCACCAAACAATCTCATCATGTGTAGCAATATTTTATTACACCTAATTCAACATTTATCGTTTTTACTCATCTTCTGCCACCAAACAATCTCATCATGTGTAGCAATATTTTATTACATCTAATTCAACATTTATCGTTTTTACTCATCTTCTGCCACCAAACAATCTCATCATGTGTAGCAATATTTTATTACACCTAATTCAACATTTATCGTTTTTACTCATCTTCTGCCACCAAACAATCTCATCATGTGTAGCAATATTTTATTACACCTAATTCAACATTTATCGTTTTTACTCATCTTCTGCCACCAAACAATCTCATCATGTGTAGCAATATTTTATTACATCTAATTCAACATTTATCGTTTTTACTCATCTTCTGCCACCAAACAATCTCATCATGTGTAGCAATATTTTATTACACCTAATTCAGCATTTATCGTTTTTACTCATCTTCTGCCACCAAACAATCTCATCATGTGTAGCAATATTTTATTACATCTAATTCAACATTTATCGTTTTTACTCATCTTCTGCCACCAAACAATCTCATCATGTGTAGCAATATTTTATTACACCTAATTCAACATTTATCGTTTTTACTCATCTTCTGCCACCAAACAATCTCATCATGTGTAGCAATATTTTATTACATCTAATTCAACATTTATCGTTTTTACTCATCTTCTGCCACCAAACAATCTCATCATGTGTAGCAATATTTTATTACACCTAATTCAACATTTATCGTTTTTACTCATCTTCTGCCACCAAACAATCTCATCATGTGTAGCAATATTTTATTACACCTAATTCAACATTTATCGTTTTTACTCATCTTCTGCCACCAAACAATCTCATCATGTGTAGCAATATTTTATTACATCTAATTCAACATTTATCGTTTTTACTCATCTTCTGCCACCAAACAATCTCATCATGTGTAGCAATATTTTATTACACCTAATTCAACATTTATCGTTTTTACTCATCTTCTGCCACCAAACAATCTCATCATGTGTAGCAATATTTTATTACACCTAATTCAACATTTATCGTTTTTACTCATCTTCTGCCACCAAACAATCTCATCATGTGTAGCAATATTTTATTACATCTAATTCAACATTTATCGTTTTTACTCATCTTCTGCCACCAAACAATCTCATCATGTGTAGCAATATTTTATTACATCTAATTCAACATTTATCGTTTTTACTCATCTTCTGCCACCAAACAATCTCATCATGTGTAGCAATATTTTATTACATCTAATTCAACATTTATCGTTTTTACTCATCTTCTGCCACGAAACCATATCATCATGTGTAGCAATATTTTATTACATCTAATTCAGCATTTATCGTTTTTACTCATCTTCTGCCACCAAACCATATCATCATGTGTAGCAATATTTTATTACATCTAATTCAGCATTTATCGTTTTTACTCATCTTCTGCCACCAAATCATATCATCATGTGTAGCAATATTTTATTACATCTAATTCAACATTTATCGTTTTTACTCATCTTCTGCCACCAAACAATCTCATCATGTGTAGCAATATTTTATTACACCTAATTCAGCATTTATCGTTTTTACTCATCTTCTGCCACCAAACAATCTCATCATGTGTAGCAATATTTTATTACATCTAATTCAGCATTTATCGTTTTTACTCATCTTCTGCCACCAAACAATCTCATCATGTGTAGCAATATTTTATTACATCTAATTCAGCATTTATCGTTTTTACTCATCTTCTGCCACCAAACAATCTCATCATGTGTAGCAATATTTTATTACATCTAATTCAGCATTTATCGTTTTTACTCATCTTCTGCCACCAAACCATATCATCATGTGTAGCAATATTTTATTACATCTAATTCAGCATTTATCCTTTTTACTCATCTTCTGCCACCAAACAATCTCATCATGTGTAGCAATATTTTATTACACCTAATTCAGCATTTATCGTTTTTACTCATCTTCTGCCACCAAACAATCTCATCATGTGTAGCAATATTTTATTACATCTAATTCAGCATTTATCGTTTTTACTCATCTTCTGCCACCAAACCATCTCATCATGTGTAGCAATATTTTATTACATCTAATTCAGCATTTATCGTTTTTACTCATCTTCTGCCACCAAACAATCTCATCATGTGTAGCAATATTTTATTACATCTAATTCAGCATTTATCGTTTTTACTCATCTTCTGCCACCAAACCATATCATCATGTGTAGCAATATTTTATTACATCTAATTCAGCATTTATCGTTTTTACTCATCTTCTGCCACCAAACAATCTCATCATGTGTAGCAATATTTTATTACATCTAATTCAGCATTTATCGTTTTTACTCATCTTCTGCCACCAAACAATCTCATCATGTGTAGCAATATTTTATTACATCTAATTCAGCATTTATCGTTTTTACTCATCTTCTGCCACCAAACAATCTCATCATGTGTAGCAATATTTTATTACATCTAATTCAGCATTTATCGTTTTTACTCATCTTCTGCCACCAAACAATCTCATCATGTGTAGCAATATTTTATTACATCTAATTCAGCATTTATCGTTTTTACTCATCTTCTGCCACCAAACAATCTCATCATGTGTAGCAATATTTTATTACATCTAATTCAGCATTTATCGTTTTTACTCATCTTCTGCCACCAAACAATCTCATCATGTGTAGCAATATTTTATTACATCTAATTCAGCATTTATCGTTTTTACTCATCTTCTGCCACCAAACAATCTCATCATGTGTAGCAATATTTTATTACATCTAATTCAGCATTTATCGTTTTTACTCATCTTCTGCCACCAAACCATATCATCATGTGTAGCAATATTTTATTACATCTAATTCAGCATTTATCGTTTTTACTCATCTTCTGCCACCAAACAATCTCATCATGTGTAGCAATATTTTATTACATCTAATTCAGCATTTATCGTTTTTACTCATCTTCTGCCACCAAACCATATCATCATGTGTAGCAATATTTTATTACATCTAATTCAGCATTTATCGTTTTTACTCATCTTCTGCCACCAAACAATCTCATCATGTGTAGCAATATTTTATTACATCTAATTCAGCATTTATCGTTTTTACTCATCTTCTGCCACCAAACAATCTCATCATGTGTAGCAATATTTTATTACATCTAATTCAGCATTTATCGTTTTTACTCATCTTCTGCCACCAAACAATCTCATCATGTGTAGCAATATTTTATTACATCTAATTCAGCATTTATCGTTTTTACTCATCTTCTGCCACCAAACAATCTCATCATGTGTAGCAATATTTTATTACATCTAATTCAGCATTTATCGTTTTTACTCATCTTCTGCCACCAAACAATCTCATCATGTGTAGCAATATTTTATTACATCTAATTCAGCATTTATCGTTTTTACTCATCTTCTGCCACCAAACAATCTCATCATGTGTAGCAATATTTTATTACATCTAATTCAGCATTTATCGTTTTTACTCATCTTCTGCCACCAAACAATCTCATCATGTGTAGCAATATTTTATTACATCTAATTCAGCATTTATCGTTTTTACTCATCTTCTGCCACCAAACAATCTCATCATGTGTAGCAATATTTTATTACATCTAATTCAACATTTATCGTTTTTACTCATCTTCTGCCACCAAACAATCTCATCATGTGTAGCAATATTTTATTACATCTAATTCAACATTTATCGTTTTTACTCATCTTCTGCCACCAAACAATCTCATCATGTGTAGCAATATTTTATTACATCTAATTCAGCATTTATCGTTTTTACTCATCTTCTGCCACCAAACAATCTCATCATGTGTAGCAATATTTTATTACATCTAATTCAGCATTTATCGTTTTTACTCATCTTCTGCCACCAAACAATCTCATCATGTGTAGCAATATTTTATCACACCTAATTCAGCATTTATCTTTTTTACTCATCTTCTGCCACCAAACAATCTCATCATGTGTAGCAATATTTTATTACATCTAATTCAACATTTATCGTTTTTACTCATCTTCTGCCACCAAACAATCTCATCATGTGTAGCAATATTTTATTACACCTAATTCAACATTTATCGTTTTTACTCATCTTCTGCCACCAAACAATCTCATCATGTGTAGCAATATTTTATTACACCTAATTCAACATTTATCGTTTTTACTCATCTTCTGCCACCAAACAATCTCATCATGTGTAGCAATATTTTATTACACCTAATTCAACATTTATCGTTTTTACTCATCTTCTGCCACCAAACAATCTCATCATGTGTAGCAATATTTTATTACACCTAATTCAACATTTATCGTTTTTACTCATCTTCTGCCACCAAACAATCTCATCATGTGTAGCAATATTTTATTACACCTAATTCAACATTTATCGTTTTTACTCATCTTCTGCCACCAAACAATCTCATCATGTGTAGCAATATTTTATTACACCTAATTCAACATTTATCGTTTTTACTCATCTTCTGCCACCAAACAATCTCATCATGTGTAGCAATATTTTATTACACCTAATTCAACATTTATCATTTTTACTCATCTTCTGCCACCAAACAATCTCATCATGTGTAGCAATATTTTATTACACCTAATTCAACATTTATCGTTTTTACTCATCTTCTGCCACCGAACAATCTCATCATGTGTAGCAATATTTTATTACACCTAATTCAACATTTATCGTTTTTACTCATCTTCTGCCACCAAACAATCTCATCATGTGTAGCAATATTTTATTACACCTAATTCAACATTTATCGTTTTTACTCATCTTCTGCCACCAAACAATCTCATCATGTGTAGCAATATTTTATTACACCTAATTCAACATTTATCGTTTTTACTCATCTTCTGCCACCAAACAATCTCATCATGTGTAGCAATATTTTATTACACCTAATTCAACATTTATCGTTTTTACTCATCTTCTGCCACCAAACAATCTCATCATGTGTAGCAATATTTTATTACATCTAATTCAACATTTATCGTTTTTACTCATCTTCTGCCACCAAACAATCTCATCATGTGTAGCAATATTTTATTACACCTAATTCAACATTTATCGTTTTTACTCATCTTCTGCCACCAAACAATCTCATCATGTGTAGCAATATTTTATTACACCTAATTCAACATTTATCGTTTTTACTCATCTTCTGCCACCAAACAATCTCATCATGTGTAGCAATATTTTATTACATCTAATTCAACATTTATCGTTTTTACTCATCTTCTGCCACCAAACAATCTCATCATGTGTAGCAATATTTTATTACACCTAATTCAGCATTTATCGTTTTTACTCATCTTCTGCCACCAAACAATCTCATCATGTGTAGCAATATTTTATTACACCTAATTCAACATTTATCGTTTTTACTCATCTTCTGCCACCAAACAATCTCATCATGTGTAGCAATATTTTATTACATCTAATTCAACATTTATCGTTTTTACTCATCTTCTGCCACCAAACAATCTCATCATGTGTAGCAATATTTTATTACATCTAATTCAACATTCATCGTTTTTACTCATCTTCTGCCACCAAACAATCTCATCATGTGTAGCAATATTTTATTACATCTAATTCAGCATTTATCGTTTTTACTCATCTTCTGCCACCAAACAATCTCATCATGTGTAGCAATATTTTATTACACCTAATTCAGCATTTATCGTTTTTACTCATCTTCTGCCACCAAACAATCTCATCATGTGTAGCAATATTTTATTACATCTAATTCAACATTTATCGTTTTTACTCATCTTCTGCCACCAAACAATCTCATCATGTGTAGCAATATTTTATTACACCTAATTCAGCATTTATCGTTTTTACTCATCTTCTGCCACCAAACAATCTCATCATGTGTAGCAATATTTTATTACACCTACTTCAGCATTTATCCTTTTTTCTCATCTTCTGCCACCAAACAATCTCATCATGTGTAGCAATATTTTATTACATCTAATTCAACATTTATCGTTTTTACTCATCTTCTGCCACCAAACAATCTCATCATGTGTAGCAATATTTTATTACACCTAATTCAACATTTATCGTTTTTACTCATCTTCTGCCACCAAACAATCTCATCATGTGTAGCAATATTTTATTACATCTAATTCAACATTTATCGTTTTTACTCATCTTCTGCCACCAAACAATCTCATCATGTGTAGCAATATTTTATTACACCTAATTCAGCATTTATCGTTTTTACTCATCTTCTGCCACCAAACAATCTCATCATGTGTAGCAATATTTTATTACACCTAATTCAACATTTATCGTTTTTACTCATCTTCTGCCACCAAACAATCTCATCATGTGTAGCAATATTTTATTACATCTAATTCAACATTTATCGTTTTTACTCATCTTCTGCCACCAAACAATCTCATCATGTGTAGCAATATTTTATTACATCTAATTCAACATTTATCCTTTTTTCTCATCTTCTGCCACGAAACAATCTCATCATGTGTAGCAATATTTTATTACACCTAATTCAGCATTTATCGTTTTTACTCATCTTCTGCCACCAAACAATCTCATCATGTGTAGCAATATTTTATTACACCTAATTCAACATTTATCGTTTTTACTCATCTTCTGCCACCAAACAATCTCATCATGTGTAGCAATATTTTATTACATCTAATTCAACATTTATCGTTTTTACTCATCTTCTGCCACCAAACAATCTCATCATGTGTAGCAATATTTTATTACACCTAATTCAGCATTTATCGTTTTTACTCATCTTCTGCCACCAAACAATCTCATCATGTGTAGCAATATTTTATTACACCTAATTCAACATTTATCGTTTTTACTCATCTTCTGCCACCAAACAATCTCATCATGTGTAGCAATATTTTATTACATCTAATTCAACATTTATCGTTTTTACTCATCTTCTGCCACCAAACAATCTCATCATGTGTAGCAATATTTTATTACACCTAATTCAGCATTTATCGTTTTTACTCATCTTCTGCCACCAAACAATCTCATCATGTGTAGCAATAATTTATTACATCTAATTCAACATTTATCGTTTTTACTCATCTTCTGCCACCAAACAATCTCATCATGTGTAGCAATATTTTATTACACCTAATTCAACATTTATCGTTTTTACTCATCTTCTGCCACCAAACAATCTCATCATGTGTAGCAATATTTTATTACACCTAATTCAGCATTTATCGTTTTTACTCATCTTCTGCCACCAAACAATCTCATCATGTGTAGCAATATTTTATTACACCTAATTCAACATTTATCGTTTTTACTCATCTTCTGCCACCAAACAATCTCATCATGTGTAGCAATAATTTATTACATCTAATTCAACATTTATCGTTTTTACTCATCTTCTGCCACCAAACAATCTCATCATGTGTAGCAATATTTTATTACATCTAATTCAACATTTATCGTTTTTACTCATCTTCTGCCACCAAACAATCTCATCATGTGTAGCAATATTTTATTACATCTAATTCAACATTTATCGTTTTTACTCATCTTCTGCCACCAAACAATCTCATCATGTGTAGCAATAATTTATTACATCTAATTCAACATTTATCGTTTTTACTCATCTTCTGCCACCAAACAATCTCATCATGTGTAGCAATATTTTATTACACCTAATTCAGCATTTATCGTTTTTACTCATCTTCTGCCACCAAACAATCTCATCATGTGTAGCAATAATTTATTACATCTAATTCAACATTTATCGTTTTTACTCATCTTCTGCCACCAAACAATCTCATCATGTGTAGCAATATTTTATTACACCTAATTCAACATTTATCGTTTTTACTCATCTTCTGCCACCAAACAATCTCATCATGTGTAGCAATATTTTATTACACCTAATTCAGCATTTATCGTTTTTACTCATCTTCTGCCACCAAACAATCTCATCATGTGTAGCAATATTTTATTACACCTAATTAAACATTTATCGTTTTTACTCATCTTCTGCCACCAAACAATCTCATCATGTGTAGCAATAATTTATTACATCTAATTCAACATTTATCGTTTTTACTCATCTTCTGCCACCAAACAATCTCATCATGTGTAGCAATATTTTATTACATCTAATTCAACATTTATCGTTTTTACTCATCTTCTGCCACCAAACAATCTCATCATGTGTAGCAATATTTTATTACATCTAATTCAACATTTATCGTTTTTACTCGTCTTCTGCCACCAAACAATCTCATCATGTGTAGCAATAATTTATTACATCTAATTCAACATTTATCGTTTTTACTCATCTTCTGCCACCAAACAATCTCATCATGTGTAGCAATATTTTATTACACCTAATTCAGCATTTATCGTTTTTACTCATCTTCTGCCACCAAACAATCTCATCATGTGTAGCAATATTTTATTACACCTAATTCAACATTTATCGTTTTTACTCATCTTCTGCCACCAAACAATCTCATCATGTGTAGCAATATTTTATTACATCTAATTCAACATTTATCGTTTTTACTCATCTTCTGCCACCAAACAATCTCATCATGTGTAGCAATATTTTATTACATCTAATTCAACATTTATCGTTTTTACTCATCTTCTGCCACCAAACAATCTCATCATGTGTAGCAATATTTTATTACACCTAATTCAACATTTATCGTTTTTACTCATCTTCTGCCACCAAACAATCTCATCATGTGTAGCAATATTTTATTACACCTAATTCAACATTTATCGTTTTTACTCATCTTCTGCCACCAAACAATCTCATCATGTGTAGCAATATTTTATTACATCTAATTCAACATTTATCGTTTTTACTCATCTTCTGCCACCAAACAATCTCATCATGTGTAGCAATAATTTATTACATCTAATTCAACATTTATCGTTTTTACTCATCTTCTGCCACCAAACAATCTCATCATGTGTAGCAATATTTTATTACATCTAATTCAACATTTATCGTTTTTACTCATCTTCTGCCACCAAACAATCTCATCATGTGTAGCAATATTTTATTACACCTAATTCAACATTTATCGTTTTTACTCATCTTCTGCCACCAAACAATCTCATCATGTGTAGCAATATTTTATTACACCTAATTCAGCATTTATCGTTTTTACTCATCTTCTGCCACCAAACAATCTCATCATGTGTAGCAATATTTTATTACATCTAATTCAACATTTATCGTTTTTACTCATCTTCTGCCACCAAACAATCTCATCATGTGTAGCAATATTTTATTACATCTAATTCAACATTTATCGTTTTTACTCATCTTCTGCCACCAAACAATCTCATCATGTGTAGCAATATTTTATTACACCTAATTCAGCATTTATCGTTTCTCATCATCTTTTGCCACCAAACAATCTCATCATGTGTAGCAATATTTTATTACACCTAATTCAACATTTATCGTTTTTACTCATCTTCTGCCACCAAACAATCTCATCATGTGTAGCAATATTTTATTACATCTAATTCAACATTTATCGTTTTTACTCATCTTCTGCCACCAAACAATCTCATCATGTGTAGCAATATTTTATTACACCTAATTCAACATTTATCGTTTTTACTCATCTTCTGCCACCAAACAATCTCATCATGTGTAGCAATATTTTATTACACCTAATTCAACATTTATCGTTTTTACTCATCTTCTGCCACCAAACAATCTCATCATGTGTAGCAATATTTTATTACACCTAATTCAACATTTATCGTTTTTACTCATCTTCTGCCACCAAACAATCTCATCATGTGTAGCAATAATTTATTACACCTAATTCAGCATTTATCGTTTTTACTCATCTTCTGCCACCAAACAATCTCATCATGTGTAGCAATAATTTATTACACCTAATTCAGCATTTATCGTTTTTACTCATCTTCTGCCACCAAACAATCTCATCATGTGTAGCAATAATTTATTACACCTAATTCAGCATTTATCGTTTTTACTCATCTTCTGCCACCAAATCATATCATCATGTGTAGCAATATTTTATTACACCTAATTCAACATTTATCGTTTTTACTCATCTTCTGCCACCAAACAATCTCATCATGTGTAGCAATATTTTATTACACCTAATTCAACATTTATCGTTTTTACTCATCTTCTGCCACCAAACAATCTCATCATGTGTAGCAATATTTTATTACATCTAATTCAACATTTATCGTTTTTACTCATCTTCTGCCACCAAACAATCTCATCATGTGTAGCAATAATTTATTACACCTAATTCAGCATTTATCGTTTTTACTCATCTTCTGCCACCAAACAATCTCATCATGTGTAGCAATAATTTATTACACCTAATTCAGCATTTATCGTTTTTACTCATCTTCTGCCACCAAATCATATCATCATGTGTAGCAATATTTTATTACATCTAATTCAACATTTATCGTTTTTACTCATCTTCTGCCACCAAACAATCTCATCATGTGTAGCAATATTTTATTACACCTAATTCAACATTTATCGTTTTTACTCATCTTCTGCCACCAAACAATCTCATCATGTGTAGCAATAATTTATTACATCTAATTCAGCATTTATCGTTTTTACTCATCTTCTGCCACCAAACAATCTCATCATGTGTAGCAATATTTTATTACACCTAATTCAACATTTATCGTTTTTACTCATCTTCTGCCACCAAACAATCTCATCATGTGTAGCAATATTTTATTACACCTAATTCAACATTTATCGTTTTTACTCATCTTCTGCCACCAAACAATCTCATCATGTGTAGCAATATTTTATTACACCTAATTCAACATTTATCGTTTTTACTCATCTTCTGCCACCAAACAATCTCATCATGTGTAGCAATAATTTATTACATCTAATTCAACATTTATCGTTTTTACTCATCTTCTGCCACCAAACAATCTCATCATGTGTAGCAATATTTTATTACACCTAATTCAACATTTATCGTTTTTACTCATCTTCTGCCACCAAACAATCTCATCATGTGTAGCAATATTTTATTACACCTAATTCAACATTTATCGTTTTTACTCATCTTCTGCCACCAAACAATCTCATCATGTGTAGCAATATTTTATTACATCTAATTCAACATTTATCGTTTTTACTCATCTTCTGCCACCAAACAATCTCATCATGTGTAGCAATATTTTATTACACCTAATTCAACATTTATCGTTTTTACTCATCTTCTGCCACCAAACAATCTCATCATGTGTAGCAATATTTTATTACACCTAATTCAACATTTATCGTTTTTACTCATCTTCTGCCACCAAACAATCTCATCATGTGTAGCAATATTTTATTACACCTAATTCAGCATTTATTGTTTTTACTCATCTTCTGCCACCAAACAATCTCATCATGTGTAGCAATATTTTATTACATCTAATTCAACATTTATCGTTTTTACTCATCTTCTGCCACCAAACAATCTCATCATGTGTAGCAATAATTTATTACATCTAATTCAACATTTATCGTTTTTACTCATCTTCTGCCACCAAACAATCTCATCATGTGTAGCAATATTTTATTACATCTAATTCAACATTTATCGTTTTTACTCATCTTCTGCCACCAAACAATCTCATCATGTGTAGCAATATTTTATTACACCTAATTCAGCATTTATCGTTTTTACTCATCTTCTGCAACCAAACAATCTCATCATGTGTAGCAATATTTTATTACATCTAATTCAACATTTATCGTTTTTACTCATCTTCTGCCACCAAACAATCTCATCATGTGTAGCAATATTTTATTACATCTAATTCAACATTTATCGTTTTTTCTCATCTTCTGCCACCAAACAATCTCATCATGTGTAGCAATATTTTATTACATCTAATTCAACATTTATCGTTTTTTCTCATCTTCTGCCACCAAACAATCTCATCATGTGTAGCAATATTTTATTACATCTAATTCAACATTTATCGTTTTTACTCATCTTCTGCCACCAAACAATCTCATCATGTGTAGCAATATTTTATTACATCTAATTCAACATTTATCGTTTTTACTCATCTTCTGCCACCAAACAATCTCATCATGTGTAGCAATATTTTATTACATCTAATTCAACATTTATCGTTTTTTCTCATCTTCTGCCACCAAACAATCTCATCATGTGTAGCAATATTTTATTACATCTAATTCAACATTTATCGTTTTTACTCATCTTCTGCCACCAAACAATCTCATCATGTGTAGCAATATTTTATTACATCTAATTCAACATTTATCGTTTTTACTCATCTTCTGCCACCAAACAATCTCATCATGTGTAGCAATATTTTATTACACCTAATTCAGCATTTATCGTTTTTACTCATCTTCTGCAACCAAACAATCTCATCATGTGTAGCAATATTTTATTACATCTAATTCAACATTTATCGTTTTTACTCATCTTCTGCCACCAAACAATCTCATCATGTGTAGCAATATTTTATTACATCTAATTCAACATTTATCGTTTTTTCTCATCTTCTGCCACCAAACAATCTCATCATGTGTAGCAATATTTTATTACATCTAATTCAACATTTATCGTTTTTACTCATCTTCTGCCACCAAACAATCTCATCATGTGTAGCAATATTTTATTACATCTAATTCAACATTTATCGTTTTTTCTCATCTTCTGCCACCAAACAATCTCATCATGTGTAGCAATATTTTATTACATCTAATTCAACATTTATCGTTTTTACTCATCTTCTGCCACCAAACAATCTCATCATGTGTAGCAATATTTTATTACATCTAATTCAACATTTATCGTTTTTACTCATCTTCTGCCACCAAACAATCTCATCATGTGTAGCAATATTTTATTACACCTAATTCAGCATTTATCGTTTTTACTCATCTTCTGCAACCAAACAATCTCATCATGTGTAGCAATATTTTATTACATCTAATTCAACATTTATCGTTTTTACTCATCTTCTGCCACCAAACAATCTCATCATGTGTAGCAATATTTTATTACATCTAATTCAACATTTATCGTTTTTTCTCATCTTCTGCCACCAAACAATCTCATCATGTGTAGCAATATTTTATTACATCTAATTCAACATTTATCGTTTTTACTCATCTTCTGCCACCAAACAATCTCATCATGTGTAGCAATATTTTATTACATCTAATTCAACATTTATCGTTTTTTCTCATCTTCTGCCACCAAACAATCTCATCATGTGTAGCAATATTTTATTACATCTAATTCAACATTTATCGTTTTTACTCATCTTCTGCCACCAAACAATCTCATCATGTGTAGCAATATTTTATTACATCTAATTCAACATTTATCGTTTTTTCTCATCTTCTGCCACCAAACAATCTCATCATGTGTAGCAATATTTTATTACATCTAATTCAACATTTATCGTTTTTTCTCATCTTCTGCCACTAAACAATCTCATCATGTGTAGCAATATTTTATTACATCTAATTCAACATTTATCGTTTTTACTCATCCTCTGCCACGAAACAATCTCATCATGTGTAGCAATATTTTATTACATCTAATTCAACATTTATCGTTTTTTCTCATCTACTGCCACCAAACAATCTCATCATGTGTAGCAATATTTTATTACATCTAATTCAACATTTATCGTTTTTTCTCATCTTCTGCCACCAAACAATCTCATCATGTGTAGCAATATTTTATTACATCTAATTAAACATTTATCGTTTTTACTCATCTTCTGCCACCAAACAATCTCATCATGTGTAGCAATATTTTATTACATCTAATTCAACATTTATCGTTTTTTCTCATCTTCTGCCACGAAACAATCTCATCATGTGTAGCAATATTTTATTACATCTAATTCAACATTTATCGTTTTTACTCATCTTCTGCCACGAAACAATCTCATCATGTGTAGCAATATTTTATTACATCTAATTCAACATTTATCGTTTTTACTCATCTTCTGCCACCAAACAATCTCATCATGTGTAGCAATATTTTATTACATCTAATTCAACATTTATCGTTTTTTCTCATCTTCTGCCACCAAACAATCTCATCATGTGTAGCAATATTTTATTACATCTAATTCAACATTTATCGTTTTTTCTCATCTTCTGCCACCAAACAATCTCATCATGTGTAGCAATATTTTATTACATCTAATTCAACATTTATCGTTTTTACTCATCTTCTGCCACCAAACAATCTCATCATGTGTAGCAATATTTTATTACATCTAATTCAACATTTATCGTTTTTTCTCATCTTCTGCCACCAAACAATCTCATCATGTGTAGCAATATTTTATTACATCTAATTCAACATTTATCGTTTTTACTCATCTTCTGCCACCAAACAATCTCATCATGTGTAGCAATATTTTATTACATCTAATTCAACATTTATCGTTTTTTCTCATCTTCTGCCACCAAACAATCTCATCATGTGTAGCAATATTTTATTACATCTAATTCAACATTTATCGTTTTTTCTCATCTTCTGCCACCAAACAATCTCATCATGTGTAGCAATATTTTATTACATCTAATTCAACATTTATCGTTTTTTCTCATCTTCTGCCACCAAACAATCTCATCATGTGTAGCAATATTTTATTACATCTAATTCAACATTTATCGTTTTTTCTCATCTTCTGCCACCAAACAATCTCATCATGTGTAGCAATATTTTATTACATCTAATTCAACATTTATCGTTTTTACTCATCTTCTGCCACCAAACAATCTCATCATGTGTAGCAATATTTTATTACATCTAATTCAACATTTATCCTTTTTACTCATTTTCTGCCACCAAACAATCTCATCATGTGTAGCAATATTTTATTACATCTAATTCAACATTTATCCTTTTTACTCATTTTCTGCCACCAAACAATCTCATCATGTGTAGCAATATTTTATTACATCTAATTCAACATTTATCGTTTTTACTCATCTTTTGCCACCAAACAATCTCATCATGTGTAGCAATATTTTATTACATCTAATTCAACATTTATCGTTTTTTCTCATCTTCTGCCACGAAACAATCTCATCATGTGTAGCAATATTTTATTACACCTAATTCAGCATTTATCCTTTTTTCTCATCTTCTGCCACCAAACAATCTCATCATGTGTAGCAATATTTTATTACATCTAATTCAACATTTATCGTTTTTTCTCATCTTCTGCCACCAAACAATCTCATCATGTGTAGCAATATTTTATTACATCTAATTCAACATTTATCGTTTTTACTCATCTTCTGCCACCAAACAATCTCATCATGTGTAGCAATATTTTATTACATCTAATTCAGCATTTATCCTTTTTTCTCATCTTCTGCCACCAAACAATCTCATCATGTGTAGCAATATTTTATTACATCTAATTCAACATTTATCCTTTTTACTCATTTTCTGCCACCAAACAATCTCATCATGTGTAGCAATATTTTATTACATCTAATTCAACATTTATCGTTTTTACTCATTTTCTGCCACCAAACAATCTCATCATGTGTAGCAATATTTTATTACATCTAATTCAACATTTATCGTTTTTTCTCATCTTCTGCCACGAAACAATCTCATCATGTGTAGCAATATTTTATTACACCTAATTCAGCATTTATCCTTTTTTCTCATCTTCTGCCACCAAACAATCTCATCATGTGTAGCAATATTTTATTACATCTAATTCAACATTTATCGTTTTTTCTCATCTTCTGCCACCAAACAATCTCATCATGTGTAGCAATATTTTATTACATCTAATTCAACATTTATCGTTTTTACTCATCTTCTGCCACCAAACAATCTCATCATGTGTAGCAATATTTTATTACATCTAATTCAACATTTATCGTTTTTTCTCATCTTCTGCCACCAAACAATCTCATCATGTGTAGCAATATTTTATTACATCTAATTCAGCATTTATCGTTTTTTCTCATCTTCTGCCACGAAACAATCTCATCATGTGTAGCAATATTTTATTACACCTAATTCAGCATTTATCCTTTTTTCTCATCTTCTGCCACCAAACAATCTCATCATGTGTAGCAATATTTTATTACATCTAATTCAACATTTATCGTTTTTTCTCATCTTCTGCCACCAAACAATCTCATCATGTGTAGCAATATTTTATTACATCTAATTCAACATTTATCCTTTTTTCTCATTTTCTGCCACCAAACAATCTCATCATGTGTAGCAATATTTTATTACATCTAATTCAACATTTATCGTTTTTTCTCATCTTCTGCCACGAAACAATCTCATCATGTGTAGCAATATTTTATTACACCTAATTCAGCATTTATCGTTTTTACTCATTTTCTGCCACCAAACAATCTCATCATGTGTAGCAATATTTTATTACATCTAATTCAACATTTATCGTTTTTACTCATTTTCTGCCACCAAACAATCTCATCATGTGTAGCAATATTTTATTACATCTAATTCAACATTTATCGTTTTTTCTCATTTTCTGCCACCAAACAATCTCATCATGTGTAGCAATATTTTATTACATCTAATTCAACATTTATCCTTTTTTCTCATTTTCTGCCACCAAACAATCTCATCATGTGTAGCAATATTTTATTACATCTAATTCAACATTTATCCTTTTTACTTATTTTCTGCCACCAAACAATCTCATCATGTGTAGCAATATTTTATTACATCTAATTCAACATTTATCGTTTTTACTCATTTTCTGCCACCAAACAATCTCATCATGTGTAGCAATATTTTATTACATCTAATTCAACATTTATCGTTTTTTCTCATTTTCTGCCACCAAACAATCTCATCATGTGTAGCAATATTTTATTACATCTAATTCAACATTTATCCTTTTTACTCATTTTCTGCCACCAAACAATCTCATCATGTGTAGCAATATTTTATTACATCTAATTCAACATTTATCCTTTTTACTCATTTTCTGCCACCAAACAATCTCATCATGTGTAGCAATATTTTATTACATCTAATTCAACATTTATCGTTTTTTCTCATTTTCTGCCACCAAACAATCTCATCATGTGTAGCAATATTTTATTACATCTAATTCAACATTTATCCTTTTTACTTATTTTCTGCCACCAAACAATCTCATCATGTGTAGCAATATTTTATTACATCTAATTCAACATTTATCCTTTTTACTCATTTTCTGCCACCAAACAATCTCATCATGTGTAGCAATATTTTATTACATCTAATTCAACATTTATCGTTTTTTCTCATTTTCTGCCACCAAACAATCTCATCATGTGTAGCAATATTTTATTACATCTAATTCAACATTTATCCTTTTTACTTATTTTCTGCCACCAAACAATCTCATCATGTGTAGCAATATTTTATTACATCTAATTCAACATTTATCCTTTTTACTCATTTTCTGCCACCAAACAATCTCATCATGTGTAGCAATATTTTATTACATCTAATTCAACATTTATCGTTTTTTCTCATTTTCTGCCACCAAACAATCTCATCATGTGTAGCAATATTTTATTACATCTAATTCAACATTTATCCTTTTTACTCATTTTCTGCCACCAAACAATCTCATCATGTGTAGCAATATTTTATTACATCTAATTCAACATTTATCCTTTTTACTCATTTTCTGCCACCAAACAATCTCATCATGTGTAGCAATATTTTATTACATCTAATTCAACATTTATCGTTTTTTCTCATTTTCTGCCACCAAACAATCTCATCATGTGTAGCAATATTTTATTACATCTAATTCAACATTTATCCTTTTTACTTATTTTCTGCCACCAAACAATCTCATCATGTGTAGCAATATTTTATTACATCTAATTCAACATTTATCGTTTTTTCTCATTTTCTGCCACCAAACAATCTCATCATGTGTAGCAATATTTTATTACATCTAATTCAACATTTATCCTTTTTACTCATTTTCTGCCACCAAACAATCTCATCATGTGTAGCAATATTTTATTACATCTAATTCAACATTTATCGTTTTTTCTCATTTTCTGCCACCAAACAATCTCATCATGTGTAGCAATATTTTATTACATCTAATTCAACATTTATCCTTTTTACTCATTTTCTGCCACCAAACAATCTCATCATGTGTAGCAATATTTTATTACATCTAATTCAACATTTATCGTTTTTTCTCATTTTCTGCCACCAAACAATCTCATCATGTGTAGCAATATTTTATTACATCTAATTCAACATTTATCCTTTTTACTCATTTTCTGCCACCAAACAATCTCATCATGTGTAGCAATATTTTATTACATCTAATTCAACATTTATCCTTTTTACTCATTTTCTGCCACCAAACAATCTCATCATGTGTAGCAATATTTTATTACATCTAATTCAACATTTATCCTTTTTACTCATTTTCTGCCACCAAACAATCTCATCATGTGTAGCAATATTTTATTACATCTAATTCAACATTTATCCTTTTTACTCATCTTCTGCCACCAAACAATCTCATCATGTGTAGCAATATTTTATTACATCTAATTCAACATTTATCCTTTTTACTCATTTTCTGCCACCAAACAATCTCATCATGTGTAGCAATATTTTATTACATCTAATTCAACATTTATCCTTTTTACTCATTTTCTGCCACCAAACAATCTCATCATGTGTAGCAATATTTTATTACATCTAATTCAACATTTATCCTTTTTACTCATCTTCTGCCACCAAACAATCTCATCATGTGTAGCAATATTTTATTACATCTAATTCAACATTTATCCTTTTTACTCATTTTCTGCCACCAAACAATCTCATCATGTGTAGCAATATTTTATTACATCTAATTCAACATTTATCCTTTTTACTCATCTTCTGCCACCAAACAATCTCATCATGTGTAGCAATATTTTATTACATCTAATTCAACATTTATCCTTTTTACTCATTTTCTGCCACCAAACAATCTCATCATGTGTAGCAATATTTTATTACATCTAATTCAACATTTATCCTTTTTACTCATTTTCTGCCACCAAACAATCTCATCATGTGTAGCAATATTTTATTACATCTAATTCAACATTTATCCTTTTTACTCATTTTCTGCCACCAAACAATCTCATCATGTGTAGCAATATTTTATTACATCTAATTCAACATTTATCCTTTTTACTCATTTTCTGCCACCAAACAATCTCATCATGTGTAGCAATATTTTATTACATCTAATTCAACATTTATCCTTTTTACTCATCTTCTGCCACCAAACAATCTCATCATGTGTAGCAATATTTTATTACATCTAATTCAACATTTATCCTTTTTACTCATTTTCTGCCACCAAACAATCTCATCATGTGTAGCAATATTTTATTACATCTAATTCAACATTTATCCTTTTTACTCATTTTCTGCCACCAAACAATCTCATCATGTGTAGCAATATTTTATTACATCTAATTCAACATTTATCCTTTTTACTCATCTTCTGCCACCAAACAATCTCATCATGTGTAGCAATATTTTATTACATCTAATTCAACATTTATCCTTTTTACTCATTTTCTGCCACCAAACAATCTCATCATGTGTAGCAATATTTTATTACATCTAATTCAACATTTATCCTTTTTACTCATTTTCTGCCACCAAACAATCTCATCATGTGTAGCAATATTTTATTACATCTAATTCAACATTTATCCTTTTTACTCATTTTCTGCCACCAAACAATCTCATCATGTGTAGCAATATTTTATTACATCTAATTCAACATTTATCCTTTTTACTCATCTTCTGCCACCAAACAATCTCATCATGTGTAGCAATATTTTATTACATCTAATTCAACATTTATCCTTTTTACTCATTTTCTGCCACCAAACAATCTCATCATGTGTAGCAATATTTTATTACATCTAATTCAACATTTATCCTTTTTACTCATCTTCTGCCACCAAACAATCTCATCATGTGTAGCAATATTTTATTACATCTAATTCAACATTTATCCTTTTTACTCATTTTCTGCCACCAAACAATCTCATCATGTGTAGCAATATTTTATTACATCTAATTCAACATTTATCCTTTTTACTCATTTTCTGCCACCAAACAATCTCATCATGTGTAGCAATATTTTATTACATCTAATTCAACATTTATCCTTTTTACTCATTTTCTGCCACCAAACAATCTCATCATGTGTAGCAATATTTTATTACATCTAATTCAACATTTATCGTTTTTACTCATTTTCTGCCACCAATCAATCTCATCATGTGTAGCAATATTTAATTACATCTAATTCAACATTTATCCTTTTTACTCATTTTCTGCCACCAAACAATCTCATCATGTGTAGCAATATTTTATTACATCTAATTCAACATTTATCGTTTTTACTCATCTTCTGCCACCAAACAATCTCATCATGTGTAGCAATATTTTATTACATCTAATTCAACATTTATCCTTTTTACTCATTTTCTGCCACCAAACAATCTCATCATGTGTAGCAATATTTTATTACATCTAATTCAACATTTATCCTTTTTACTCATTTTCTGCCACCAAACAATCTCATCATGTGTAGCAATATTTTATTACATCTAATTCAACATTTATCGTTTTTTCTCATCTTCTGCCACCAAACAATCTCATCATGTGTAGCAATATTTTATTACATCTAATTCAACATTTATCCTTTTTACTCATTTTCTGCCACCAAACAATCTCATCATGTGTAGCAATATTTTATTACATCTAAGTCAGCATTTATCCTTTTTACTCATTTTCTGCCACGAAACAATCTCATCATGTGTAGCAATATTTTATTACATCTAATTCAACATTTATCGTTTTTACTCATCTTCTGCCACCAAACAATCTCATCATGTGTAGCAATATTTTATTACATCTAATTCAACATTTATCCTTTTTACTCATTTTCTGCCACGAAACAATCTCATCATGTGTAGCAATATTTTATTACATCTAATTCAACATTTATCCTTTTTTCTCATCTTCTGCCACCAAACAATCTCATCATGTGTAGCAATATTTTATTACATCTAATTCAACATTTATCGTTTTTTCTCATCTTCTGCCACCAAACAATCTCATCATGTGTAGCAATATTTTATTACATCTAATTCAACATTTATCGTTTTTTCTCATCTTCTGCCACCAAACAATCTCATCATGTGTAGCAATATTTTATTACATCTAATTCAACATTTATCGTTTTTACTCATCTTCTGCCACCAAACAATCTCATCATGTGTAGCAATATTTTATTACACCTAATTCAACATTTATCCTTTTTACTCATTTTCTGCCACCAAACAATTTCATCATGTGTAGCAATATTTTATTACATCTAATTCAGCATTTATCCTTTTTACTCATTTTCTGCCACGAAACAATCTCATCATGTGTAGCAATATTTTATTACATCTAATTCAACATTTATCGTTTTTACTCATCTTCTGCCACCAAACAATCTCATCATGTGTAGCAATATTTTATTACATCTAATTCAACATTTATCCTTTTTACTCATTTTCTGCCACGAAACAATCTCATCATGTGTAGCAATATTTTATTACATCTAATTCAACATTTATCCTTTTTTCTCATCTTCTGCCACGAAACAATCTCATCATGTGTAGCAATATTTTATTACATCTAATTCAACATTTATCGTTTTTTCTCATCTTCTGCCACCAAACAATCTCATCATGTGTAGCAATATTTTATTACATCTAATTCAACATTTATCGTTTTTTCTCATCTTCTGCCACCAAACAATCTCATCATGTGTAGCAATATTTTATTACATCTAATTCAACATTTATCGTTTTTACTCATCTTCTGCCACCAAACAATCTCATCATGTGTAGCAATATTTTATTACACCTAATTCAACATTTATCCTTTTTACTCATTTTCTGCCACCAAACAATTTCATCATGTGTAGCAATATTTTATTACATCTAATTCAACATTTATCGTTTTTTCTCATCTTCTGCCACCAAACAATCTCATCATGTGTAGCAATATTTTATTACACCTAATTCAACATTTATCCTTTTTACTCATTTTCTGCCACCAAACAATCTCATCATGTGTAGCAATATTTTATTACATCTAATTCAACATTTATCGTTTTTTCTCATCTTCTGCCACCAAACAATCTCATCATGTGTAGCAATATTTTATTACATCTAATTCAACATTTATCGTTTTTACTCATCTTCTGCCACCAAACAATCTCATCATGTGTAGCAATATTTTATTACATCTAATTCAACATTTATCGTTTTTTCTCATCTTCTGCCACCAAACAATCTCATCATGTGTAGCAATATTTTATTACATCTAATTCAACATTTATCGTTTTTTCTCATCTTCTGCCACCAAACAATCTCATCATGTGTAGCAATATTTTATTACACCTAATTCAACATTTATCGTTTTTTTCTCATCTTCTGCCACCAAACAATCTCATCATGTGTAGCAATATTTTATTACATCTAATTCAACATTTATCGTTTTTTCTCATCTTCTGCCACCAAACAATCTCATCATGTGTAGCAATATTTTATTACATCTAATTCAACATTTATCCTTTTTACTCATTTTCTGCCACGAAACAATCTCATCATGTGTAGCAATATTTTATTACATCTAATTCAACATTTATCGTTTTTTCTCATCTTCTGCCACCAAACAATCTCATCATGTGTAGCAATATTTTATTACATCTAATTCAACATTTATCGTTTTTTCTCATCTTCTGCCACCAAACAATCTCATCATGTGTAGCAATATTTTATTACATCTAATTCAACATTTATCGTTTTTTCTCATCTTCTGCCACCAAACAATCTCATCATGTGTAGCAATATTTTATTACATCTAATTCAACATTTATCGTTTTTTCTCATCTTCTGCCACCAAACAATCTCATCATGTGTAGCAATATTTTATTACATCTAATTCAACATTTATCGTTTTTACTCATCTTCTGCCACCAAACAATCTCATCATGTGTAGCAATATTTTATTACACCTAATTCAGCATTTATCGTTTTTACTCATCTTCTGCCACCAAACAATCTCATCATGTGTAGCAATATTTTATTACACCTAATTCAGCATTTATCGTTTTTACTCATCTTCTGCCACCAAACAATCTCATCATGTGTAGCAATATTTTATTACATCTAATTCAACATTTATCGTTTTTACTCATCTTCTGCCACCAAACAATCTCATCATGTGTAGCAATATTTTATTACATCTAATTCAACATTTATCGTTTTTACTCATCTTCTGCCACCAAACAATCTCATCATGTGTAGCAATATTTTATTACATCTAATTCAACATTTATCGTTTTTACTCATCTTCTGCCACCAAACAATCTCATCATGTGTAGCAATATTTTATTACACCTAATTCAACATTTATCGTTTTTTCTCATCTTCTGCCACGAAACAATCTCATCATGTGTAGCAATATTTTATTACATCTAATTCAACATTTATCGTTTTTACTCATCTTCTGCCACCAAACAATCTCATCATGTGTAGCAATATTTTATTACATCTAATTCAACATTTATCGTTTTTACTCATCTTCTGCCACCAAACAATCTCATCATGTGTAGCAATATTTTATTACACCTAATTCAACATTTATCGTTTTTTCTCATCTTCTGCCACGAAACAATCTCATCATGTGTAGCAATATTTTATTACATCTAATTCAACATTTATCGTTTTTACTCATCTTCTGCCACCAAACAATCTCATCAAGTGTAGCAATATTTTATTACATCTAATTCAACATTTATCGTTTTTACTCATCTTCTGCCACCAAACAATCTCATCATGTGTAGCAATATTTTATTGCACCTAATTCAGCATTTATCGTTTTTACTCATCTTCTGCCACCAAACAATCTCATCATGTGTAGCAATATTTTATTACACCTAATTCAGCATTTATCGTTTTTACTCATCTTCTGCCACCAAACAATCTCATCATGTGTAGCAATATTTTATTACACCTAATTCAGCATTTATCGTTTTTACTCATCTTCTGCCACCAAACAATCTCATCATGTGTAGCAATATTTTATTACATCTAATTCAACATTTATCGTTTTTACTCATCTTCTGCCACCAAACAATCTCATCATGTGTAGCAATATTTTATTACACCTAATTCAGCATTTATCGTTTTTACTCATCTTCTGCCACCAAACAATCTCATCATGTGTAGCAATATTTTATTACATCTAATTCAACATTTATCGTTTTTACTCATCTTCTGCCACCAAACAATCTCATCATGTGTAGCAATATTTTATTACATCTAATTCAACATTTATCGTTTTTACTCATCTTCTGCCACCAAACAATCTCATCATGTGTAGCAATATTTTATTACATCTAATTCAACATTTATCGTTTTTACTCATCTTCTGCCACCAAACAATCTCATCATGTGTAGCAATATTTTATTACACCTAATTCAGCATTTATCGTTTTTACTCATCTTCTGCCACCAAACAATCTCATCATGTGTAGCAATATTTTATTACACCTAATTCAACATTTATCGTTTTTACTCATCTTCTGCCACGAAACAATCTCATCATGTGTAGCAATATTTTATTACATCTAATTCAACATTTATCGTTTTTACTCATCTTCTGCCACCAAACAATCTCATCATGTGTAGCAATATTTTATTACATCTAATTCAACATTTATCGTTTTTACTCATCTTCTGCCACGAAACAATCTCATCATGTGTAGCAATATTTTATTACACCTAATTCAACATTTATCGTTTTTACTCATCTTCTGCCACCAAACAATCTCATCATGTGTAGCAATATTTTATTACATCTAATTCAACATTTATCGTTTTTTCTCATCTTCTGCCACCAAACCATATCATCATGTGTAGCAATATTTTATTACATCTAATTCAACATTTATCGTTTTTTCTCATCTTCTGCCACCAAACAATCTCATCATGTGTAGCAATATTTTATTACATCTAATTCAACATTTATCGTTTTTTCTCATCTTCTGCCACCAAACAATCTCATCATGTGTAGCAATATTTTATTACATTTAATTCAACATTTATCGTTTTTACTCATCTTCTGCCACCAAACAATCTCATCATGTGTAGCAATATTTTATTACATCTAATTCAACATTTATCGTTTTTTCCCATCTTCTGCCACCAAACAATCTCATCATGTGTAGCAATATTTTATTCCATCTAATTCAACATTTATCGTTTTTTCTCATCTTCTGCCACCAAACAATCTCATCATGTGTAGCAATATTTTATTACATCTAATTCAACATTTATCGTTTTTACTCATCTTCTGCCACCAAACAATCTCATCATGTGTAGCAATATTTTATTACATCTAATTCAACATTTATCGTTTTTTCTCATCTTCTGCCACGAAACAATCTCATCATGTGTAGCAATATTTTATTACATCTAATTCAACATTTATCGTTTTTCTCATCTTCTGCCACCAAACAATCTCATCATGTGTAGCAATATTTTATTACATCTAATTCAACATTTATCGTTTTTACTCATCTTCTGCCACCAAACAATCTCATCATGTGTAGCAATATTTTATTACATCTAATTCAACATTTATCGTTTTTACTCATCTTCTGCCACCAAACAATCTCATCATGTGTAGCAATATTTTATTACACCTAATTCAGCATTTATCGTTTTTACTCATCTTCTGCCACCAAACAATCTCATCATGTGTAGCAATATTTTATTACACCTAATTCAACATTTATCGTTTTTACTCATCTTCTGCCACCAAACAATCTCATCATGTGTAGCAATATTTTATTACATCTAATTCAACATTTATCGTTTTTACTCATCTTCTGCCACCAAACAATCTCATCATGTGTAGCAATATTTTATTACACCTAATTCAGCATTTATCGTTTTTACTCATCTTCTGCCACCAAACAATCTCATCATGTGTAGCAATATTTTATTACATCTAATTCAGCATTTATCGTTTTTACTCATCTTCTGCCACCAAACAATCTCATCATGTGTAGCAATATTTTATTACATCTAATTCAACATTTATCGTTTTTACTCATCTTCTGCCACCAAACAATCTCATCATGTGTAGCAATATTTTATTACATCTAATTCAACATTTATCGTTTTTACTCATCTTCTGCCACCAAACAATCTCATCATGTGTAGCAATATTTTATTACATCTAATTCAACATTTATCGTTTTTACTCATCTTCTGCCACCAAACAATCTCATCATGTGTAGCAATATTTTATTACACCTAATTCAGCATTTATCGTTTTTACTCATCTTCTGCCACCAAACAATCTCATCATGTGTAGCAATATTTTATTACACCTAATTCAACATTTATCGTTTTTACTCATCTTCTGCCACCAAACAATCTCATCATGTGTAGCAATATTTTATTACATCTAATTCAACATTTATCGTTTTTACTCATCTTCTGCCACCAAACAATCTCATCATGTGTAGCAATATTTTATTACATCTAATTCAGCATTTATCGTTTTTACTCATCTTCTGCCACCAAACAATCTCATCATGTGTAGCAATATTTTATTACATCTAATTCAACATTTATCGTTTTTACTCATCTTCTGCCACCAAACAATCTCATCATGTGTAGCAATATTTTATTACATCTAATTCAACATTTATCGTTTTTACTCATCTTCTGCCACCAAACAATCTCATCATGTGTAGCAATATTTTATTACATCTAATTCAACATTTATCGTTTTTACTCATCTTCTGCCACCAAACAATCTCATCATGTGTAGCAATATTTTATTACACCTAATTCAGCATTTATCGTTTTTACTCATCTTCTGCCACCAAACAATCTCATCATGTGTAGCAATATTTTATTACACCTAATTCAACATTTATCGTTTTTACTCATCTTCTGCCACCAAACAATCTCATCATGTGTAGCAATATTTTATTACATCTAATTCAACATTTATCGTTTTTACTCATCTTCTGCCACCAAACAATCTCATCATGTGTAGCAATATTTTATTACATCTAATTCAGCATTTATCGTTTTTTCTCATCTTCTGCCACCAAACAATCTCATCATGTGTAGCAATATTTTATTACATCTAATTCAGCATTTATCGTTTTTTCTCATCTTCTGCCACGAAACAATCTCATCATGTGTAGCAATATTTTATTACATCTAATTCAACATTTATCGTTTTTTCTCATCTTCTGCCACCAAACAATCTCATCATGTGTAGCAATATTTTATTACATCTAATTCAGCATTTATCGTTTTTTCTCATCTTCTGCCACCAAACAATCTCATCATGTGTAGCAATATTTTATTACATCTAATTCAGCATTTATCGTTTTTTCTCATCTTCTGCCACCAAACAATCTCATCATGTGTAGCAATATTTTATTACATCTAATTCAGCATTTATCGTTTTTTCTCATCTTCTGCCACCAAACAATCTCATCATGTGTAGCAATATTTTATTACATCTAATTCAGCATTTATCGTTTTTTCTCATCTTCTGCCACCAAACAATCTCATCATGTGTAGCAATATTTTATTACATCTAATTTAGCATTTATCCTTTTTTCTCATCTTCTGCCACCAAACAATCTCATCATGTGTAGCAATATTTTATTACATCTAATTCAGCATTTATCCTTTTTTCTCATCTTCTGCCACCAAACAATCTCATCATGTGTAGCAATATTTTATTACATCTAATTCAGCATTTATCGTTTTTACTCATCTTCTGCCACCAAACAATCTCATCATGTGTAGCAATATTTTATTACATCTAATTCAACATTTATCGTTTTTACTCATCTTCTGCCACCAAACAATCTCATCATGTGTAGCAATATTTTATTACATCTAATTCAACATTTATCGTTTTTACTCATCTTCTGCCACCAAACAATCTCATCATGTGTAGCAATATTTTATTACATCTAATTCAGCATTTATCGTTTTTACTCATCTTCTGCCACCAAACAATCTCATCATGTGTAGCAATATTTTATTACATCTAATTCAGCATTTATCGTTTTTACTCATCTTCTGCCACCAAACAATCTCATCATGTGTAGCAATATTTTATTACATCTAATTCAGCATTTATCGTTTTTACTCATCTTCTGCCACCAAACCATCTCATCATGTGTAGCAATATTTTATTACATCTAATTCAACATTTATCGTTTTTACTCATCTTCTGCCACCAAACAATCTCATCATGTGTAGCAATATTTTATTACATCTAATTCAACATTTATCGTTTTTACTCATCTTCTGCCACCAAACAATCTCATCATGTGTAGCAATATTTTATTACATCTAATTCAGCATTTATCGTTTTTACTCATCTTCTGCCACCAAACAATCTCATCATGTGTAGCAATATTTTATTACATCTAATTCAGCATTTATCGTTTTTACTCATCTTCTGCCACCAAACCATCTCATCATGTGTAGCAATATTTTATTACATCTAATTCAACATTTATCGTTTTTACTCATCTTCTGCCACCAAACAATCTCATCATGTGTAGCAATATTTTATTACATCTAATTCAGCATTTATCGTTTTTTCTCATCTTCTGCCACCAAACAATCTCATCATGTGTAGAAATATTTTATTACATCTAATTCAGCATTTATCGTTTTTTCTCATCTTCTGCCACCAAACAATCTCATCATGTGTAGCAATATTTTATTACATCTAATTCAGCATTTATCGTTTTTTCTCATCTTCTGCCACCAAACAATCTCATCATGTGTAGCAATATTTTATTACATCTAATTCAGCATTTATCGTTTTTTCTCATCTTCTGCCACCAAACAATCTCATCATGTGTAGCAATATTTTATTACATCTAATTCAGCATTTATCGTTTTTTCTCATCTTCTGCCACCAAACAATCTCATCATGTGTAGCAATATTTTATTACATCTAATTCAGCATTTATCGTTTTTTCTCATCTTCTGCCACCAAACAATCTCATCATGTGTAGCAATATTTTATTACATCTAATTCAGCATTTATCGTTTTTTCTCATCTTCTGCCACCAAACAATCTCATCATGTGTAGCAATATTTTATTACATCTAATTCAGCATTTATCCTTTTTTCTCATCTTCTGCCACCAAACAATCTCATCATGTGTAGCAATATTTTATTACATCTAATTCAGCATTTATCCTTTTTTCTCATCTTCTGCCACCAAACAATCTCATCATGTGTAGCAATATTTTATTACATCTAATTCAGCATTTATCGTTTTTACTCATCTTCTGCCACCAAACAATCTCATCATGTGTAGCAATATTTTATTACATCTAATTCAACATTTATCGTTTTTACTCATCTTCTGCCACCAAACAATCTCATCATGTGTAGCAATATTTTATTACATCTAATTCAGCATTTATCGTTTTTACTCATCTTCTGCCACCAAACAATCTCATCATGTGTAGCAATATTTTATTACATCTAATTCAGCATTTATCGTTTTTACTCATCTTCTGCCACCAAACAATCTCATCATGTGTAGCAATATTTTATTACATCTAATTCAGCATTTATCGTTTTTACTCATCTTCTGCCACCAAACAATCTCATCATGTGTAGCAATATTTTATTACATCTAATTCAGCATTTATCGTTTTTACTCATCTTCTGCCACCAAACAATCTCATCATGTGTAGCAATATTTTATTACATCTAATTCAGCATTTATCGTTTTTACTCATCTTCTGCCACCAAACAATCTCATCATGTGTAGCAATATTTTATTACATCTAATTCAGCATTTATCGTTTTTACTCATCTTCTGCCACCAAACAATCTCATCATGTGTAGCAATATTTTATTACATCTAATTCAGCATTTATCGTTTTTACTCATCTTCTGCCACCAAACAATCTCATCATGTGTAGCAATATTTTATTACATCTAATTCAGCATTTATCGTTTTTACTCATCTTCTGCCACCAAACAATCTCATCATGTGTAGCAATATTTTATTACATCTAATTCAGCATTTATCGTTTTTACTCATCTTCTGCCACCAAACAATCTCATCATGTGTAGCAATATTTTATTACATCTAATTCAGCATTTATCGTTTTTACTCATCTTCTGCCACCAAACAATCTCATCATGTGTAGCAATATTTTATTACATCTAATTCAGCATTTATCGTTTTTACTCATCTTCTGCCACCAAACAATCTCATCATGTGTAGCAATATTTTATTACATCTAATTCAGCATTTATCGTTTTTACTCATCTTCTGCCACCAAACAATCTCATCATGTGTAGCAATATTTTATTACATCTAATTCAGCATTTATCGTTTTTACTCATCTTCTGCCACCAAACAATCTCATCATGTGTAGCAATATTTTATTACATCTAATTCAGCATTTATCGTTTTTACTCATCTTCTGCCACCAAACAATCTCATCATGTGTAGCAATATTTTATTACATCTAATTCAGCATTTATCGTTTTTACTCATCTTCTGCCACCAAACAATCTCATCATGTGTAGCAATATTTTATTACATCTAATTCAGCATTTATCGTTTTTACTCATCTTCTACCACCAAACAATCTCATCATGTGTAGCAATATTTTATTACATCTAATTCAGCATTTATCGTTTTTACTCATCTTCTGCCACCAAACAATCTCATCATGTGTAGCAATATTTTATTACATCTAATTCAGCATTTATCGTTTTTACTCATCTTCTGCCACCAAACAATCTCATCATGTGTAGCAATATTTTATTACATCTAATTCAGCATTTATCGTTTTTACTCATCTTCTGCCACCAAACAATCTCATCATGTGTAGCAATATTTTATTACATCTAATTCAGCATTTATCGTTTTTACTCATCTTCTGCCACCAAACAATCTCATCATGTGTAGCAATATTTTATTACATCTAATTCAGCATTTATCGTTTTTACTCATCTTCTGCCACCAAACAATCTCATCATGTGTAGCAATATTTTATTACATCTAATTCAGCATTTATCGTTTTTACTCATCTTCTGCCACCAAACAATCTCATCATGTGTAGCAATATTTTATTACATCTAATTCAGCATTTATCGTTTTTACTCATCTTCTGCCACCAAACAATCTCATCATGTGTAGCAATATTTTATTACATCTAATTCAGCATTTATCGTTTTTACTCATCTTCTGCCACCAAACAATCTCATCATGTGTAGCAATATTTTATTACATCTAATTCAGCATTTATCGTTTTTACTCATCTTCTGCCACCAAACAATCTCATCATGTGTAGCAATATTTTATTACATCTAATTCAGCATTTATCGTTTTTACTCATCTTCTGCCACCAAACAATCTCATCATGTGTAGCAATATTTTATTACATCTAATTCAGCATTTATCGTTTTTACTCATCTTCTGCCACCAAACAATCTCATCATGTGTAGCAATATTTTATTACATCTAATTCAGCATTTATCGTTTTTACTCATCTTCTGCCACCAAACAATCTCATCATGTGTAGCAATATTTTATTACATCTAATTCAGCATTTATCGTTTTTACTCATCTTCTGCCACCAAACAATCTCATCATGTGTAGCAATATTTTATTACATCTAATTCAGCATTTATCGTTTTTACTCATCTTCTGCCACCAAACAATCTCATCATGTGTAGCAATATTTTATTACATCTAATTCAGCATTTATCGTTTTTACTCATCTTCTGCCACCAAACAATCTCATCATGTGTAGCAATATTTTATTACATCTAATTCAGCATTTATCGTTTTTACTCATCTTCTGCCACCAAACAATCTCATCATGTGTAGCAATATTTTATTACATCTAATTCAGCATTTATCGTTTTTACTCATCTTCTGCCACCAAACCATCTCATCATGTGTAGCAATATTTTATTACATCTAATTCAGCATTTATCGTTTTTACTCATCTTCTGCCACCAAACCATCTCATCATGTGTAGCAATATTTTATTACATCTAATTCAACGTTTATCGTTTTTACTCATCTTCTGCCACCAAACAATCTCATCATGTGTAGCAATATTTTATTACATCTAATTCAACATTTATCGTTTTTACTCATCTTCTGCCACCAAACCATCTCATCATGTGTAGCAATATTTTATTACATCTAATTCAGCATTTATCGTTTTTACTCATCTTCTGCCACCAAACAATCTCATCATGTGTAGCAATATTTTATTACATCTAATTCAGCATTTATCGTTTTTACTCATCTTCTGCCACCAAACAATCTCATCATGTGTAGCAATATTTTATTACACCTAATTCAACATTTATCGTTTTTACTCATCTTCTGCCACCAAACAATCTCATCATGTGTAGCAATATTTTATTACATCTAATTCAACATTTATCGTTTTTACTCATCTTCTGCCACCAAACAATCTCATCATGTGTAGCAATATTTTATTACATCTAATTCAGCATTTATCGTTTTTACTCATCTTCTGCCACCAAACAATCTCATCATGTGTAGCAATATTTTATTACATCTAATTCAGCATTTATCGTTTTTACTCATCTTCTGCCACCAAACAATCTCATCATGTGTAGCAATATTTTATTACATCTAATTCAGCATTTATCGTTTTTACTCATCTTCTGCCACCAAACAATCTCATCATGTGTAGCAATATTTTATTACATCTAATTCAGCATTTATCGTTTTTACTCATCTTCTGCCACCAAACAATCTCATCATGTGTAGCAATATTTTATTACATCTAATTCAGCATTTATCGTTTTTACTCATCTTCTGCCACCAAACAATCTCATCATGTGTAGCAATATTTTATTACATCTAATTCAGCATTTATCGTTTTTACTCATCTTCTGCCACCAAACAATCTCATCATGTGTAGCAATATTTTATTACACCTAATTCAACATTTATCGTTTTTACTCATCTTCTGCCACCAAACAATCTCATCATGTGTAGCAATATTTTATTACATCTAATTCAACATTTATCGTTTTTACTCATCTTCTGCCACCAAACAATCTCATCATGTGTAGCAATATTTTATTACATCTAATTCAGCATTTATCGTTTTTACTCATCTTCTGCCACCAAACAATCTCATCATGTGTAGCAATATTTTATTACACCTAATTTAGCATTTATCGTTTTTACTCATCTTCTGCCACCAAACAATCTCATCATGTGTAGCAATATTTTATTACATCTAATTCAACATTTATCGTTTTTTCTAATCTTCTGGCATCAAGCCATCCATCATGTTAGCAATATTTTATTACATCTAATTCAGCGTTTATCATTTTTTCTCATCTTCTGCCACCAAACCATCTAATCATTTTAGCAATATTTTATTACATCTAAGTCAGCATTTATCGTTTTTTCTCATCTTCTGCCACCAAACCATCTCATCATGTATAGTAATGCTATTATCATCACACTAAAACATTCTTGTTTTTCGATTTAGGATGTGCCAAATCTCTGCAACTGGGGACCGTGTTAAGATGATAGTTAAAAATACTAAAAATAGTTAAAAATAGTTAAAACTGAAGGCAAGAAAAATGTCTCATTCTAACTTTAAAAGCAACTTTATTGGTTATCTCCGTTAGTAAGCATATAGGTGAGAAACGGGTTAGTAGCTGGAAATGTTCTTCTTCTTAAATGGAAAAAGCAAGCATGGGCTGATTCTGAACACTGACGTAATTGATTGGCTCAGCAGAACAAAGAAATATTTTGATAATGTTAGATTAACGATGAAATCGAGGAGGGGGTTGATTTTTTACTGAGAGATTTGTTTGGTGATAGATCGTCACCTTACACCTGAGAGATGTAATTAGAATAATATGTAATAATAACAATATGTAATAATTACAATATGTAATAACAACAATATGTAATAAAATGAATATGTTATAATAACAATATGTAATAATTACAATATGTAATAACAACAATATATAATAATAGCAACATGTAATAATAACAATATGTAATAACAACACTGTGAAATAATAACAATAAGTAATAATTACAATATGTAATAACAACAATATGTAATAATAACAATATGTAATAACAAAAAATGTAATAACAAAAATATGTAATAATAACATTATGTAATAACAAGGATATGTAATAACAACAATATGTAATAATAAAAATATGTAATAATTACAATATGTAATAATCCTAATATGTAATTACAACAATACGTAATAACAACAATATGTAATAATAAAGATATGTAATAACAACAATATGTTATAATAACAATATATAATAATAACAATATGTAATAACAACAATATGTAATAACAAAAATATGTAATAATAAAAATATGTAAGAATAACATTATGTAATAATAAAAATATGTAATAACAACAATATGTAACAATAAAAATATGTAATAAATAGAATATGTAATAACAACAATACGTAATAACAACAATATGTAATAACAATATTATATAATAATAAAAATATGTAATAACAATAATATGTAATAACAAGAATATGTAATAATAACAATATGTAATAACAACAATATATAATAACAACAATATGTAATAATAACTATATGTAATAATAACAATATATAATAACAACAATATGTAATAAAAACAATATGTAATAATAACAATATGTAATATCAACAATACTTAACAATATAAATATGTAATAGCAACAATATATAATAACAGCAATATGTAATAATAACAATATGTGATAACAATATGTAATAACAGCAGCATGCAATAAAAACAATATGTAATAATACCAATATGTAATAATAACAATATGTAATAATAACAATATGTAATAACAACAATAGGTAATAACAACAATATGTAATAGCAACAATATGTAATAACAACAATGTGTAATAATAACAATATGTAATAACAACAATATGTAATAATAACAATATGTAATAATAAATAATAAGAACTAGCCACTGTGATGCTGATTACACAGGAACAGAAATCAGGAGATTTAAAGTTAACAAGAAGTTGTCTTGCAATAATTGCATCAAAGTTGGAAGAATTTTCTTACAGTTTCAAATCGAGTACGAACCGCCAGTGAACGGAGATTATTAGTCCATTACCAAAGGGTTATATTTTATTGAACGGTTGATTGACGTTTCTGTGAACTGTTCTTTGTGTTGAACCTACACAAACTCGGACACTCATCCATCACATTTATATGTTGACACATTGATACATTATATACACCCATTATAATGAATCGATATTATACATCTAATTTATAAAATTCACTGCTATATGTATGTCTGTATTTCTGTCTGTCTGTCTCCATATTTTCAAACTCCACATTGCAGAATGGCGCCAGAGGCATCAAATGATTGGATTTTTCATAGACCATTCTTTTATGGATTTTAGCTGGTTAAAATATTTTTTAAAATGTCAAAAAGGTTAGAATTGAAAAAAAAAATCATTATACATTTTGCATATTCATCTTTGTTTATTTTAAATCAGTTCATATGCGTGTCACGTTGGTACAGTGGTAACGTCACCTGCTTTGAATGCTACAGTTTTGCTTTCGGTTTTGGTACTAGCTGATGGCATCCAAATACTTATTTTTTTTACTTTTGAAGTCACAATTGAAGTCACAATTTTATAATAATATATGCAAAATCTGGACAAATTAAAATATCATATATTAACATATTTTATGACTGGGTCACCTGCTAAACGTTGATGGGTTTATAAATGAACAATTATATATACATTACTGTAATGACACACTGCATGTATATATCATAAATACATAATTATGACGGTATGTACCAAATATGGTAATAAAAAACACATAAAAAACGTCTATGCAGTCATTTGTAAACTAAACTTTGTTTATATATTTTGAAATAGTTTTGAATTTTTTGCATCAACAAATTTTATGACGCAACATTTATTACCGTAAAATGGGGTGACTTTGATCCATTTTAGACACAACATGCTTCATATTTTTTTAAACAAGGCACGCACAAGATTACTGCTGGTGTATAAGTATGTAGACGGGGGGGGGGGTAGGAACAGACAGAGCAAGAGACACTTTGGCAAATATTATGTGTTTGGTGGTAGTAGGCCATAATTTTTGGTGGCCAAAGTCACCCCAGCATGGGGTGGCTTTGACCCACCTATATAAAATGTGTTTAGCTTTAAGAGTCTCATGCACTGGGGTGAGTTTGGCATACAAACAAAGCAAGAAGAGTCTACACACTTATTTTAGTTGGTTTTGCACACTCCATAACTTCAAATTTTGCCAAAAAATTACAAACTTTACTGCGTCGTTTCAAATCTTTTTATTGGTTCTGCTCACCATCAACACGTGATAGATAATAAAGGAACATATTTGAATAGGAATGCAACACTGTGCTTTTGAATTGAGTGATATCTTCACATCAGAACTACGGTACCAGTATGGTACAGTATCGGTAAATACTTCAGAAATGAGAACACAAGAATAATACTGATATTAAAAAAAAAAAAACGTTTTGATTCAGTACAGTTCCATTTACCGGCTACCAGGTACTGTTGTCTACAGTTCTAATGGTACCGGTACTTTAAGAATCAACATGATACAGCACCTATGGTGCCATACTGTACGGTACTTTATCAATGGTATTAGTATATACTGGGTACCAGTAGGCTACTTGGGTAATGGTACTGGGTACTGGTACTGGTATGGTGAGCCATACACCCTTTACTAAAAATGTCAAAGATGTTCTGGCGGTCATTGGGTTTGGAAGGCTCCGACCATCTTCCTTCAGTGTCTGTGACATTGTCAGCATCGTCATCATGTCTGCTGTTCCCTGGTGTTGAAGCTGGCCTTGTAGAAATGGTTCTCCATGGGGCAATGTCAAGTTTTTTCCGCTTGTTTGGTCTTCCAATGTTGGTTCCAGGTTTGTGTCCACATCGAAGCCTCTTCAGCTCAGAGGTGAAGACTTCACTGATGGACTCAGAGAGATCGGATGGAATATGTTGAAGGCGTTGAAGAACTTTGTCCGCATCAAGCGGAAAAATCCCACATTTCTTGAAGCCTGCCACAAGAAGATCTTTTTGATTTGTCAGTTCTTTTTCCATGAGTCTCTTCAAGAGTTTGGGGAACAAGTCTTTTGAGATGGTGCTTTGGGACTTTGTGGCATTCTTCTTGAAGTCAGAGAGAAGTCGTCTCCATGCCGCCTTCATTGGTGCGAAGAAGGAAACGTTGAGGGGTTGACACAAGTGTGTTGCATTTGGTGGAAGGCATATGAAATAAATGTTATTCTCTTCACATTGCTTCAGGATGTCTTCACGGAAGTGCGATGACAAGTTATCACCAATGAGGGCCTTTTTTCCTGGTAGCTGCTTGCAGTATGGAAGTGCTACCGTCTGAAACCAATCTTTGAAAGAGACGTTGTTGAACCAACCCGATTTTGAACGATTGTATCGATCCCTGGCTGGTCCACCTTCAGTCCATGTTGACCAGAGATGCTCTGGTTTGTATGCAATGTACACTGGCAGCGTTTCTCCTGTTGCTGTTCCTGCTAGCATGAGGCTCGTAGAAGTTTTTGTACTGTTGAGAATTCTTTCTTGATAACAAACACCCCTCTTGAAGATCATTCTTTTCCTGCCAGGATCATCTGTTAGGTTGGTTTCATCATAATTAATGATGTTGGCTGGTGGAATTTTTTTTTTTTTTTTTTTTTTTACATAGGCATCACCACATTATCAAGGCCCAGAGGCCACTCAAGGATAAGGGTTAAAGAGTGTACAGTAGAAATTGGACAATATAGTAATCATTAGTAATGAAAATTTGGTAAATTTAATAACTTATATGGAACGGCTCATCAAGAACTTATTTACTTTAGACTTGAACACAACCATATTGCAGTCAGCCGGAAAGCAGGAAAACGGAAGACAATTCCACAGGCGTGCAGTTCTAAGAAAGAAGCTTTGTTCATGGAATCTACATTTAGGTTTAGGCACAGATAAAGAGTGGGGGGAATTATTGATAGTGTTTACAGCTAGACGAGTGTTTCTTGTGAAAGTTTGGCAAGGGGGGACCATAGATTGAAGCTCAGTCAAACACTTTCCATGAAAATAACGATACATCAGAGACAAACTCGCAACATCTCTTCTGTGAGATAGAGGTTGCAAGGAGGAGAAAAGGACATCTCCTACGAGGCTACGAAGTCTATTTTGAACTCTATCAAGGCAGGAAAAGTCCTTTCTAGCAGCTCCTGCCCAGATGTGGCAACAGTATTCCATCCTTGGACGTACCTGGCTCTTATATAGATAGAGAATAGCATCAGCAGTGAGATATTTACCGGATCGATAGAAAGATCCCACCATTTTTCCAGCGGCCTTGGCAACAGATTTGATGTACGTGTTCCATTTAAGATCAGGAGTAATGGTCAAGCCCAGAAGCTTGTCAAAACTTGAGGCCTCCTGAAGACGAGAGCCATTCATTTCAATTGATGCCAAATGTGGATTAGAATGTTGATGATGTAAAGAGAGAAGCTTGGTTTTAGATGCATTAAAAGTAACCAGCCACTCCTTTCCCCATTGTACTATGTGCTCAAGATCAGAGGAGAGAGAATTGGAGAGAACTTGGTCGTTTACTGTCTTAGATGTGCTACCATAAATGGTAGTGTCGTCAGCATAAATGTCTACAAATGATGTAAGGATGTGGTTTGGAAGATCATTAATGTAGATCAGGAAAAGAGTTCGGCTCAGGATGGACCCCTGAGGGACACCGGCATTAATACTGTGAGCCTCTTATTTTTGCCCCTCAACTACTACTCTTATGAACCTATCAGAAAGAAATGATTTAATAATTGAGAAGACTTTTCCAGCTATACCATAGCTAGCGATCTTATGAAATAAACCTTTATGCCATACCCTATCAAAGGCTTTAGATATGTCAAGAGCAATTGCCCTAGAAAGATTGCCACCGTCGAGAGATTTGCTAATCCTATGTGATATAACTGTAAGCACATCTGCTGTAGATCTAGCAGAACGGAAACCATATTGAGTGTCACTAAGAAGGTTATTTTTGTTGAGATGGTTGATTACTTCTGTATTTAACACAGATTCTAGCAACTTACTCATGACGCACAGGAGACTTATTGGCCTGTACTGAGAGGGGGATGAGCGATCACCTGAATTCTTAAATACAGGGCATACTGATGAGATTTTCTAGGGAGATGGGAAACTCCTTCAAGACTGGTCTCTAGATTGTCAAAGTAAGTTTGGCCTGTTTCCCTGCTAACTTCTGCTCTTTTTCTTGAAATGTTCTGGCGCAGACGATTTTTGATTTTGTCTTTGTGTCTCTTCATGAAGCTGTGGCACCAGTCTTCGCCTGGAAGGTTATCCTTGAAACGTTTGGCGTTCTTGCCCTGCCTGTCCAGGTACTGTTTCACTGTCGTTCTAAGGTCAATTGTATCAAAAGGGAACCCCCAATCTGACAACACTACCAAATGCTGAGCCAAGGATTGTTTTTCATCGTGTGAAAGCACTGTCTGACCACCTGGCGTTTTGGGCAATCTATCACCAGATGAAACTCTCAAGTAGTTCTGAAAAGATGATCTCGGAATATTGTATTCTTCGCACACCTGCCTCTGACATTGGCCATTATTCAAGTCTGCAACAGCCCTCTCGAAAACCTCAGGTGGAGTGGAGTTGTAGTGTCTCCCTCCTACGACTGGCTTGTACTTTCTTGGCATCTTGCTTTCTGAAACATACAAACAAAAAAGTACAACTACATGTTCTGATACACATTTACAGTACTGGAGTATCTGAAAAACAAATAAAGATTAAAACACTTAGTATGTGTGTCCCCCCAAAAAGATTAAATGTTGCCAAACTGGTGGCCAAAGCCACCCCACACATGTCGCTACATAGTAGGGTGACTTTGGCCACTTCTCCCTTCCATGGACAGTGTGAACTATCATATTAAATAGCTTATTTTCATGGTGTTTAACATTTTTAAGGCTTAATGTAATGAGATTTCAACACAAATACACCAAATAAGGTCTTGTATTTACAAAAGTTTGAAGAAGCCAATTTCACAGAATGCTTCTTTGCAGCTAGGCAGCCATTTTGTTTTTAAGGCAGCTCTGCAGTAAATATTAACTCCTGCATCCAAATGTGTCTGTAAAATCATGAAACCATATAAAACATGTAAATTGTGTTTAAAAATGCAGAGGGCTTATAGTATTTGTGCATTTTGTTTTTAATCTTTTTTTTTGTTTGGATTAAAGTCACCCCGGGTGGCTATAGTCACTCCCATCTTACAAAATTTAATCAGGTTTTAATTAAATTTTCGATATGAAAATGAACTGTTCCCCCCAAGATTCACCTCACCCTGATTTAATATTGTAGATGTTTGTTTACTATCTTTCCTTAGTTTTTAAGAAAAATTTATATAATGAGAATGTTTGGAGAATGCAATGTCAGAATCATTGAATTCGAATAATAAGTAAAAATAGCTCATTATAATTTAAATACAATTTTTTCATGGCAGAAACCTGACGTTATTTAAAGAACGATATTTAGTATCAAGCAGAGCTGCCATATTGTCCACCATTCTTCCAGAAGAACTCTTTAGTCTTTTTAGGATCTATAAAAGGCGGTAACTCTTGCTTTCTTTATTAGAGTTATTTGCCCCTTAGAGTTATTTTCCCTTTGAAATATGATGCTTGTAGAATGTTTGATACGGGTCTATTTGTAGAGTTGAAGTTGATTTACCTCTTCGTTGTGTCATTCGGGTTGGATCTTTCTTCTCAGACTTGCTTTGTTTATTGCATGTTTCTTGAACATTTTGAGGTAAATCAAATGTGTCTAGTAAAATATTTAATGGAATGATTGTGTTATTTGATTGTCTCTTTGGAAGATATGAATGACGAAATTAATTTGCAAGTCTAACCCAAATGGATGATTGTACACCCACATCATAAATTACATCATAAATTACATTATCAGGACGACATACTATGTGACCTGATGTTCATTTTTCTTTACTATTGTGGTAGTCTTTTGCCAATACACGTTGTCCTGGTAGGAATTTACATGACCTTGGGGTAGCTCTGTAACCACTTAGAAATATTTCTATGATCTTTCAAGTAGTTTCTTCCCCTTTTAACTTCAAGAGTTCTCTTTTAAATATGTCGAAAAAAGGATTCAGCTTGGCCATTTGATTGTGGGTGGAAAAGTGAAGATCTGAGATGCTGAATACTGTTTTTTTTACAGAAGTCAGAAAATTCTGCTAAGGTAAATGCAGTACTATTAAGATTTCAGGAATGCCCAATCTGCTGAAAAGTTTCTTCACAGTTTCATTTAATGTAGATAAAGCTGTGTATGGTAAAGGGACGCTTTTCTCTTGAGACTGGCTTTGCATCTGCCTTCAGTTTTAAAATTGCTTTAACTTTAGAACAACTTTCCTTCTTGAAAAAACATTGTTGAACTTTGCTTTAAGTATGTTCTTAAAATGTTTCAGCAACTGCTACAGCATTACTATTAAAAGAATTGAAAATCGAGTTTAGTGTATTTATTTGCTTCCCCACGAAAGCAAATTAGGCACAAGGCCGTTTTTAATGTGGGATAAAAACCAGCTCTCCTAAAAGTAGGCAAAAAGGGGGCACTCGGGTTACCAAAAATAATAATTGTCCCAGTATAGAGGGTTTCCCATCCATTGACTGGGACAAATTATCTGCAGAACAGATACTACACTTTGATCCCGGCCCGAAGGCCAAGAACAACAGAAAAAAGGCAAGGTATTTATTTGCTCCCCCACCGAGCAAATTAGGCACAAGGCCGATTTTTTATGTGAGGAGTGAAGGGGAAATGGGGACCAACTCCCCGGGGAGTAGGGGAGCTGGATAGTAACAATTGGTATGAAGGGTTGCCCCTACATTACCAAGGTCTTATATGTGGACTTGCCCCCACATATGGTCTTTGCTTGCAGTATCTGCCGGAAGAGGTACTACACTTTGATCCTGGCCCGAAGGCCAAGAACAACAGGGTATTTATTTGCTTCCCCACTGAGCAAATTAGGCACAAGGTCGTTTTTAATGTGGAGAGTGAAGGGGAAATGGGGACCAGCTCCCCAGGGAGTAGGGGAGCTGGATATTGACAATTGGTATGAAGGGTTTCCCCTACATTGACCAAGGTCTTATATGTGGGGTCGCCCCCACATATGGTCCTTGCTTGCAGCATCTGCCGGAACAGATACTACACCTCGATCCCGGTCCGAAGGCCAAGAACAACAGAAAAAAGGCAAGCCTCTTTCGAGTTTAGAAGAACATTGAAAAGATCAAGTTCTTCAATAAAATCCAAACCAAGAAGATTCAGAATTGATTCATCAGCAACATAGTACAAACCTGAATTTTTTTTTCTTTTAAAAGAGACCACTTAACTCACCAGTTAGTTGTATCTTGTTTCCCGATGCACCACAAACAACATGAGCTGCCTTCTTAAGAGTTGGTTTTCCCAACAACTCCCATGTTGGACGTGAAACTAAAGTGATATCCGAAGCAGTATCGAACTGAAAGTTCACTGGTTTGTTGTTTATCTCATGAACAAGTATATATTTTTTCTGAGCTACAAAATTTACGTTGGAAGTGACAAAAATTGAATTCGATGTGGCCTCCTGGAAACATCCTGGCATCTTTCTGTGGTTTTTGCCTCTTGGCTGTGCAGTATTCATCTTGGAAGTGTTGCGGTTATTTTTACCACAAAATCCGTCCTTGTGGCCACAACGCGAACAATGTTGACATGCGTCTCTCTCCACATGACCAACAAAGTGTTGGAGGTTTCTTTACATTTCCAGTTGGGGATTTTTCTACCGATTTGATGTTGTTTGAAAGCGACGGGCTTTGTTGTTGCGCTATTGTTGTCTTATTTTAGATTTATTAGTCTTGACATCCATTAATCAAAATATGTACGGTCATTTCTTTGTCTTTTTGAACCATAGACAGAAGCCATGTGCGTATTTCTGCATCTTCTGTATATTGTAATCGTGCGATGAAAATGAATCGATCCTCTGTCAGTGATTTCAGCCGAAAATTTTTCCATCATAAATTAACAATTCCAGCATATTTGACAAAATTATCTGTAGTATTTTTCTTTCATTTCAAACAATTGTACGGCATGAGATGTAAGATGCAGACTCACCAAAAATGTCCGGTAACTCTGTTGTCATTTCATCAAATGTGAAATCTCCTGTTTTTTTTTTTGAATATCTTTCATGTTCTGCTGTGCCAGCTTGTGAAGAAGTAGTAAACATACTCTGCAATGGAGAGTCTCTCCATGCGTTGTCCAACTCGTATTGAAAGGTATCATTCCACCGTCCATATCAAGCAGTAAAAGTATGCTTTGACTCCGGATTGAATGAAAAATCCGTTATTGCGCTTGCTATGGTGTCCAGAGAAAATGATTTTGGTGTTTCCATTAATTGTTTGTGAAATTGTGCCGTCAAAGTTTCAATTAGATTATTTTGATCTTTTAAAAATTCTTCTTGCTGGTTTTGCAAAATTGGGTTTGTATTACTGTACACAGATTCGAAAAAGTTGGAAAATTCAAAATGGCAGCCGACTCTCTCTCGGAGAGGGTACGTTTGGGAAAAGGTATTATAAATAATAAACTAGACAAAATACTGTTAGAAATTCGCTCAATATATGTTACCGTGACATAAGTTGACATGTATTCGGTTGTTTTCTAACAGTATTTTGTCTAGTTTATTATTTATAATGCCCTTTCCCAAACGTACCCTCACCGAGAGAGAGTCGGCTGCCATTTTGAATTTTCCAATACATCGGTAAACACTGCATGTTTTTCGAGCTGAATAAACATGTTACACTGAATAAAAACACAAAAAATATATCCAGTTAGGTAGAAAAGTAACTTATTTTGCCTTCGATAACATTTATTTGTTCTATATTTGTTTTTTGACAACTTTTTCGAATCTATGTGTACAGTAATACAAACCCGCAAAATTTCTTTCCCCCAACAAATTTGGATCCATAACGTAAATAATTCCAATTTTTTTTCTGTTTGTGCACAATTTTTCCCCCCCATTCGTTCTAAAAAAATTTTTGTTTTTTCATGTGCTCACAAAAAAAATTATTGTAGAAAAAGTTTTTTTGTGTATTAACAAAATAAATTGTTGTGGAAAAAGTATCTTTATTTTTTCGCGTGTTCACACACACACACACACACACACACACACACACACACACACACACACACACACACATACACACACACATATTGTGCAAAAGATTTCTTTTTTTCCGTTTCTGCAGAAAAGAATTCTAAATTATTTGTCGTTTATTTTAATTCTAAAACTAACTTTTTCATTTAAATTTGTTATTTCTTTAAATTTTTAATGATATTCATCGTTTGTTTTACTTTGTTTTAAATTTATTTAGTTAATTATTGTTTGTTTGTTTCCGAAATTCATAATTTAGTTTTTACAGTATTTGATTGCATTCTGATTTAAAACATATATAACTTTACATAGATAATAACCAAAACATATTTTCTACACTAACAAATACTGTTTTGACGAAAAGAAAAATTATAAACGGCATGATTTAAATTTGCATGTTTTTTTAATAACTTGTGTAAAGAAAATTGTTTTCAGATTATTCACAAGCAAAATTATAAACAAATTTTAGTTTTTAAAATTCATGAAACAACGTGATGTTTATTTACTTTGATGCAGCAGTAACACAACTGTAGTGGACTGGGGGATATATTACATATATCCCCCAGTCGTACAAAATAGGTAAAATGAATTGAATTGAGAAAGGCACGAACAGCGCGTTTGTTGAAATAAACGAACTAGAATATATTTCATGAAGAAACAAATGTCAGAAAAGGGCACGTGTTTAGTTTGGCATGCGTCTTTCGCTGTTAACTGGTGAGAAGGAAAGTCTATTGTTGTAGAGAGAGAGAGAGAGAGAGAGAGAGAGAGAGAGAGAGAGAGAGAGAGAGAGAGAGAGAGAGAGTGAAAGTCAATCCAGTTTGGCGTGCGTCTCTCACTATTAGCTGGTGAGAGGGAAAGTCTATTGTTGTATATATATATATATATATATATATATATATATATATATATATATATATATATATATATATATATATATAGAGAGAGAGAGAGAGAGAGAGAGAGAGAGAGAGAGAGAGAGAGAGAAAGTCAATCCAGGCCATGGAAATAGAAAGTGTGTAAGGTATATGTACTGTCGGTTGGCTCTTGCCTCACACATAGTAGCAGCCCCAAAAGGGAGCGGTTGGTCCGTCGACCGCTTAGGTCGGGAGCCAAATCGAAAAGGAAGAAAACAGCTCAGGTCTCTTGCTTTTATAGTTGTTTCCGGTGGTCTTTTGCACATGTGTGGATTTCCTTCAAAGGGGAACTGACGTTGCCCATCTGTGCGTATGTGTGCGCGTACATGTGTGTGTATGCACGTGAATGTGAGTGTATGTATGTGAACATGAATATATCTACATGTGTGTACGTGTGCGGCTATGTTTTTGTGCACGTATGTGTATGACAAGAAAAATGGCTTGAGATGTAAACACATGTTTTTGTGCGAGACTAGAAAAGGCTCGTACACAACTTAATTTTGAATTATTCTTTTTTTTTTTAAATTGAATAACGTTCACTTTCAGTTTCTTTTTTTAATGCAATTTTTAAAGTTTTTTTAATACTTTTTAAAAATCTTCCATTCATTATCGACTCTCTGACTTAGTACAGATCTTGCTTGATTGTACTACTAGTAAAACGTCACTCGAACAGTGAACATGCATTGTGCCTATAAAGGTCACGGATGGAGTCGTTTTTTCTTGTTTTTTTTTTTGTTGGTTTGCAATAGACTGGAAAAGCAAAAGGATGAAAAATACATATGTTACAATGTCACATATTTCAGATACTTTCTCATCCTAATGACGACTATAAACACCTATCACTCAAGTGGCACTCAAATTCTGGATTCTATAACAACAAATTCAGATTAACCAATCTGCAAGGATTTTCTTGTCTATCCATGATGATGATGATGATGATGGTGATGATTTTGTCTCTAATCCCTTGATCTGACATCTATTCCAACCAGATGCTTTGTCTATGGCATACTTTTTGGACAGCTACTAACATGAAACAGTTTGCTTGAGTTATACCATACTGCAGTTTTCCACGACTACATAATCACAACAGCTATCTTTCCAGTATACAATTCTCTCCAACTACAACCGAATACCCATTGTCAACTACACACAAACCAATCAAGCAGCTATTTCAACCATTTGTGTTTTCATTAAGCCCGTGATTCCCAACCACCATACAATACCTCGTTGGTGTGTCATAAAATGATTATTGGTGACAATTTTTGATGACTGGTAAATTCATTCTTAATGAATATTGTGTAAATCATTAATTATTGATAACAATTTATTTTTAACAAGTATGATAAATTATTCCTTTTTAAACAATTTTGTAAACAGTTCATGCTTAAAAAGCAGAAAACAAATTGGTTTGGTAAATGCTAACACAGCCAAGGAAACTAGCAAGAAATGTTCTCAGCTTGAAATGTTCTCAGCTTGAAATATTCTCAGCTTAAAAAGATCTAATCATGAAATATTTTAAGCTTGAAATGTTCAAAGCTTGAAATATTCTCAGCTTGAAATGTTCTAAGCTTGAAATATTCTCAGCTTGACATGTTCTAAGCTTGAAATATTCTTCGTTGAAATGCTATAAGCTTGAAATATTCTCAGCTTGAAATGTTCTAACCTTGAAATATTCCCAGCTTGAAATGTTTTAAGCCTGAAATCTTCTAAGCTTGAAAAGTTCTAAGCTTAAGATGTTCTAAGATTGAAATATTCTCAGCTTGAAATGTTCTAAGCTGGAAATATTTTAAGCTTGGAATATTCTCAGCTTGAAATATCCTAAGCTTGAAATATTCTAAGCTTGGAATATTCTCAGCTGGAAATATTCTCAGCTTGAAATGTTCCAATCTTGAAATATTCTAAGCTAGGAATATTCTAAGCTTGAAATGTTCTAAGCTTGAAATATTTTCAGCTTGAAATGTTCTAAGTTGAAATGTTCAAAGCTTGAAATATTCTCAGCTTGAAATGTTTTAAGTTGAAATCTTCTAAGCTTGGAATATTCTCAGCTTGAAATGTTTAAGCTCGAAATATTCTCAGCTTGAAATGTTTTAAGCTTTGACCTTGCGGGGCCAAGAGAAACGACCACCCTGGTTTTTAGTCTCGAGTGTCCAAGAAAAGAAAACCAAAGTTAAGTAAAATCTTTAACTGTTAAGCATGAAATTTAAAGCAAATATTCTTTACATTTCCAGGCATATTGTAACCGATAATTTTCTCCACTTAAATAGACCATTTCGCAGTTTACAAATCCCATCTCACTTAAATAATAAGTCAATGCTATAGTAAAGATAAACTCGGTAAAAAAAAAAAAAAAAAAAGAAATTATGCTAATTTATTTAGAGGATATGAAAACTTTATTTCAAAATCATTTCCACCGTGTTATAAATCCAGACTTATTGCATGTCCCATTATTGCATATATTTAAAAAAAAACATATAAATAATTAGATTTATTGAGTTAAACCTGAAACTCTACCTTTCGTTAATTTATTAATGGTTTTCCTTCACGGCGGTTTAACTTATTTCAACAAATCCTTACGGTGAATATGACTTAAATTCTTTTCGAAAGCTGTAGTAACAACCGCACATTTCCTTTTCAGTTTTTCCGCTTTTCACCTTGTACGTTATATATGCTATTATTTTACCTTATATATGCTATTATTTTATTTCCATCATATTTGTTTGGAACGCGTATTCAATTGTTAACATTAATATCTCTGAAAACGATACACAAGCGAGGATCATTGTCGCGCCGCCAAATGGAAAACTTTTCACTAAGTGACCCCCCCTCCCCCTAAAGTAGCCTACCCAGTCCTCTACTGAATAGATAGCATCTTGGTACCACAAATGCCATTTGACCTTGCGGGGCCAAGAGAAACGACCACCCTGGTTTTTAGTCTCGAGTGTCCAAGAAAAGAAAACCAAAGCTAAGTAAAATCTTTAACTGTTAAGCATGAAATTTAAAGCAAATATTCTTTACATTTCCAGGCATATTGTAACCGATAATTTTCTCCACTTAAATAGACCATTTCGCAGTTTACAAATCCCATCTCACTTAAATAATAAGTCAATGCTATAGTAAAGATAAACTCGGTAAAAAAAAAAAAAGAAATTATGCTAATTTATTTAGAGGATATGAAAACTTTATTTAAGTACGTTACTTAATATAAATCAGCCATCGCAAGGCGATTTTTTTTTTTTTTTAATGTTAATTTTCTCAATTAAAATAACGTTAATAAGATATCAGTGACCCCCCCCTTCCTTGTACACTGCCATTTCCTTTCCGGACGCCTATGCTCTTGATCCCTTGATTCATCATTTCATCAAAATACGAAGACGATGGGCTCCTATGTCTGACACAACATTCTATCAGTCTGTAAACTGATATCATCAAAAATTAGATAAGCTGTTTTAAATTTCCTCTTTTGACAAAATTGCCAATCGAAATGCAGACGGGGTTTCCTTTACAATAGAGGATAGAACTGAAGCAGTATACTTAATATGTACAATACGTGCGTACTAAACTAAACCACCTTTGTTAACTATATATAATCGCCTGTACTGAATCCTCATCAGCTCACAACTTTCTGTATCCTCAGACTCTTAATTTCTCAAATCTTATATCACCAAGACATCCTTCTGAATAGATACAAGAATTCTTCTGAGCAGCATAACATCCAGTGATCATATATCTAATCCTCATGAAATTGCTTATATCACTCTGAATATTACCTTAAATTTTCATTTTATCCCTAAGCTAAGTAGAACACCTCATAATACTCTATTCAACTACTTTTAAAATTAGATACACCCAGTTGCAATATTAGAAGTGCTTCGTCCCTGACCTAGACTACGGACTTGTACAACAAACCATGAAACTATTGTACCTAAAATTCCTCTCAAAACTGAAAAATACTGCTGGCTGTATACTAAGTACCCCCTATAGATACTTTACCTCCAAGATGACTGCATTGTCTGTTTGCATGACAAACTTTTTTATTTTTTACTTAAATTCTCTTTCTCCTGATCACTAACAAATCAAACTGCTCTATTTCTCAAGTTGCCACTAAACCTAATCCGTTTCACGTAACTTAGAGGGGTCCTTGCTCTCCGCCCTTGACCCTAACAGACTCGTAAATCGATACCCATTAACAACCAAAATTTCCTAGGCATGCTCCTGATTAAAACTCCTAACCCATAACCAAGCTTCTAAGTAAATATTTACTAGCCATAGTCCTATACATTGACTTAAAGTAATTTATAATGAACAGCAACCATTAATATCTCTTTATAGATAGTATTGCAATAATCATTACACAAACTAAACTGGTACTCATTGAAATAAAAACTTCCGGATATTAAGAGAAAGGCGAAGTCATTCTCCTTCGTTGTAGTCTAAAGGCAACTTACTCAAATTGTTCAAAATTCCATGCATTCGTATACAATACTACTTATCCATCCATCTATATTTAACTATATTTACAACATATGCAATAACCTATATCTATCAGGTATAACTGTACTCCATATCAAATGTTCTCTTGTATCTATACTGAGCATATCTTATCTTTCAGTCTTACTAAATATTCGGTTTGGACACCAAATCAGAATTTCTAATAACAAGTAAATCATACCCTAACACTTTATCCTAATCCTTAACCTACTAAACCATATCTAATCATCCATTCCTAAACTTACAAAACTATATCTAACCATACATTAACTCGTCTCTCTCAATCCAATACTGTAGCAAATTTAGCTGCTTCCACTGCACGAATTTTTACCTATACCCTCTCCCAGTAACAATGGAAATGGAAGCATAGTGATGCCCTTTTTTAACCAGGTTACCTACTAAAACCAGCCCATATATCTATTTACCAAATTACACATGACTCAAAACTTACTGTTTTACCCGTACTATATTGCACTCGCATCTCATGCTATCATCTAAAATATAGTTCGGGCACAACTCGTAGTTCAATTCTTAACACCTACTCACACTCTAATATTATACTAGACCCAAGCTCACATGAATAAAAAAAAAAAATAAATAAAAAAAATAAAAGGAAAAAATATATATATACAAAAGAGAAAGCCTCAAACCACATTATCTCCTCCTAACAAGCCTCCTTACAATCATAGTTGCTTACACTGCATGAGCTCTACTCAACCCCTTTATCCAGTAACAATGAAATAACAATGTCCCTAATCCACTTTGAGGAGTGTAACTATTTAGCAGATATAACCTCTACAAACTAACCCAATAACATTAACTAACCACGCGGGGTCGCAGAAATACCTGGATTAGAACCCAGGCGCGGAGCAAACCCTCTCAGTGGTGACGGACCCAGTAGATCTTTCCAGATCATCCGTCTAGGAGAAGGAAAACTCTGAAACTAAACCAAAGAGGAGGGAGGCCTCTTCAGTCTTGGATGACAACCTTCCTAGAGCTGGTGACTCAATCAAATTACCGGTTTGCAAACCTAAAATGCTTAAGGAGTAGATAGGTCCTGCCTATCGCCCGGCTTCCATACTCCTTCTTTGCCTATTAGTCAGGCGCAGAGATACTATCACAGTGATTCGACAGAAACACCCAGTGGTAGATCTTGTTTCTTGTCTAGGGCAATGAACGCCGTTTCCCCACTCCCGACACACCCCACCCCTAAAGCTGGGTACTTGAGAATGCTTGAGTACCACATATGCCTGAGCAATTAGATTGGGTTGACCTTCCTCTGATGGGTTGAGGGTACCGGATTGACAGTTACTGGCTGCTGTTTCCGACTGGTAGTACAGGTGCCCTAACTCTTTGGTAGCGCTTAGAGCGGCTGCTCCATCAACAGTTGAATAATATCGGGTTGTTTGCAGTGCCATGGCGCGCATGGAAAGGGACCCTGCACTCATCCCCGGTGGGCTTTCCTGAGGCCACAGTCCTAGTTGATGGAGGGTCAGCTGATGGTCTACTTGTGATGCATGTGTGATATTCTGCATAACCTCCTGTTCGGCTTCCCCTAACCCAACTGAAACTCGTTAAAAAACATGATGACAGTACAATCTAAAAATAAGCTTAAACCAGGCTTAGGGTCAAACAAATCCAACTTGCCTCCTCCCTTGAGGATTGCATTCACAAATATCCGTGGGCTTAGAACTAATTTAGCTGATGTCGAAGCATTTCTCCTAACAAATACCCCGGATATCTTAGCACTAAGTGAGACTAACCTACACTCCTCCATCCCCTCTAACTACTTTGACATGCCTGGATATCTCCCACTCTGCCGTAAGGACTCTGACAGACATATGCACGGACTTGGAGTTTACATTCGTAATACCCTTCCCTTGACTAGAGAAACAAACCTAGAAACGGATGATCAAGCCTTTATGTGCTTTAGACTAATCATGCAACACAACATTAGCTACTTTTACTTTCTCTACCGCTCTCCCTCGACCCAAGACTGCACCATAATAAACAAAGTATCTGACAGCATAGACACAGCACTCTCCTTCGACACTAGCGCCCAAGTACATGTATTTGGCGACTTTAATGTCCATCACAAAAACTGGCTTGGATTCTCTACTTACACAGATGCAGCAGGCAGCGCAACTCATAGCTTCTCTGTATCTCACTCCCTATCGCAAATTGTTACTTTTCTAACCCGCTTCCCTGATCAGGAAGAACAACACGCATCACTATTAGATCTGTTTTTGACCACAGTTCCTGATGATTGTGTAACGAAAGCCGACAGCCCACTTGGGAACGCTGATCATGTAGTGATAATGGTTGAAATCGCCCTAAACTCTAGACCCAAAACTGAAGAGCCAGTGCTCAAAACAACGAGATATTATAAAAAGGCTGACTGGGAAGCTATCAGAGATCTTATCAGAGACGCCCCATGGGGAAATATTTTTTCTCTTCCTGCTGAACAGTGTGCAACCGAGACCACTGAATGGTTCAAAACTGCAATCGAAGCGCATGTTCCCATGCGGAAATTCTATAGCAAGCCCCACTCTCCCCAATGGTTTACTTCGACTTGCGCAGCTGCCATTGCTCAAAGGCAGCATGCATTCCGCAGGTTTAACCGACATAAGTCCAGTTCAAACAAACAGAAGTACATAGAAGCTAGAAGTAACGTTAAGAAAGAAATAGCGACAGCTAAGAGGGAATTTACGGAAACCACTAAAAAACGCATCGAAGCACAAAAACTAGGAACTCGTGACTTCTGGAAAATCTACAACAGTGTAGTAAATAATGGGCAATCAACAATTCCCCCACTAACTAACAATCACGAGGTTCTTTGCTCAGCAACCGAGAAGGCTAACATGCTTGCCAGTCGATTTGCCTCAAACTCCACACTGGACCCTCTAAACCACCCCCTACCTCAATTTCCTATGCAGACAGACGCCACGCTAGACCATCTGAAAATCACCCCTGCTCAGGTGCATGCTATCATACAAAACCTTGACACTTCCAAAGCATGTGGACCCGACCTCATCCCAGCTGTGCTATTAAAAAAGTGCTCAGCCGAAGTAGCTCCAGTTCTCTCCAAACTCTACAACAAATGCCTTAATGAATCTTGCTTTCCGAGCTGTTGGAAAACTGCTTCTGTAGTACCAGTATTCAAGAATTCTGGCGAAAGAACTGACCCATTAAATTATCGCCCTATTAGCCTCCTCCCACTTTTTGCCAAAATATTTGAGACCTTAATTAACCATGCTCTAGTCCAGCACTTTACAGATGCTAAACTTCTGACCGACCATTAATATGGATTTAGACAAGCCCGTTCCACGGCAGACATCCTCACTGTAATCTCTGAACGCATATACCATTCACTTGACAAAGCGGGAGAGGGCAGAGCGGTAGCTCTAGATATATCTAAGGCTTTTGACAGGGTATGGCATGAGGGTCTCCTCAGGAAGATTAGATCTTACGGTATTACTGGTAGAATACTTAACATAATTAAATCCTTCTTAGATAAGAGAAAAATCCAGGTTGTCCTCGACGGTCGTACATCTAAACAATATGATATAAATGCGGGAGTGCCCCAGGGATCTATCCTTGGACCTCTGCTGTTCCTGATATTCATAAAAGACCTCCCCGACAAAATTGCCTCTGAGATGGGTATATATGCTGATGACACCACACTCTATAGCAGGCACGACAGGAAAACAAATGAACATATATCTAAAGTAATGGCAGAAACACTAGAGGATGACCTCCAATCAGTAGTGGAATGGGGACAAAAATGGATGGTAACGTTCAATGCCACCAAGACAAAACTGGTTTCATTCAATAATTACAAGAAACCTTCTCTACCACCTATAGCAATGGCCAACGACTCTTTATCTGAGAGTATGTCTCTCAAGCTCCTTGGCCTAACGTTCACAGGAAACATGAGTTGGAACAATTACATCGAGGGCATTGCCAGGGCCGCTGCAAGGAAGGTGGGCTCTCTCTACCGTGCTAGAAAACTTCTAACACCCGAAAGTATCCTGTACCTCTATAAGGCCACTATTCGCCCATGTATGGAGTATTGCTGTCATATTTGGGCCGGTGCATCGGCTACTAGTCTCTCGCTCCTTGACAGGGTTCAAAAGAGAGTCGCAAATCTGATAGGCCCTAAACTGGCATCTAAACTTCAGCCTCTGTCCCATCGTCGAAACGTTGCATCCCTCTGCCTGTTCTACAAGTATTATAATGGTGAATGCTCTGAAGAACTGCAAGCACTTGTGCCCCCACGACGTGAACACCCTCGACAGACCCGACAAGCTGCAAAATCCCACCCCCACACTGTAGAGATCCCTAGATGTAAAAGATCTTTCTACTCCAGTAGTTTCTTCCTCAGAACAGCTAGACTTTGGAATTCCATTCCAGGTCACTGCTTCCTCAACTGTACTGACATGCATAAGTTCAAGTGCAACGTGAACCAACATCTCGCTGCCCTAATCCCTACATAGTACCCCAGTAGATGTTTCCCCTGATAGTAGCCCCCTACACCAAAGTGGCAATGTGCCTTGTTTGGGGTGAAAATGTAATAAAAAAAAAAAAAAAAAAAAAAAAGCTTGAAATGTTCTAAGATTGAAATATTCTAAACGTCAAATATTCTAAGCTTGAAATATTCTATCTATAAATGATATATATGGACTATTCCCTGCTGAAAATATTCTAAGCTTAAAATGTTCTAAGCTTGAAATATTTTCAGCTTGAAATATTCTCAGCTTGAAATATTCTAAGCTTGAAATATTTTAAGCTTAAAATATTCTAAGCTTGAGATTTTTAAGATCGAAATATTCTCAGCTTGAAATGTTCTAAACTTCAAATATTCTAAGCTTGAAAGTTTTTTTTTTTTTTTTTTTTACATAGACGTCACCACTTATCAAGGCCGATAGGCCACTCAAGGATAAGGGTTAAAGAGTGTAGAGTAGTCAAAAGGACAATATAGTAATCGATAGTAATGGAAGTTCGGTAAATTTGTTAACTTAAGTGGAACGGCTCATCAGAAACTTGTTCACATTGGACTTGAAGACAACCATATTATAGAAAGCTGGAAAGCAGGAAAACAGAAGACAATTCCACAGGCGTGCAGTTCTAAGGAAGAAGCTTTGATCATGGAATCTATGTTTAGGTTTAGGTAGAGATAAAGAGTGGGGAAAATTATTGATAATGTTTTCAGCTAGTCTAGTGTTTCTTGTGAAAGTTTGGCGAGGGGGGACCATAGATTGAAGCTCAGTCGAACACTTTCCATGAAAATAACGATAAAGCAGAGACAAACTCGCAACATCTCTTCTGTGAGACAGAGGTTGTAGCGAAGAAAAAAGGACATCTCCCACCAGGCCCCGAAGTCTATTTTGAACTCTATCAAGGCAGGACAAATCTTTTCTAGCAGCTCCTGCCCATATGTGGCAACAGTACTCCATCCTTGGACGTATCTGGCTCTTATATAGATAGAGAATTGCATCAGCAGTGAGATATCTACTGGATCGATAGAACGATCCGACCATTTTTCCAGCGGCCTTGGCAACAGATTTGATGTACGTATTCCATTTAAGATCAGGAGTAAAGGTTAAGCCCAGAAGCCTGTCAAAACTTGAGGCCTCCTGAAGACGAGAGCCATTCATTTTAATTGATGCCAGATGGGGATCAGAACGTTGATGATGTAAAGATAGAAGCTTGGTTTTAGATGCATTAAAAGTAACCAGCCACTCCTTTCCCCATTGTACAACGTGATCAAGATCAGAGGAGAGAGAATTGGAGAGAACTTGGTCGTTTACTGTCTTAGATGTGCTACCATAGATGTTAGTGTCATCAGCAAAAATGTCTACGAATGATGTAAGGATGTGATTTGGAAGATCATTAATGTAGATCAGGAAAAGAGTTGGGCCCAGGATCGACCCCTGAGGGACTCCAGCATTTATACTGTGAGCTTCTGATTTTTGCCCATCAACTACTACTCTTATGAACCTATCAGAGAGAAATGATTTAATAATTGAGAAGACATTTCCAGCAATACCATAGCTAGCGATCTTATGAAGTAAACCTTTATGCCATACCCTATCAAAGGCCTTTGATATGTCAAGAGCAATTGCCCTAGAAAGGTTGCCTCTGTCGAGAGATTCGCTAATCCTATGAGATATAACTGTAAGCACATCTGCTGTAGATCTAGCAGAACGAAAACCATATTGTGAGTAACTAAGAAGGTTATTTTTGCTGAGATGGTTGATTACTTCTCTATTTAACACAGATTCCAGCAACTTACTCATGACGCACAGGTGTCTTATTGGCCTGTATTGAGAGGGGGATGAACGATCACCTGAATTCTTAAATACAGGGCATACTGATGAGATTTTCAAGGGTGATGGGAAGCAATTCTCCTTAACACAACGTTTAAACAGTTTTGTAAGTATGGGTGCTAGTTCTGGTTCTATCTATAAATTCTGTAAGTATGGGTGCTAGTTCTGGTTCTATCTATAAATTATTTAAGTTTGTAATATTTCAAGCTAAAATATTCTAAGCTTAAAATATTCTAAGCTTGAAATATTTTAGCTTGAAATATTTTATGCTTGAAATATTTTGGCTTGAAATATTTTAGCTTGAAATATTTTAGCTTGAAATATTTAAGCTTGAAATGTAACAAGCCTGAAATGTTCTAAGCCTAAAATATTCTAAGCTTAAAATATTCCAAGCTGGAAATATTTTAGCTTGAAATATTTTAAGCTTGAAATGTTCTAAGGTTGAAATATTCTCAGCTTGAATGACCTAAGCTTGAAATATTTCCAGCTAAAAATATTCTTAGCTTGAAATATTATCAGCTAGAAATATCCTCAGCTTGAAATACTTTAAGCTTTAAATATTCTCAGCTTCAAATGTTCTTAGCTGGAAATTTTTTAAGCTTGAAATATTCTAAGCTTGAAATGTTGTAAGCTTGAAATGTTCTAAGCTCTAACTGTTCTAAATGCAAATATTCTCAGATTGAAATGTACTAAGCTTAAATTTTCTCAGCTGGAATTCTTCTAAGCTTTAAATGTTCTAAGTTTGGAATATTCTCAGCTTGAAGTGTTCTAAGGTAGAAATATTCTCAGGTTGAAATGTTTTAAGCTTGAAATGTTCTAAGCTTAAAATATTCTCAGATCGAAATTTTCAAAGCTTCAAATATTCTAAGTTTAAACTGTTCTAAGTTTGAAATATTCGCAGCTTTAAATGGTCTCAGCTTGAAATGTTCATAGCTTGAAATGTTCTAATCTTAAAATATTTTAAGCATGAAATGTTCTAAACTTGAAATATTTTAGCTTGAAATACTTTAAGCTTGAAATATTCTCAGCTTGAATAACATAAGCTTGAAATATTCCCAGCTTGAAATGTTCTAAGCTTGAAATATTATCAGCTTGAAATATCCTCAGCTTGAAATACTCTCAACTTCAAATGTTCTTAACTTGAAATGTTTTAAGCTTGAAATATTCTAAGCTAGGCATTTTCTTAACTTGAAATATTCTCAGCTTGAAATGTTCTAAGCTTGAAATATTCTCAGCTTGAAATGTTCTAAGCTTGAAATGTTTTAAGCTTGAAATTTTCTAAGCTTGAAATATTCTAAGCTTCAAATATTCTAAGCTTGAAATATTCTATCTATAAATGATATATGCTTGGAATATTTCCGGTTAAACATGTTCTAAGCTTAAAATGTTCTAAGCTTGAAATATTCTCAGCTTGAAATATTCTCAGCTTGAAATGTTCTAAGCTTGAGATGTTGAAGCTCGAAATACTCTCAGCTTCAAATGTTTTAAGCTTAAATGTCAAAGCTTGAAATCTTCTACGCTTCAAATATTCTAAGCTGGAAATATTCTATCTATAAATCATCTAAGCTTGTAATATTTCCAGCTAAAAATGTTCCCAGCTTAAAATGTTCTAAGCTTGAAATATTCTCAGCTTGAAATGTTTTGAGCTTAAAATATTCTCAGCTTTAAATGTTCTAAGCCTCAAATATTCTAAGTTTAAACTGTTCTAAGTTTGAAATATTCTCAGCTTAAAAGCTGAGAATATTTCAAGCTTAGTCTCAGTTTGAAATATTTCAAGCTTAGTCTCAGTTTGAAATATTCTCAGCTTGAAATGTTCTAAGCTTGGAATATTCTCAGCTTGAAATCTTCGAAGCTGGAAATGTTCCCAGCTGTAAATGTTTAAGCTTGAAATATTCTTAACTGGAAATGTTCTAAGCTTGGAATATTTTAGCTTGAAATGTTTTAAGCTTGAAATGTTTTAATCTTCAAATATTCTAAGCTTGAAATGTTCTAAGCTTGAAATATTTTAAGCTTGAAATATTCCCAACTTAAATGTTCTAAGCTTGAAATATTATCAGCTTGAAATATCCTCAGCTTGAAATATCCTCAGCTTGAAATACTCTAAGCTTTAAATATTCTCAGCTTCAAATGTTCTTAGCTGGAAATGTTTTAAGCTTGAAATATTCTTAGCTAGACATTTCTAAACTTTAAATATTCTCAGCTTGAAATGTTCTAAGGTTGAAATATTTCTAGCTTGGAATTATTCTAAGCTGGAAATATACTCAGATTGAATTGTTCTAAGCTTAAAATTTTCTAAGCTTGAAAGCGTCTAAGTTTTAAATGTTCTAAACTTCAAATATTGTCAGTTTGAAATGTTCTAAGCTTGAAATGTTTTAGCTTGAAATATTTTAAGCTTGAAATATTCTAAGCTTAAATGTTCTAAGCTTTAAATATTATCAGTTTGAAATATCCTCAGCTTGAAATACTCTTAGCTTTAAATATTCTCAGCTTCAAATGTTCTTAGCTGAAAATGTTTTAAGCCTGAAACATTCTATGCTAGACATTTCTAAACTTTAAATATTCTCAGCCTGAAATGTTCTAAGCTTGAAATATTCTTAGCTTGAAATGTTCTAAGCTTGAAATATTCTCAGCTTGAAATGTTCTAATCTTGAAATGTTATAAGCTTGAAAGGTTCTAAGCTTTAAATGTTCTGAACTTCAAATATTCTCTGATTGAAATGTTCTAAGCTTGAAATATTCTCAGCTTGAAATGTTCTAAGCTTGAAATATTCTCAGCTTGGAATGTTCTGTGCTTGAAATTTTTTAAGCTTGAAATGTTTTAAGCTTCAAATATTACAAGCTTGAAATATTCTGTCTAAAAATGATATAAGCTTGGAACATTTCCAGCTAAAAATGTTCTAAGCTTAAAATGTTCTAAGCTTGAAATATTTTCAGCTTAAATATTCTCAGCTTGAAATGTTTTCAGCTTGAAATATTTTTAGCGTGAAATGTTCAAAGCTTGAGATGTTTGAGCTCGACATATTCTCAACTTGAAATGTTCTCAGCTTGAAATGTTTTAAGCTTGAAATGTTCTCAGCTTGAAATGTTCTAAACTTCAAATATTCTAAGCTTCTACTAATGGATCTAGGTATATGTTTAATTATAGCTTTAGTATGGTTAGAGAGAGGTTGGACATATAACGGGTTACTGTTTTCTTTCCTATAGTGTTCATAGGCTTGAAATATTCTCAGCTCGAAATATTCTAATATTGGAACATTCTAAGCTGCAAAAGTTTTAATCTTCAAAGGTTTTAAGCTTAAAATGTTCAGAGCTGTAAATGTTCTTGAAATGTTCTAAGCTTGAAATGTTCTTAGCTTTAAATTTCCTTAACTTGAAATATTCTCAGCTTGAAATGTTCTAAGCTTGAAAAAGTCTTTGCTATATATGTCCTAGACATGAAATATTCTAAGCTAAAATGTTCTTAGCTTAAAATGTTCTAAACTAAAATATGCTTAGCTTGAAGTATTCTAATCTTGAAATAATCTCAGCTTGAAATATTCTCAAGCTGCAATGTTCTACGCTTGAAATATTCTCAGCTTGACATTGTCTAAGATTGAAATGTTTTAAGCTTGAAATGTTCTACATTTGAGATGTTATAATCTTGAAATAGTCTTCACTGGAAATGTTCTAAGCTTTAAATATTCTAAGCTTGAAATCTTCTAAGCTTGAAATATTATCAGCTTCAAATGTTCTAAGCTTGAAATATTCTTTGCTTAAATGTTCTAAGCTTGAAATATTCTATGTATTAAATGTTCTGACTTTGAAATATTCTGAGCTTGAAATATTTGTGGCTTGAAATATTCTCAGCCTGAAAAGTTCAATGTTTGAAATGTTTTAAGTTTGAAATATTCTAAGCTTGAAATATTCTAAGCTTGAAAATTCACAGCTTTAAATATTCTAAGCTTGAAATATTTTAAGCATGAAATGTTGTAAGCTTCAAATGTTTGACGTGTTTAATATTCTAAGCTAAAACTTTTCTCAGCTTGAAATTTTTTTAGGTTGAAATGTTCTAAGATTGAAATGTTCTTACCTGGAAATATACTAAGTTTGAAATGTTCTAAGCTTGAAATGATCTAAGTTCGAAATATTCTCAGTTTGATATGTTCAAAGATTGAAATGTTCTAAGCTTAAAATATTCTCAGCTTGAAATGTTCTAAGCTTGATATGTTCGAAGCTTGAAATATTCTAAACTTGAAACACGCTCAGCTTGAAATATCCTAAGATTTAAAAATTTGGAAATGTTCAAAGCTTGGAATATACTTAGCTTGAAATATTCTCAGTTTGAAATGTTCTAAGCTGGAAATATTCTGAGCTGGAAACATTCTGAACTTTAAATATTTTCAGCTTGAAATGTATTAAGCTTCAAAAATTCTTTACTTAAAATGTTTTAAGCTTTGAATATTCTTATCTTGAAATGTGCTAAGCTTGAAATATTTTCAGCTTTAAATGGTCCAGGCTTGAAAACTTCTAAGCTGGAAATTTTCTAAGCCTTAAATATTCTTAAGCTGAAATGTTCTAAGTTTAAAATATTCTCAGATTGAAATTCTCTAAGTTTGAAATATTTTAAGCTTGAAATATTCTCCACTTGAAATGTTCTAAGCTTTAAATATTCTAAGCTTGAAATGTTTTAAGCTTCAAATAGTCTTTGTTTGAAGTATTCAAAGCTTTAAATCTTCTCAGATTGAAATATTTCCAGGTTTAAATGTTGTAAGCTTTAAATATTCTTAGATTAAATTTTATAATCTTGAACTATTCTAAGCTTGAAATATTCAAAGCCTTAAAGGTTCTAAGCTTGAATTGTTCTAAGGTGAAAATATACTAAGCTTGAAATGTTCTAAGCTTGAAATGTTCTAAGCTTGAAATGATCTAAGCTCGAAATATTCTCATTTTGATATGTTCTAAGATTGAAATGTTCTATGCTTGATACGTATTAAGCTTCAAATGTTCTTAGCTTTAAATATCCTCAGCTTGAAATATACTAAGCTTGATATGTTCGAAGCTTGAAATGTTAAAAGCTTGGAATATTCTAAGCTTAAAATATTCTCAGCTTTAAATATTCTAAGATGGAAATATTCTGAGCTTGAAATATTCTAAGCTTTAAATATTTTCAGCTTGAAATGTTCCAAGCTTCAAAAATTATTTACTTAAAATGTTTTAAGCTTTAAATATTCTCAGCTTGAAATGTACTAAGCTTGAAATATTTTCAGCTTTAAATGATCTAAGCTTGAAAACTACAAAGCTGGAAATGTTCTAAGCCGTAAATAAAATTTTCAGCTCGATTATTGTCAGCTTGAAATTATCTAAGCTTGAAATATTGTAAGCTTGAAATGTTCTATGCTTGAAATATTCTCCACTTGAAATGTTTTAAGCTTTAAATATTCAAAGCTTGAAACGTTTTAAGCTTGAAATGTTCAATGCTTGAAATATTCTATGTTGGAAGTATTCAAGGCTTTAAATCTTCTAAGATTGAAATATTCCCATGTTTAAATGTTGTAAGCTCGAAATATTCTAAGATAAAAAGTTCTAATCTTGAAATATTCTAAGCTGGAAATATTACGAGCTTGAAAGGCTCTAAGCTTGAAGTGTTCTAAGCTGGAAATATTCTCAGCTTTAAATGGTCTAAGCTTGAAATACTCTCAGCTTGAAATGTTATAAGCTTGGAATATTCTAAGCTTTGAATGTTCGAAGTTTGAAATATTCGCAGCTTGACATATTCTAAGCTTTAAATATTCTAAGTTTGAAATGTTCTTAGATTGAAATATTTTAAGCTGGAAATGATTTAAGCTTGAAATGTTCGAAGCTTGAATTGTTCCAAGCTTGAAATGTTCTAAGCTTAAAATATTCTAAGCTTTATGTGTTCTTTGTTTAAAATAATCACTGCTTGAAGTGTTCTAAACTTGGAATATTCTCAGCGTGAAATGTTCTAAGCTTGGAATATTCTCAGCTTGAAATATTGAAGCTTGAAATATTTTCAGCTTGAAATGTTCTAAGCTTGCAATGTTTTAAGCTTGAAATGTTCTAAACTTTAAATGTTCTAAGCTTAAAATATTCTAAGCTTGAAATATCCTAAGCAAGAAATATTCTCAGCTAAAGCTTGAAATATTCTCAGCTTAAGCTTGAAATATTCTCAGCTTAAGCTTGACACATTCTCAGCTTGAAATACTCCAAACTTTAAATATTCTCAGCTTGAAATGTTCTTAGACTGAAATGTCTAAAAGTGTAAGCCATTTTGAGTTTCAGATGGTTTGCTGTTACACACAAGTCCTGGGAGGTGACTTGTTTGTAGTAGACAGTTCCACAGAACAAAATATTCTTACCGTGTCGAAACCCGGGAAAAGAACATGTGAAATTGCTCCAGAAAAGGTTTAATATTTATGAAGCAATTCTGATTTCTGATTGGTTGGTAGCAGAATGTGAATTAATTTGATTCGTCAGTTCTTAGCAGCATCGTTTATAAATAGAATCGTCCGACCGTGTGGGATCATACCCCCATTACAAGTTCAAAATATTGCAACAAAATGTTTTAAGCTTCAAATGTTCTAAGCTTGCACTATTCTCAGCTTGAAATTTTCTAAGCTTGGAATATTTTCAGCTTGAAACGTTCTAAGCTTGAAATGGTTTAAGCTTGAAATGGTTTAAGCTTGAAATATTCTCACATTGAAATATACTAAGCTCAAAATATTTTAAGCTTGAAATATTCTAAGCTAGAAATGTTTTCAGCTTGAAATATTCCAAGCTTGAAATTTTCTTAGCTTTAAATGTTCTAAGCTTGAAATATTCTCAAACTGAAATGTTGTAAGCTTGAAATGTTTTCAGCTTGAAATTCTCAACTTAAATGTTACAAGATGGAAATATTCTAAGCTTGAAATGTTTTAAGCTTTAAATAGTCTCAGCTGGAAACGTTCTAAGCTTGCAATGTTATCAGCTAGAAATGTTCTAAGCCTAATATATTTAAAGCTTGAAATGTTTAAACTTTAAATGTTCTAAGCTTGAAATATTCAAAGTTAGAAATGTTCTAGGCTTGAAGTGTTCTAACCTTGAAATATTCTCAACTTTAAATGTTCTAAGCTTGAAATATTCTCAGCCTGAAATATTTAAGCTTGAAATTTTTATCAGCTTGAATTTTTTTTTATTACATTTTCACCCCAAACAAGGCAAATTGCCACTTTGGTGTAGGGGGCTACTATCAGGGGCAACAACTACTGGGGTAATATGTAAGGATTGGGGCAGCAAGATGTCGGTTCACCTGACACTTGAACTTCTTCATATCAGTACAGTTGGGGAAGCAGGGACCTGGAATGGAATTCCAGAGTCTACTGGTTCTGGAGAAGAAACTGCTAGAGTAGAAAGATATTTTACATATAGGGATCTTTACTGTGTGGGGGCGGGATTTAGCTGGCCGTCAGGTTTGTCCAGGGTGTCTTCATCGTGGGGGTACAAGTGTCTGCAGTTCGTCAGAACATTCACCATTAAAATATTTGTAAAACAGGCAGAGGGATGCAACATTTCGTCGATGGGACAGAAAAGCTTGAAATGATTTAAGCTTGAAATGTTCTTAGCTTGAAATATTCTAAGCCTGAAATATTCTAAGCTTGCAATGTTCTAAGCTTGAAATGTTCTAAGCTTGAAATGTTCTAAGCTGCAAATGTTCTTGCAATATTCTCAGCTTGAAATATTCTAAGATTTAAATATTTTAAGCTTTAAATGTTCTAAGCTTGAAAAAGTCTTAACTATAAATGTCCTAAGTTGAAATGTTCTCAGCTAAAATATTCTAAGCTTAAAATTTTCTAAGCTTTAAATATTCTCAGCTTGAAATATTCTTAGCTTGAAATATTCTCAGCTTGAAATGTCCTAGCCTTGAAATATTCTCACCTTGAAATGTTCTAAGCTTGAAATATTGTTGCATAGTTCTTATTAGAAGAGGACTGATATTATATATTTGTTGTTGGTTAGTAAGAGAGAGTCTTAGAATGTTCATGTTGTGAGATAGAGACAGGTCTTATATATGTTAATACAGGAGAGCCGACGGCATGTAATACACAATGAGAGGAGATTTGATATATAAATAGATAGACCGAGAGATAGTGCTTTTGATAGAGGAGATTGACATTTATACGTTTGACAGTTCTGTGAATGGGAGTGTTTCTATAACATTGACACATATATTTCTTTACCTATTTTTGAGATGATGATTTTCACAAAGTTCTTATAATATAATTGACAATACCTTTCTGTTGTTGAATAACATAACATGAAAATGCAGATACAAAATTTTGATAATATTTGTTTATTCCATTCCGACCGGTCAATGGCTTTGCATTAAGGAATTCAAGTCTTTACATGATTCTTTCTTCTCCCCTTCGCTTCCAAGGTTCCATGTCAGCTCTGTCTCTAACTCCTCTCTTCTCCCCTGACTGACTGAATGACTGACTGACTTACTAACTAAAGCTCTCTATATTGAGAACCCATGGCGTCATTGCATGCCCAATACGTGCTTATCATACTCATGGCCTGACATGCTTCCTCTAACCTAATTTTCCTAACCCACTTTACAAATATGTTTAATATTTTCCATTGTCCGTTTTTAAATTCCTTATTTTAATTTCATTTCTTTAACAGAAACAAAATCCATCATTACATTCCTTTTTCAATAAACAGATATCTAACTATTTTATGTGAACTAAATAATGGTAATTCTACATTCCATTTTCAAAAACATTCTGTATTTATTTTAACTTATGATCGGAATCCTCAATTCCAAATCTAGCTTCGCAAGTTCGATTCCTCGGCTATCCATTTCATATGTACTCACTTACAAGAACAGGCAGCTGTTCTATAACATTATTCTCAGCTTGAAATGTTCTAAGCTTGAAATATTCTCATCTTGAAATGTTCTAAGTTTGACATATTCTCAACTTGAAATGTTCTAATCTTGAAATATTCTCAGCTAGAAATGTTCTTGGTTTGAAATATTCTTAGTTGGAAATGTTGTAAGCTTGAAATATTTAAAGCTTGAAATGTTGTAAGCTTGAAATGTTTAAAGCGTTTAATGTTCTAAGCTTGAACTATTCTCAGCATGAAATGTTTTAAGCTTTACATGTTTAAACCATGTAATGCTGTAAACTTGAAATATTCTAAGCTTAAAATGTTCTAAGCTGCAAATATTCTCAGTTTGAAATATTTTAAACTTGAAATGTTCTATCTTCAAATATTCTAAGGTTCAAATATTTTAAGCTTGTAATATTCTAAACTTGAAACACTCTCAGCTTGAAATGTTATAAGCTTGAAATATTTTAGGCTGGAAATGTTATAAGCTTGAAATATCCTAAGATTGAAATATTCTCAGCTTGAAATGATCTAAACTGAAAATATTCTAAGTTTGAAATATTCTGAGCATGAAATATTTTCAGCTTGAAATGTCCTAAGCTTTAAAATTTGTTTGCTAAAAATGTTCTAAGCTTTAAATATTCTCATCTTTAACTTTTTTCCGCTTTAAATATTAGAAGCATAAAATGTTCTAAGCTGGAAATATTCTAAGCCTTTAATATTCTCAGGCTGATATGTTCTAAGCTTGAAATATTCTCAACTTAAAATTTTCTAAACTTTAATTTTTTTCTGCTTGAAATTTACTAAGCTGCAAATATTCTTAGCTTAAATGTTCTAAGTTTGAAATGTTCTAAGCTTGAACTATTCTCAGCTTTACGTACTCGTAGCTTAAAATATTCTAAGCCTGAAATGTTCTCAGCTTGAAATGTTTTTAGCTTGAAATATCATAAGCTTGAAATATTTTTAGCTTGAAATATTATCAGCTTGAAATATTCTAAGCTTGAAATGTTTTAAACTCGAAATGTTCTTAGCTTGAAATATTCTCCAGTTGAAATGTTCTAAATTTGAAGTATTCTAAGCTTTAAATATTCTAAGCTTGAAATATTCTTAACTTGAAACACTCTATGCTTGAAATCTAACAAGCTTGAAATGTTTTAAGCTAGAAATATTCTAAGCTTGAAATATCCTAAGATTGAAATATTCTCAGCTAGACATGTTCTAAGCTGGAAATATTCTTAGCTTAAATATTCTGAGTATGAAATATTTTCAGTTGAAATGGTCTAAGCTTTAAACATTGTTCGCTTAAAATATTTTAATCTTTAAATATTCTCAGCTTGAAATGTAGTAAGCTTGAAATATTTTCAGCTCGAAATATTCTAAGCTTAAAATGTTCTAAGCTTGAAATATTCTAAGCCTTTAATATTCTCAGGCTGAAATGTTCTAAGCTTGAAAAATTCTCAGTTTTAAATTTTCTAAGCTTTAATTATTTTCAGCTTGAAATTTTCTAAGCTGTAAATATTCTCAGCTTAAATATTCTAAGCCTGAAATTTTCTCAGCTTAAAATATTCTAAGCTTGAAAAATTCTCAGTTTGAAATGGGTTTAGCTGTAAATGTTTTAAGCTTGAAATGTTATAAGCTTGAAATCTTTAAAGCGTTAAATTTTCTAAGCTTGAAATGTTTTTAGGTTGAAATGTTCACAGCTAGAAATGTGCTAATCTTGAAATATTCTCAGCTTGATATGTTATAAGCTTGAAATATTCTAAACTTGAAACACTCTTTGCTTGAAATATTCTAAGCTTGAAATGCTAAAAAATTGAAATATAATAATCTTGAAATATTTTCAGCTTGAAATGTTCTAAGCTGGAATTATTCTGAGCTTGAAATGTACTAAGCTTGAAATATTTTCAGCTTTAAATGTTCTTAGCTTGAAATGTTTTAAGTTCGAAATGTTCTTAGCTTGAAATATTCTTAACTTGAAATACACTCAGCTTGAAAAATTATAAGCTTGAAATGTTTTAAGCTGGAAATGTTCTAAGCTTAAAATATCCTAAGCTTGAAATATTCTCAGCTTGGAATGTTCAAAGCTGGAAATATGCTGAGCTTGAAATATTTTCGTCTTAAAATATTCTCAGCTTGAAATGTTCTAAGCTTTAAATATTCTCAGCTTGAAATGTAGTAAGCTTGAAATATTTTCAGCTTTGAATATTCTCAGCTTGAAGAGTTCTAAGCTTGGAATATTCTAAGCCTGAAATATTCTCAGCTTAAATCTTCTAAGTTTGAAATATTCTCAGCCTTAAATGTTCTCAGCTTGAAATGTTTTAAGCTTGAAATATTCTAAGATTGAAATATTCTTAGCTTGAAATATTCTAAGCTTGAAGTGTTCTAAATTTGAAATATTCAAAGATTTAAAAATTCTAAGCTATAAATATTCTAAACGTAAAATATTCTTAGCTTAAAATGTTCTAAGCTTGAAATGTTCTAAGCTTGAAATATTCTAAGCTTGAAATTTACTGAGCTTGAAATATTCTCAGCTTTAAATTTTTTAAGCTTGAATTATTTTCAGCTTTAAATTTTCTAAGCTATAAATATTCTCAGCTTAAATGTTCTCAGTTTGAAATATTCTCAGCTTGAAATATTCTCGGCTTTAAATATTTGTAGCTTGAAATATTCTAAGCCTGAAATGTTCTCAGTTTGAAATATTTTAAGCTTGAAATATTTTAAGCTTGAAATATTCTTAGCTTGAAATATTCTAAGCTTCAAATGTCCGCATTAAAATTTTCTAAGCTTTAATTAAATGGAAATGTTCTAAGTTTTAAATATTCTCAGTGGTAAAGGTTCTAAGCTTGAAATGTGCTAACCTTGAAATATTCTAAGCTTGAAATGTTCTATCTTTAAATATTCTCAGCTTGGAATGTTCTCAGCTTGATGTATTCTAAATATTCTAAACATGAAATGTTTTTAGCTGGAAATGCTCAAAGTTTGAAATATAATAATCTTGAATTATTCTCAGATTGAAATGTTCTTAGGTGGAAATATTTTGAGGTTGAAATGTACTAAACTTGAAATATTTTCAGCTTTAAATGGTTTTACATTGAAATCTTCTAAGCTAGAAATGTTCTAAGCCTAAACTATTCTTAGGCTAAAATGTTCTAAGCTTGAAATATTCTCAGCTTGAAATTTTTTAAGCTTGACATGTTTTATGCTCGAAATGTTTTTAGCTGGAAATATTCTAAGATTTAAATATTCTAAGATTTAAATATTCTAAACTTGAGACACTCTCAGCTGGAAATGTTCTAAGCTTGAAATATCCTAAGCTTGAAGTATTCTCAGCTAGAACTGTTCTAGGCTGGAAATATTCTTAGCGTTAAATATTCTGAGATGAAATATTTTCAGCTTGAAATCGTCTAAGCTTTAAACATTGTTTGCTTTAAATGTTTTAAGCTTTAAATATTCTCATCTTGAAATGTACTAAGCTTTAAATATTCTAAGCTGAAAATTTTCTAAGCTTGAAATATTCTAAGCCTTTACTATTCTCAGGCTGAAATGTTCTAAGCTTGAAATATTCTCAGCATTAAATTTTCTAATCTTGAATTATTTTCAGCTGGAAATGTTCTTAGCTTGAAATATTCTCAGCTTAAAATATGTGTAGCTTGAAATATTCTAAGCCTGAAATGTTCTCATCGTGAAATATTCTAAGCTTGAAATATCCTAAGCTTGAAATATCCTCAGCTGGAAATGTTCTAAGTTTGAAATATTTTCAGCGGTAAATATTCTAAGCTTGGAAAATTCTAAGCTTGAAAAATTCTCAGTTTGAAATGTTCTAATCTGTAAATGTTTCAAGCTTAAAATGTTGTAAGCTTGAAATCTTTTAAGCCTTATTGTTCTAAGCTTTAACTATTCTCAGCTTGAAATGTTTTTAGGTTGAAATGTTCACAGCTTGAAATATTCTAAGCTTGAAATAGTCTAAGCTTGAAATATTCTAAGCTTGAAATGTTCTAAGCTTGAAATGTTCTAAGCTTGAAATGTTCTAAGCTTCAAATATTCTAAGCTTGAAATGTTCTAAGCTTGAAATGTTCTAAGGTTGAAGTTTTCTCTGCTTTAAATTTTCTAATCTTAAATTATTTTCAGCTTGAAAGTTTCTAAGTTGTAAATATTCTCAGCTTAAATGTTCTAAGTTTGAAATATTCTCAGCTTGAAATGTTCTTAGCTTGAAATATTCTTAGTTTAAAGTATTTGTAGCTTGAAATATTCTAAGCCTGATATGTTCTTGATATATCCTGTGGTGGGTGGCCGTAATAAAAGGATATTCAAGAAAGGTATTCCACAAGGAAAATAAATGAAAAAGAGGTACTGAAGTTAATAAAGAAATAGAGAAGTTTATTGAGAATATTTACAGACAGCATGTTACGTTTTTAAGTTTTCCCGTACAGGGAAGGCTCTCTCAACCGGTGACCGGTGATAACGTTCTTTCGATAAAAGGTTCCGGCGGTGAATTGCTCATCTCATCATAACACCTCCCCCTAAGACAATTTCTCACGAGAGAATTTGGCTTAATATCGTTTGCTTTTTGGCTTGGGGCTCAGCCGGTTAACTTTTCTTTTCACCCTTGTACTTTTTCTCCTCAATATCGTTTGAGTGGGTGGAGTTGGTGGAGAAGCTGGAACTCTCAAATCTGGAGTAAGTTCTGTTAAGGGTTGGGGAATATTAAAAGAATCATACAAAACCTCTAGGGGCAGGTCATTTTCTTCTGCCTGTTTGTAGTCATCAGTGTATCGAGGTCTTAGCTGACTTATATGCCTGCTACAGTCGAATTTATTACTTCTTACAGAATATAGCATGTGTTCGATTCTTTTCATGATAATCCCCTCCTCTCAAACATTTTTTCCACTCCTGTAATTCAGGAAGAATATTCTGTCACCAGGTTTGTAAAACCTTGTTGGAAAATTTTCTTTTGTTGTTGTTACTCTGGTTGCACTTGGTAAAATTCTGTCAAATACAGATCTGATTTTCCGTGCAAACAGCAGTTTGGCTGGTGACGAACCGGTATCAGTGTTTGGGTTCGGAGTTATCCTATACACCGATAAAAATTGTTCAAGACTCTTCTCGTCAGTGTCCATGCCTTGGTTTTTCTTCAAGGCTCTTTTGAATGTATTGACGAACCTCTCTGCTAGGCCATTTGACCTTGGGTGGTAGATTGCCATTGTTAAATGTTCAATGGCTAGAGCCTTGCAGAATTCTTCAAATTCTTTGCTGGTAAATTGGGTGCTGTTGTCGCTGACAATAGTTTTAGGCACTCCAAAACGACTGAAGAGAACTCTTAGTGCATCTATTGTACTCATCGAAGTAGGGTGTTTTTATTTAAACACTTCTGGCTATTTTGTGAAACTGTCGACGACCACTAAGAAATAATGTCCATTTAAAGGACCTGCATAATCGATATGTAACTGAGTCCACGGTGTATCAGTCTTTGGCCACGGTTGTATCTGCACAGGTGGTGCCTTTGCTGCTAGCTGACACCCTTGACACTCTCTTCCGAGTTTTTCAATGTCCTGGTCCATCCTAGGCCAATACGTAAAATTAAAGCTTTCATTCTTGACATGCCTGGATGACCACTATGAAATTCTTTTAAAATTCTTCTCTGAAGCATAGTCGATATGACGACTCTGTCTGCGTACATCAAGGTTTGAGCACAAATGGAAAATGGTAAAATTTTAGGGTCTTTCTTTGATTTTCCATTTAGTTGCACCAACTTTTTCATTTTCACAATATAATCATCCTTTTCTGCTGCCTTATTTATTTCGTCTAGAGTCACTGGTAACTCTCTGATTGTGTTGCACAGTAATCCGGAGAGTTCTTTTTCCTCTGTCAATGCAGCTATTACTGTGTCTTCCAAAGGTTCAGCACACTTTTGGATGAGCCTGGACAGTCCATCTGCATGTCCGATATTTTTGGATGAAATGTACTCCATTTTAAAGTTATAATTTAGTAGAATTATGCTCCATCGTTGGAGTCTGTTCGCAGTGTGCGTAGGTATGCCTTTTTTAGAGCCAAAAATAGTCAATAAGGGTTTGTGGTCGGTTTGCAAAATAAACATCCTTCCATGAATAAATCTATGGAATTTTTTAATGGCATAAATAATCGCCAAACTTTCTTTTTCAATTTGAGAATAGTTTCTTTCAGCCGGCAAAACTGATCTGGATGCATGGGCTATTGGCTTTGTTGATCCATCTTCAAGTTTATGGAGAAGAACTGCTCCTACTCCGTAGTCACTTGCATCTGATGCAACAATCAATTCTTTCTGTGGATCAAAATGTGCTAGAGCTAAATCTGATAGCAGGCATTTCTTAATATCTTCAAACGTATTTTGGCATTCTTTTGACCAAATCCACTTTTGTCCTTTTTTTAACAAATCATTCAATGGTGCTCTCAACTTATGCATATTTGGAATATAGATAGCATAATATTGAGCCAAACCCAAAAAAAGATTGTAACTGGGCAACATTATTGGGTGCTGACATCCTCTCGATTGCTTCTATTCTCTGAGGATCCGGTCTTCTGCCTTGGCTGTCGATAATTTGACCAAGATATTTTATCTGTTTTAAAAGGAATTCACATTTTTCGGCACTTAACTTGAAACCAAATTCCTCAATTCTTTGGAAAACTGCTCTGATGTGTTCCTTATGTTCCTGTACATTTTTACTTTTGACAAGCATGTCATCCAAATATGCGATTGCAACATCTAAATCAGCAAGCATCGTATCCATTATTTGCTGAAATAGTGCTGGGGCCACTTTTAATCCAAAAGGAAGTATTTTTTAGTCGGAAAAGTCCTAGATGGGTATTGATACACAAATACTTAGAACATTCTTCATTGACTTTTACCTGAAGGTAAGCTTCTGATAAGTCGATTTTGGAGAAAATTCTACCTCCATTCAGCTTTGTAAAAATGTCTTCAGGAGATGGAAGTGGATAACTATGATCCATCAGACAGCCTGTAGAAAAATCGGCACATACCCGAATCTTCTTATTTTTCTTTTTAACATACACAGTGGGGCTCGCCCACTCAGAATAGTCAACGTTTTCGACTACACCATTCTTCTGTAGTCTTTTTAGTTCAATTTCAATATTTTCGTTTGAAGAAAAAGGCACATTTCTTTTTGGTCTAAAAACAGGTTTCACATTCTGTTTTAATTCAAAATTTACTTCAGTTTTGGTGCACACTCCTACTCCCTCTGAAAAAACTTTGGGGAATTCACTTTTTAACATTGCCAGAAAATGGTCATTTTGTTTGGAATTTTTTTTTTCCAACGCTCTTACATTATTGCAAAATGAATTTATGGGTAGCTCCCATAAATGAAACAAAACAATCCAATCAATTCCAAAAAGGCAATAATTTATTCCTGGAACAAAGGTTTGAGGAAAAAGTTTTTGATCCAAGAGAAACACTGCAATTAAATTCTCCCATGAATTTTAATCGCTCTCCGGAAACACCTTTTGCAATTTTTTGTGTTTTTCTCAGTTTTGGACCACCAATTCTGAGTGACCATTTATTTGTGTGTGAACGAATTTCCGTTTCCCTCCTTGTTTTATTTCTTCTTTGGACAAGACCACATTTATATTTGGCTTCCATTTCCGTCTTTTGTCTTGTTTAGTTCGGCAGTGGGATGCCCGGTGTCCCACTAGGCCACATTTGGTATAATGTTGGTCTTTATAAGGGCAGTTTTTTCTTAAGTGCAGACCCGCACAACTCCAACATTCAAAACTTTTCCCTTTGTCTTTTGGAAATATCTTCTCTTTTACTACCTGGACTTGGGATGTGACTTTTCCCTCTATCCTCGTAGTGTCCCTTTTTACATTTATCAATTTTTTTACATTCTTCTGTCACTTTTTGCAAGTTCATTTCCAGGTCTTGCTCCATGATTGATAATATCCTTGACCTTAAATCCTTGTCCTTCGGTGCTGTCAGTCCCTGGACAAATATGTAGCACTTAAACATGTCCACTGATAAATCCTTTAATTTAAACAGTTCACACTGGGCGTTGACTTTGCCCGCATATGTGACAATGTCATCAGTTTCGTCTTTTGACATATTTAAACACCTATACCGTGTATGAAAAAGACTATCTCTTTCACCGAATATAACACTCAAAATTTTCACCGTTTCAGAAAAAGAGATCTCTTCCGGTTTTTTAGGCAATATCAAATTCGTGAATTTAGTATTTTCTTCTGTGCCCATTTTTTGGAGTAATAGTGTTATTTTTTCCTCATCCGACCACTTCTTGCATCGTTTTGTAAATATCGTTTCAAACCTACGATAATAGGCTGGAAAAGTGTCACCTTTTTCTGGGTCATATTTAAACTCTGAAAGCGAGTTCGCTATACCCTCAGCCGAAAAAAATCTGGATGCACCCTCCTTAGATTTTTCTGACAAAATCGTTTCACAAAATAAGCGATTATCCGTCGTTTGTTGTATTACAAGAGTTTCGAAACGTTCTTGTTGAATTAGCATTTGTTTTTGAAAATCCATTTGGGCTTTTTGTTGAGCGATTAAACTCTCAGTTAACGTTTTCGTCAACGTTGCTATTTGTTCCGATGTCATTTTCTATTTAAATGTATCAATAGCAAGTTAACGTATACCACAGAGGAAAAAAAATGTTGTTCAAAAACAAGATGCTTATTTTCATAGAAAATTGTCAACACATAGGAAAGTTCCGAAGAAAAAAAATCACTGTTAAAATAACACTTGACAAAATTTCAGGAGACCCTTTTTTCGTCTACTTCAGCAGACACACGTAAACTTCTTTTAAAAATTTTCTTTATTAAATAAACACAGATTCCTCAGTATTGTTCATTTGTTGGTTTCTTATCGTATTAACCAAATACAAAAAACACATCCGTTAATCATGAAGGAAGTCACAATTTACGCACACACACACACACACACACACACACGTTATATAACATCAACTCTTTGGGAGTTTAAAAAGAGAAAAACGAGTTTAACTCGTCAATAATATAAAAATTATTTTTTACTTGTGTAAATTTGTGGCAGACACCAGTCTTTCGCTTTCTAAGAAGCTTTTTCTTCAATTAAAAATGAACTTTGTGAACAACAATTTCCAGAATGTTCTCGGTTATCGCATGTTTTTTTTTTTTTTTTTAGATGAATTTACAGTTCGTATCTCATCTTCAGTTGATATATCCTGCGGTGGGTGGCCGTAATAAAAGGATATTCAAGAAAGGTATTCCACAAGGAAAATAACTGGATAAAGAGGTTCTGAAGTTAATAAAGAAACAGAGAAGTTTATTGAGAATATTTACAGAGACAGCCTGTTATGTTTTTTAATGTTCCCACCCAGGGAAGGCTCTCTCAACCGGTGACCGGTGATAACGTTCTTTCGATAAAAAGTTCCGGCAGTGAATTGCTCATCTCGCCATAACAGTTCTCAGCTTGAAATATTCTAAGCTTGAAATATCCTCAGCTGGAAATGTTCTCAGTTTGAAATGTTCTCAGCTTGATATGTTCTAAGCTTGAAATATTCTAAACTTGAAACACTCTCAGCTTGAAATATTCTAAGCTGGAAATGTTCAAAGTTGGAAATATAATAATCTTGAAATATTCTCAGCTTGAAATGTTCTAAGCTTGAAATCTTCTATGCTGGAAATGTTCTTAGCCCAAAATATTCTCAGGCAGAAATGTTCTAAACTTGAAATGTTCTAAACTTGAAATATTCTCAGCCTGAAATTTTCTAAGCTTGAAATGTTTTAAGCTCGAAATGTTCTTAGCTTGAAATATTCTCCAGTTGAAATGTTCTAAACTTGAAGTATTCTAAGCTTTGAATGTTCTAAGCTTGAAATATTCTTAACTTGAAACACTCTATGCTTGAAATCTAACAAGCTTGAAATGTTTTAAGCTAGAAATGTTCCAAGCTTGAAATATCCTAAGATTGAAATATTCTTAGCTAGACATGTTCTAAGCTGGAAATATTCTTAGCTTAAAATATTCTGAGCATGAAATATTTTCAGTTGAAATGGTCTAAGCTTTAAACATTGTTCGCTTAAAATATTTTAAGCTTTAAATATTCTCAGCTTGAAATATTTTCAGCTTTAAATATTCTCAGCTCGAAATGTTCTAAGCTTGAAATATTCTAAGCCTTTAATATTCTCAGGCTGAAATGTTCTAAGCTTGAAATGTTTTAAGCTTGGAAGGTTCTAAGATTGAAATGTTTTGAGCTTGAAATATTCTCCACTCAAAATGTTCTAAGCTTTAAATATTCTAAGCTTGAAATATTCATGGCTTTAAATATTTCCAGCCTGGAATATTCTCAGCTTGAAATGTTTTAAACTTGAAATATTCTAAGCTGGAAATATTTTCAGTTTGAAGTGTTCTAAGTTTGAAATATTCTAAGCTTTAAATATTATCTGCTTGAAATGTTCTAAGCTTGAAATGTTCTAAGCTTGAAATGTTCTTAGCTTGAAATTTTCTATGCTCGAAAAATTTTAAGCTGAATATTTTATAAGCTTGAAATGTTGTAAGCTTTAAATATTCTAAGCTTGAAACATTCTAAGCTTGAAATATTCTAAGCTTGAACTATTTTAAGCTTGGAATAATCTGAGCTTGAAATGTTCCAATCTCCAAATATTTTAAGCTTAAAATGTTCTAAGCGTGAAATTTTCTAAGCTTGAAATATTATAAGGTTGAAATATTCTGGCTTGAAGCAAACATAACTCACAATCAGATAACCGTGTTGTGATGATATGCAAATTCTTGTTTACAGAGATTCATGATCTTGCATAGCAATTCTCTCTTTTTTATTTTAACCTTGCTGAATTGAGTAAGCTATCTTATGCAAGAACATATAAAGTAATCGACCTAAACCCTACAAAGGTTTACTTGAAACATATTTGGCAACATTTGTTTATTTGAATTTGCAGCAGTGAATAATGTTTCACAAGTCAATCAATGGTAAGAATTTGCTTTTCTTAATTAAATTTAATTCAACAATTTTCTCTACATTCGTGTACATATTACATATTATTATATATCGTTCTTTTTATTTCATGAATGCAGACAGATGCTCTGTTGTTTCAATATTTACCTGTGTGTCCGAATAAAAAATATTTCTATTTTGTTAATATAAAAAGATTTGCTATTGTAAAAAATAACTTATCAAAATTGTATGAAAAATAAAACCAAACAACAATGAAATTAGAGATTTGATTAAAAAACAAACAAACAAAAAACGCTGTTTTTGATGCCTGCAAGACTTTTTATCCATCCATTTATCCATCTATTTTATCAATCTATTTTTTCAATCTATTTTATCAATCTATTTTATCAATCCATTTTATCAATCTATTTTATCCATCTATTTTATCAATCTATTTTATGCATCTATTTTATCAATCAATTTTATCCATCTATTTTATCAATCTATTTTATCAATCTATTTATCAATCTATTTTATCAATCTATTTTATCAATCTATTTATCAATCTATTTTATCAATCTATTTTATCCATCTATTTTATCAATCTATTTTATCAATCTATTTTATCCATCTATTTTATCCATCTATTTTATCAATCTATTTTATCCATCTATTTTATCAATCTATTTTATCCATCTATTTTATCAATCTATTTTATCCATCTATTTTATCAATCTATTTTATCAATCTATTTTATCAATCTATTTTATCCATCTATTTTATCAATCTATTTTATCAATCTATTTTATCAATCTATTTTATCAATCTATTTATCAATCTATTTTATCAATCTATTTTATCAATCTATTTTATCAATCTATTTTATCAATCTATTTAATCAATCTATTTTATCAATCTATTTATCAATCTATTTTATCAATCTATTTTATCAATCTATTTTATCAATCTATTTATCAATTTATTTTATCAATCTATTTTATCAATCTATTTTATCAATCTATTTATCCATCTATTTTATCAATCTATTTTATCAATCTATTTTATCAATCTATTTTATCAATCTATTTTATCAATCTATTTTATCAATCTATTTATCAATCTATTTTATAAATCTATTTTATCAATCTATTTTATCAATCTATTTTATCAATCTATTTATCAATCTATTTTATCAATCTATTTTATCAATCTATTTTATCAATCTATTTTATCCATTTATTTTATCAATCAATTTTATCAATCTATTTTATCAATCTATTTTATCAATCTATTTTATCAATCTATTTTATCAATCTATTTATCAATCTATTTTATCAATCTATTTTATCAATCTATTTATCAATCGATTTTATCAATCTATTTTATCAATCTATTTATCAATCTATTTTATCCATCTATTTTATCAATCTATTCATCAATCTATTTTATCAATCTATTTATAAATCTATTTTATCAATCTATTTTATCAATCTATTTTATCAATCTATTTATCAATCTATTTTATCAATCTATTTTATCAATCTATTTTATCAATCTATTTTATCAATCTATTTTATCAATCTATTTTATCTATCTATTTTATCAATCTATTTTATCAATCTATTTTATCAATCTATTTATCAATCTATTTTATAAATCTATTTTATCAATCTATTTATCAATCTATTTTATCAATCTATTTTATCCATCTATTTATCAATCTATTTTATCAATCTATTTATCAATCTATTTTATCAATCTATTTTATCAATCTATTTTATCAATCTATTTATCAATCTATTTTATCAATCAATTTTATCAATCTATTTTATCCATCTATTTTATCAATCTATTTTATCCATCTATTTTATCCATCTATTTTATCAATCTATTTATCAATCTATTTTATCAATCTATTTTATCAATCTATTTTATCAATCTATTTTATCAATCTATTTTATTAATCTATTTTATCAATCTATTTTATCAATCTATTTATCAATCTATTTTATCAATCTATTTTATCAATCTATTTTATCAATCTATTTATCAATCTATTTATCAATCTATTTATCCATCTATTTTATCAATCTATTTTATCAATCTATTTTATAAATCTATTTTATCAATCTATTTTATCAATCTATTTTATAAATCTATTTATCAATGTATTTTATCAATCTATTTTATCAATCTATTTTATCAATCTATTTTATCCATCTACTTTATCCATCTATTTTATCCATCTATTTTATAAATCTATTTTATCCATCTATTTTATAAATCTATTTTATCCATCTATTTTATCAATCTATTTTATCAATCTATTTTATCAATCTATTTTATCCATTTATTTTATCAATCTATTTTATCCATCTATTTTATCAATCTATTTTATCAATCTATTTTATCAATCTATTTTATCAATCTATTTTATCCATCTATTTTATAAATCTATTTTATCAATCTATTTTATCAATCTATTTTATCAATCTATTTTATCCATCTATTTTATAAATCTATTTTATCCATCTATTTTATAAATCTATTTTATCAATCTATTTTATCAATCTATTTTATCCATCTATTTTATCCATCTATTTTATCAATCTATTTTATCAATCTATTTTATCAATCTATTTTATCCATCTATTTTATCAATCTATTTTATCAATCTATTTTATCAATCTATTTTATCAATCTATTTAATCCATCTATTTTATAAATCTATTTTATCCATCTATTTTATCAATCTATTTTATCAATCTATTTTATCAATCTATTTTATCCATTTATTTTATCAATCTATTTTATCAATCTATTTTATCAATCTATTTTATAAATCTATTTTATCAATCTATTTTATCAATCTATTTTATCAATCTATTTTATCAATCTATTTTATCAATCTATTTTATCCATCTATTTTATCAATCTATTTATCAATCTATTTTATCAATCTATTTTTCAATCTATTTTATCAATCTATTTTATCAATCTATTTTATCAATCTATTTTATCAATCTATTTTATCCATCTATTTTATCAATCTATTTTATCCATCTATTTTATCCATCTATTTTATCAATCTATTTTATCAATCTATTTTATCAATCTATTTTATCAATCTATTTTATCAATCTATTTTATCAATCTATTGTATCCATCAATTTTATCAATCTATTTTATCAATCTATTTTATCAATCTATTTTATCAATCTATTTTATCAATCTATTTTATCAATCTATTTTATCAATCTATTTATCAATCTATTTCATCCATCTATTTTATCCATCTATTTTATCAATCTATTTTCTCAATTTATTATATCAATCTATTTTATCAATCAATTTTATCCATCTATTTTATCAATCTATTTTATCAATCTATTTTATAAATCTATTTTATCCATCTATTTTATCCATCTATTTTATCAATCTATTTTATAAATCTATTTTATCCATCTATTTTATGAATCTATTTTATCAATCTATTTTATCAATCTATTTTATCAATCTATTTTATCAATCTATTTTATAAATCTATTTTATCAATCTATTTTATAAATCTATTTTATCCATCTATTTTATCAATCTATTTTATCAATCTATTTTATCCATCTATTTTATCAATCTATTTTATCAATCTATTTTATCAATCTATTTTATCCATCTATTTTATCCATCTATTTTATAAATCTATTTTATCCATCTATTTTATCAATCTATTTTATCAATCTATTTTATCAATCTATTTTATAAATCTATTTTATCCATCTATTTTATCAATCTATTTTATCCATCTATTTTATCCATCTATTTTATAAATCTATTTTATCAATCTATTTTATCAATCTATTTTATCAATCTATTTTATCAATCTATTTTATAAATCTATTTTATTAATCTATTTTATCAATCTATTTTATCAATCTATTTTATAAATCTATTTTATCAATCTATTTTATCAATCTATTTTATCAATCTATTTTATCAATCTATTTTATCCATCTATTTTATCAATCTATTTTATCCATCTATTTTATAAATCTATTTTATCAATCTATTTTATAAATCTATTTTATCAATCTATTTTATCCATCTATTTTATCAATCTATTTTATCCATCTATTTTATCAATCTATTTTATCAATCTATTTTATCAATCTATTTTATCAATCTATTTTATCAATCTATTTTATCCATCTATTTTATAAATCTATTTTATCAATCTATTTTATCAATCTATTTTATCAATCTATTATATCAATCTATTATATCCATCTATTTTATAAATCTATTTTATCCATCTATTTTATCAATCTATTTTATCAATCTATTTTATCAATCTATTTTATCCATTTATTTTATCAATCTATTTTATCAATCTCTTTTATCAATCTATTTTATCAATCTATTTTATAAATCTATTTTATTAATCTATTTTATACATCTATTTTATCCATCTATTTTATACATCTATTTTATCCATCTATTTTATCAATCTATTTTATCAATCTATTTTATCAATCTAGTTTATCAATCTATTTTATCAATCTATTTTATCAATCTATTTTATAAATCTATTTTATAAATCTATTTTATAAATCTTTTGTATCCATCTATTTTATAAATCTATTTTATCAATCTATTTTATCAATCTATTTTATCCATCTATTTTATCAATCTATTTTATCAATCTATTTTATCAATCTATTTTATCAATCTATTTTATCCATCTATTTTATCAATCTATTTTATCAATCTATTTTATCAATCTATTTTATCCATCTATTTTATCCATCTATTTTATAAATCTATTTTATCAATCTATTTTATCAATCTATTTTATCAATCTATTTTATCAATCTATTTATCAATCTATTTTATCAATCTATTTTATCAATCTATTTTATCCATCTATTTTATCAATCTATTTTATCAATCTATTTTATCCATCTATTTTATCAATCTATTTTATCAATCTATTTTTTCAATCTATTTATCAATCTACTTTATCAATCTATTTTATCAATCTATTTATAAATCTATTTTATCAATCTATTTTATCAATCTATTTTATCAATCTATTTTATCAATCTATTTATCAATCTATTTTATCAATCTATTTTATCAATCTATTTTATCCATTTATTTTATCAATCTATTTTATCAATCAATTTTATCAATCTATTTGATCAATCTATTGTATCAATCTATTTTATCAATCTATTTTATCAATCTATTTTATCAATCTATTTTATCAATCTATTTATCAATCTATTTTATCAATCTATTTTATCAATCTATTTTATCAATCTATTTTATCAATCTATTTTATCCATCTATTTTATCAATCTATTTTATCAATCTATTTTATCAATCTATTTATCAATCTATTTTATCAATCTATTTTATCAATCTATTTATCAATCTATTTTATCAATCTATTTTATCCATCTATTTATCAATCTATTTTATCAATCTATTTATCAATCTATTTTATCAATCTATTTTATCAATCTATTTTATCAATCTATTTATCAATCTATTTTATCAATCTATTTTATCAATCTATTTTATCCATCTATTTTATCAATCTATTTTATCCATCTATTTTATCCATCTATTTTATCAATCTATTTATCAATCTATTTATCCATCTATTTTATCAATCTATTTATCAATCTATTTTATCAATCTATTTTATCAATCTATTTTATCAATCTATTTTATCAATCTATTTTATCAATCTATTTTATCAATCTATTTTATCAATCTATTTATCAATCTATTTTATAAATCTATTTTATACATTTATTTTATCAATCTATTTTATAAATCTATTTATCAATCTGTTTTATCAATCTATTTTATCAATCTATTTTATCAATCTATTTTATCCATCTATTTTATCCATCTATTTTATCCATCTATTTTATAAATCTATTTTATCCATCTATTTTATAAATCTATTTTATCCATCTATTTTATCAATCTATTTTATCAATCTATTTTATCAATCTATTTTATCCATTTATTTTATCAATCTATTTTATCAATCTATTTTATCAATCTATTTTATCAATCTATTTTATCAATCTATTTTATCAATCTATTTTATCCATCTATTTTATAAATCTATTTTATCAATCTATTTTATCAATCTATTTTATCAATCTATTTTATCCATCTATTTTATAAATCTATTTTATCCATCTATTTTATCAATCTATTTTATCAATCTATTTTATCAATCTATTTTATCCATTTATTTTATCAATCTATTTTATCAATCTATTTATCAATCTATTTTATCAATCTATTTTATAAATCTATTTTATCAATCTATTTTATCCATCTATTTTATCAATCTATTTTATCCATCTATTTTATCAATCTATTTTATCCATCTATTTTATCAATCTATTTTATCAATCTATTTTATCAATCTATTTTATCCATCTATTTTATCCATCTATTTTATCAATCTATTTTATCAATCTATTTTATCAATCTATTTTATCAATCTATTGTATCCATCAATTTTATCAATCTATTTTATCAATCTATTTTATCAATCTATTTTATCAATCTATTTTATCAATCTATTTTATCAATCTATTTTATCAATCTATTTATCAATCTATTTCATCCATCTATTTTATCCATCTATTTTATCAATCTATTTTCTCAATTTATTATATCAATCTATTTTATCAATCAATTTTATCCATCTATTTTATCAATCTATTTTATCAATCTATTTTATAAATCTATTTTATCCATCTATTTTATCCATCTATTTTATCAATCTATTTTATAAATCTATTTTATCCATCTATTTTATCAATCTATTTTATCAATCTATTTTATCAATCTATTTTATCAATCTATTTTATCCATCTATTTTATCAATCTATTTTATCAATCTATTTTATCCATCTATTTTATCAATCTATTTTATCAATCTATTTTATCAATCTATTTTATCCATCTATTTTATCCATCTATTTTATAAATCTATTTTATCCATCTATTTTATCAATCTATTTTATCAATCTATTTTATCAATCTATTTTATAAATCTATTTTATCCATCTATTTTATCAATCTATTTTATCCATCTATTTTATCAATCTATTTTATAAATCTATTTTATCAATCTATTTTATCAATCTATTTTATCCATTTATTTTATCAATCTATTTTATAAATCTATTTTATTAATCTATTTTATCAATCTATTTTATCAATCTATTTTATAAATCTATTTTATCAATCTATTTTATCAATCTATTTTATCAATCTATTTTATCCATCTATTTTATCCATCTATTTTATCCATCTATTTTATAAATCTATTTTATCCATCTATTTTATAAATCTATTTTATCCATCTATTTTATCAATCTATTTTATCCATCTATTTTATCAATCTATTTTATCCATTTATTTTATCAATCTATTTTATCCATCTATTTTATCAATCTATTTTATCAATCTATTTTATCAATCTATTTTATCAATCTATTTTATCAATCTATTTTATCCATCTATTTTATAAATCTATTTTATCAATCTATTTTATCAATCTATTTTATCAATCTATTTTATCCATCTATTTTATAAATCTATTTTATCCATCTATTTTATCAATCTATTTTATCAATCTATTTTATCAATCTATTTTATCCATTTATTTTATCAATCTATTTTATCAATCTCTTTTATCAATCTATTATATCAATCTATTTTATAAATCTATTTTATCAATCTATTTTATAAATCTATTTTATCCATCTATTTTATACATCTATTTTATCCATCTATTTTATCAATCTATTTTATCAATCTATTTTATCAATCTATTTAATCAATCTAGTTTATCAATCTATTTTATCAATCTATTTTATCAATCTATTTTATCAATCTATTTTATCAATCTATTTTATAAATCTTTTGTATCCATCTATTTTATAAATCTATTTTATCAATCTATTTTATCAATCTATTTTATCCATCTATTTTATCAATCTATTTTATCAATCTATTTTATCAATCTATTTTATCAATCTATTTTATCCATCTATTTTATCAATCTATTTTATCAATCTATTTTATCAATCTATTTTATCCATCTATTTTATCCATCTATTTTATAAATCTATTTTATCCATCTATTTTATCAATCTATTTTATCAATCTATTTTATCCATCTATTTTATCAATCTATTTTATCAATCTATTTTATCAATCTATTTTATCAATCTATTTAATAAATCTATTTTATCAATCTATTTTATAAATCTATTTTATCCATCTATTTTATCAATCTATTTTATCAATCTATTTTATCCATCTATTTTATCAATCTATTTTATCAATCTATTTTATCAATCTATTTTATCCATCTATTTTATCCATCTATTTTATAAATCTATTTTATCCATCTATTTTATCAATCTATTTTATCAATCTATTTTATCAATCTATTTTATAAATCTATTTTATCCATCTATTTTATCAATCTATTTTATCCATCTATTTTATCAATCTATTTTATAAATCTATTTTATCAATCTATTTTATCAATCTATTTTATCAATCTATTTTATCAATCTATTTTATAAATCTATTTTATTAATCTATTTTATCAATCTATTTTATCAATCTATTTTATAAATCTATTTTATCAATCTATTTTATCAATCTATTTTGTCAATCTATTTTATCCATCTATTTTATCCATCTATTTTATCCATCTATTTTATAAATCTATTTTATCCATCTATTTTATAAATCTATTTTATCCATCTATTTTATCAATCTATTTTATCCATCTATTTTATCAATCTATTTTATCCATTTATTTTATCAATCTATTTTATCCATCTATTTTATCAATCTATTTTATCAATCTATTTTATCAATCTATTTTATCCATCTATTTTATAAATCTATTTTATCCATCTATTTTATCAATCTATTTTATCAATCTATTTTATCAATCTATTTTATCCATTTATTTTATCAAGCTATTTTATCAATCTCTTTTATCAATCTATTATATCAATCTATTTTATAAATCTATTTTATCAATCTATTTTATAAATCTATTTTATCCATCTATTTTATACATCTATTTTATCCATCTATTTTATCAATCTATTTTATCAATCTATTTTATCAATCTATTTTATCAATCTAGTTTATCAATCTATTTTATCAATCTATTTTATCAATCTATTTTATCAATCTATTTTATCCATCTATTTTATAAATCTTTTGTATCCATCTATTTTATAAATCTATTTTATCAATCTATTTTATCAATCTATTTTATCCATCTATTTTATCAATCTATTTTATCAATCTATTTTATCAATCTATTTTATCAATCTATTTTATCCATCTATTTTATCAATCTATTTTATCAATCTATTTTATCAATCTATTTTATCCATCTATTTTATCCATCTATTTTATAAATCTATTTTATCCATCTATTTTATCAATCTATTTTATCAATCTATTTTATCCATCTATTTTATCAATCTAGTTTATCCATCTATTTTATCAATCTATTTTATCAATCTATTTATCAATCTATTTTATCAATCTATTTTATCAATCTATTTATCAATCTATTTTATCAATCTATTTTATCAATCTATTTCATCCATCTATTTTATCAATCTATTTTATCAATCTATTTTATCCATCTATTTTATCAATCTATTTTATCAATCAATTTTATCAATCTATTTATCAATCTACTTTATCAATCTATTTTATCAATCTATTTATAAATCTATTTTATCAATCTATTTTATCAATCTGTTTTATCAATCTATTTTATCAATATATTTATCAATCTATTTTATCAATCTATTTTATCAATCTATTTTATCAATCTATTTTATCAATCTATTTTATCCATTTATTTTATCAATCTATTTTATCAATCTATTTTATCAATCTATTTGATCAATCTATTGTATCAATCTATTTTATCAATCTATTTTATCAATCTATTTTATCAATCTATTTTATCAATCCATTTTATCAATCTATTTATCAATCTATTTTATCAATCTATTTTATCAATCTATTTATCAATCTATTTTATCAATCTATTTTATCAATCTATTTATCAATCTATTTTATCAATCTATTTTATCCATCTATTTTATCAATCTATTTTATCAATCTATTTTATCAATCTATTTTATCAATCTATTTTATCAATCTATTTTATCAATCTATTTTATCAATCTATTTTATCCATCTATTTTATAAATCTATTTTATCAATCTATTTTATCCATCTATTTTATCAATCTATTTTATCAATCTATTTTATCCATCTATTTTATCAATCTATTTTATCAATCTATTTTATCAATCTATTTATCAATCTATTTTATCAATCTATTTTATAAATCTATTTATCAATCAATTTTATCAATCTATTTTATCAATCTATTTTATCAATCTATTTTATCAATCTATTTATCAATCTATTTTATCATTCTATTTTATCAATCTATTTTATCAATCTATTTTATCCATTTATTTTATCAATCTATTTTATCAATCTATTTTATCAATCTAGTTTATCAATCTATTTTATCAATCTATTTTATCAATCTATTTTATCCATCTATTTTATAAATCTTTTGTATCCATCTATTTTATAAATCTATTTTATCAATCTATTTTATCAATCTATTTTATCCATCTATTTTATCAATCTATTTTATCAATCTATTTTATCAATCTATTTTATCAATCTATTTTATCCATCTATTTTATCAATCTATTTTATCAATCTATTTTATCAATCTATTTTATCCATCTATTTTATCCATCTATTTTATAAATCTATTTTATCCATCTATTTCATCAATCTATTTTATCAATCTATTTTATCCATCTATTTTATCAATCTAGTTTATCCATCTATTTTATCAATCTATTGTATCAATCTATTTATCAATCTATTTTATCAATCTATTTTATCCATCTATTTTATCCATCTATTTTATTAATCTATTTTATCAATCTATTTTATCCATCTATTTTATCACTCTATTTTATCCATCTATTTTATCAATCTATTTTATTAATCTATTTTATCAATCTATTTTATCCATTTATTTTATTAATCTATTTTATCCATCTATTTTATTAATCTATTTTATCAATCTATTTTATTAATCTATTTTATCAATCTATTTTATCAATCTATTTTATCAATCTATTTTATCAATCTATTTTATCAATCTATTTTATCAATCTATTCATCAATCTATTTTATCAATCTATTTTATCAATCTATTTTATCAATCTATTTTATCAATCTATTTTATCAATCAATTTTATCCATCTTTTTTATTCATCTATTGTATCAATCTATTTTATCCATCTATTTTATTAATCTATTTTATTAATCTATTTTATCAATCTATTTTATTAATCTATTTTATCCATCTATTTTATCAATCTATTTTATCCATCTATTTTATTAATCTATTTTATCAATCTATTTTATCAATCTATTTTATCAATCTATTTTATCCATCTATTTTATTAATCTATTTTATCAATCTATTTTATCAATCTATTTTATCAATCTATTTTATCAATCTATTTTATCCATCTATTTTATCCATCTATTTTATTAATCTATTTTATCAATCTGTTTTATCCATCTATTTTATCACTCTATTTTATCCATCTATTTTATCAATCTATTTTATTAATCTATTTTATCAATCTATTTTATCCATCTATTTTATTAATCTATTTAATCCATCTATTTTATTAATCTATTTTATCAATCTAGTTAATCCATCTATTTTATTAATCTATTTTATCCATCTATTTTATTAATCTATTTTATCAATCTATTTTATCCATCTATTTTATCAATCTATTTTATCAATCTAATTTATCAATCTATTTTATCCATCTATTTTATCAATCTATTTTATTAATCTATTTTATCAATCTATTTTATCCATCTATTTTATCAATCTATTTTATAAATCTATTTTATCAATCTATTTTATCCATCTATTTTATCAATCTATTTTATCAATCTATTTTATTAATCTATTTTATCCATCTATTTTATCAATCTATTTTATTAATCTATTTTATTAATCTATTTTATTAATCTATTTTATCAATCTATTTTATTTATCTATTTTATCCATCTATTTTATTAATCTGTTTTATTAATCTATTTTATCAATCTATTTTATTAATCTATTTTATCAATCTATTTTATCCATCTATTTCATCAATCTATTTTATCAATAAATTTTATCCATCTATTTTATTCATCTATTGTATCAATCTATTTTATCCATCTATTTTATTAATCTATTTTATTAATCTATTTCATCAATCTATTTTATTAATCTATTTTATCCATCTATTTTATCAATCTATTTTATCCATCTATTTTATTAATCTATTTTATCAATCTATTTTATCAATCTATTTTATCAATCTATTTTATCCATCTATTTTATTAATCTATTTTATCAATCTATTTTATCAATCTATTTTATCAATCTATTTTATCAATCTATTTTATCAATCTATTTTATCCATCTATTTTATCCATCTATTTTATTAATCTATTTTATCAATCTATTTTATCCATCTATTTTATCACTCTATTTTATCCATCTATTTAACAATCTATTTTATTAATCTATTTTATCAATCTATTTTATCCATCTATTTTATTAATCTATTTTATCCATCTATTTTATTAATCTATTTTATCAATCTATTTTATCCATCTATTTTATCAATCTATTTTATCAATCTAATTTATCAATCTATTTTATCCATCTATTTTATCAATCTAGTTTATCAATCTAGTTTATCCATCTATTTTATCAATCTATTTTATCAATCTATTTTATCAATCTATTTTATCCATCTATTTTATCAATCTATTTTATTAATCTATTTTATCAATCTATTTTATCCATCTATTTTATCAATCTATTTTATCCATCTATTTTATCAATCTATTTTATCCATCTATTTTATCAATCTATTTTATCAATCTATTTTATCCATCTATTTTATCCATCTATTTTATCAATCTATTTTATTAATCTATTTTATCCATCTATTTTATCAATCTATTTTATCAATCTATTTTATCCATCTATTTTATCAATCTATTTTATCAATCTATTTTATCAATCTATTTATCAATCTACTTTATCAATCTATTTTATCAATCTATTTATAAATCTATTTTATCAATCTATTTTATCAATCTATTTTATAAATCTATTTTATCAATCTATTTATCAATCTATTTTATCAATCTATTTTATCAATCTATTTTATCAATCTATTTTATCCATTTATTTTATCAATCTATTTTATCAATCAATTTTATCAATCTATTTGATCAATCTATTGTATCAATCTATTTTATCAATCTATTTTATCAATCTATTTTATCAATCTATTTTATCAATCTATTTATCAATCTATTTTATCAATCTATTTTATCAATCTATTTTATCAATCTATTTTATCAATCTATTTTATCCATCTATTTTATCAATCTATTTTATCAATCTATTTTATCAATCTATTTATCAATCTATTTTATCAATCTATTTTATCAATCTATTTATCAATCTATTTTATCAATCTATTTTATCCATCTATTTATCAATCTATTTTATCAATCTATTTATCAATCTATTTTATCAATCTATTTTATCAATCTATTTTATCAATCTATTTATCAATCTATTTTATCAATCTATTTTATCAATCTATTTTATCCATCTATTTTATCAATCTATTTTATCCATCTATTTTATCCATCTATTTTATCAATCTATTTATCAATCTATTTATCCATCTATTTTATCAATCTATTTATCAATCTATTTTATCTATCTATTTTATCAATCTATTTTATCAATCTATTTTATCAATCTATTTTATCAATCTATTTTATCAATCTATTTTATCAATCTATTTATCAATCTATTTTATCAATCTATTTTATCAATCTATTTTATCAATCTATTTATCAATCTATTTATCAATCTATTTATCCATCTATTTTATCAATCTATTTTATCAATCTATTTTATAAATCTATTTTATACATTTATTTTATCAATCTATTTTATAAATCTATTTATCAATCTATTTTATCAATCTATTTTATCAATCTATTTTATCAATCTATTTTATCCATCTATTTTATCCATCTATTTTATCCATCTATTTTATAAATCTATTTTATCCATCTATTTTATAAATCTATTTTATCCATCTATTTTATCAATCTATTTTATCAATCTATTTTATCAATCTATTTTATCCATTTATTTTATCAATCTATTTTATCAATCTATTTTATCAATCTATTTTATCAATCTATTTTATCAATCTATTTTATCAATCTATTTTATCCATCTATTTTATAAATCTATTTTATCAATCTATTTTATCAATCTATTTTATCAATCTATTTTATCCATCTATTTTATAAATCTATTTTATCCATCTATTTTATCAATCTATTTTATCAATCTATTTTATCAATCTATTTTATCCATTTATTTTATCAATCTATTTTATCAATCTATTTATCAATCTATTTCATCAATCTATTTTATAAATCTATTTTATCAATCTATTTTATCCATCTATTTTATCAATCTATTTTATCCATCTATTTTATCAATCTATTTTATCCATCTATTTTATCAATCTATTTTATCAATCTATTTTATCAATCTATTTTATCCATCTATTTTATCCATCTATTTTATCAATCTATTTTATCAATCTATTTTATCAATCTATTTTATCAATCTATTGTATCCATCAATTTTATCAATCTATTTTATCAATCTATTTTATCAATCTATTTTATCAATCTATTTTATCAATCTATTTTATCAATCTATTTTATCAATCTATTTATCAATCTATTTCATCCATCTATTTTATCCATCTATTTTATCAATCTATTTTCTCAATTTATTATATCAATCTATTTTATCAATCAATTTTATCCATCTATTTTATCAATCTATTTTATCAATCTATTTTATAAATCTATTTTATCCATCTATTTTATCCATCTATTTTATCAATCTATTTTATAAATCTATTTTATCCATCTATTTTATCAATCTATTTTATCAATCTATTTTATCAATCTATTTTATCAATCTATTTTATCCATCTATTTTATCAATCTATTTTATCAATCTATTTTATCCATCTATTTTATCAATCTATTTTATCAATCTATTTTATCAATCTATTTTATCCATCTATTTTATCCATCTATTTTATAAATCCATTTTATCCATCTATTTTATCAATCTATTTTATCAATCTATTTTATCAATCTATTTTATAAATCTATTTTATCCATCTATTTTATCAATCTATTTTATCCATCTATTTTATCAATCTATTTTATAAATCTATTTTATCAATCTATTTTATCAATCTATTTTATCCATTTATTTTATCAATCTATTTTATAAATCTATTTTATTAATCTATTTTATCAATCTATTTTATCAATCTATTTTATAAATCTATTTTATCAATCTATTTTATCAATCTATTTTATCAATCTATTTTATCCATCTATTTTATCCACCTATTTTATCCATCTATTTTATAAATCTATTTTATCCATCTATTTTATAAATCTATTTTATCCATCTATTTTATCAATCTATTTTATCCATCTATTTTATCAATCTATTTTATCCATTTATTTTATCAATCTATTTTATCCATCTATTTTATCAATCTATTTTATCAATCTATTTTATCAATCTATTTTATCAATCTATTTTATCAATCTATTTTATCCATCTATTTTATAAATCTATTTTATCAATCTATTTTATCAATCTATTTTATCAATCTATTTTATCCATCTATTTTATAAATCTATTTTATCCATCTATTTTATCAATCTATTTTATCAATCTATTTTATCAATCTATTTTATCCATTTATTTTATCAATCTATTTTATCAATCTCTTTTATCAATCTATTATATCAATCTATTTTATAAATCTATTTTATCAATCTATTTTATAAATCTATTTTATCCATCTATTTTATACATCTATTTTATCCATCTATTTTATCAATCTATTTTATCAATCTATTTTATCAATCTATTTAATCAATCTAGTTTATCAATCTATTTTATCAATCTATTTTATCAATCTATTTTATCAATCTATTTTATCAATCTATTTTATAAATCTTTTGTATCCATCTATTTTATAAATCTATTTTATCAATCTATTTTATCAATCTATTTTATCCATCTATTTTATCAATCTATTTTATCAATCTATTTTATCAATCTATTTTATCAATCTATTTTATCCATCTATTTTATCAATCTATTTTATCAATCTATTTTATCAATCTATTTTATCCATCTATTTTATCCATCTATTTTATAAATCTATTTTATCCATCTATTTTATCAATCTATTTTATCAATCTATTTTATCCATCTATTTTATCAATCTATTTTATCAATCTATTTTATCAATCTATTTTATCAATCTATTTAATAAATCTATTTTATCAATCTATTTTATAAATCTATTTTATCCATCTATTTTATCAATCTATTTTATCAATCTATTTTATCCATCTATTTTATCAATCTATTTTATCAATCTATTTTATCAATCTATTTTATCCATCTATTTTATCCATCTATTTTATAAATCTATTTTATCCATCTATTTTATCAATCTATTTTATCAATCTATTTTATCAATCTATTTTATAAATCTATTTTATCCATCTATTTTATCAATCTATTTTATCCATCTATTTTATCAATCTATTTTATAAATCTATTTTATCAATCTATTTTATCAATCTATTTTATCAATCTATTTTATCAATCTATTTTATAAATCTATTTTATTAATCTATTTTATCAATCTATTTTATCAATCTATTTTATAAATCTATTTTATCAATCTATTTTATCAATCTATTTTGTCAATCTATTTTATCCATCTATTTTATCCATCTATTTTATCCATCTATTTTATAAATCTATTTTATCCATCTATTTTATAAATCTATTTTATCCATCTATTTTATCAATCTATTTTATCCATCTATTTTATCAATCTATTTTATCCATTTATTTTATCAATCTATTTTATCCATCTATTTTATCAATCTATTTTATCAATCTATTTTATCAATCTATTTTATCCATCTATTTTATAAATCTATTTTATCCATCTATTTTATCAATCTATTTTATCAATCTATTTTATCAATCTATTTTATCCATTTATTTTATCAATCTATTTTATCAATCTCTTTTATCAATCTATTATATCAATCTATTTTATAAATCTATTTTATCAATCTATTTTATAAATCTATTTTATCCATCTATTTTATACATCTATTTTATCCATCTATTTTATCAATCTATTTTATCAATCTATTTTATCAATCTATTTTATCAATCTAGTTTATCAATCTATTTTATCAATCTATTTTATCAATCTATTTTATCAATCTATTTTATCCATCTATTTTATAAATCTTTTGTATCCATCTATTTTATAAATCTATTTTATCAATCTATTTTATCAATCTATTTTATCCATCTATTTTATCAATCTATTTTATCAATCTATTTTATCAATCTATTTTATCAATCTATTTTATCCATCTATTTTATCAATCTATTTTATCAATCTATTTTATCAATCTATTTTATCCATCTATTTTATCCATCTATTTTATAAATCTATTTTATCCATCTATTTTATCAATCTATTTTATCAATCTATTTTATCCATCTATTTTATCAATCTAGTTTATCCATCTATTTTATCAATCTATTTTATCAATCTATTTATCAATCTATTTTATCAATCTATTTTATCAATCTATTTATCAATCTATTTTATCAATCTATTTTATCAATCTATTTCATCCATCTATTTTATCAATCTATTTTATCAATCTATTTTATCCATCTATTTTATCAATCTATTTTATCAATCAATTTTATCAATCTATTTATCAATCTACTTTATCAATCTATTTTATCAATCTATTTATAAATCTATTTTATCAATCTATTTTATCAATCTGTTTTATCAATCTATTTTATCAATATATTTATCAATCTATTTTATCAATCTATTTTATCAATCTATTTTATCAATCTATTTTATCAATCTATTTTATCCATTTATTTTATCAATCTATTTTATCAATCTATTTTATCAATCTATTTGATCAATCTATTGTATCAATCTATTTTATCAATCTATTTTATCAATCTATTTTATCAATCTATTTTATCAATCCATTTTATCAATCTATTTATCAATCTATTTTATCAATCTATTTTATCAATCTATTTATCAATCTATTTTATCAATCTATTTTATCAATCTATTTATCAATCTATTTTATCAATCTATTTTATCCATCTATTTTATCAATCTATTTTATCAATCTATTTTATCAATCTATTTTATCAATCTATTTTATCAATCTATTTTATCAATCTATTTTATCAATCTATTTTATCCATCTATTTTATAAATCTATTTTATCAATCTATTTTATCCATCTATTTTATCAATCTATTTTATCAATCTATTTTATCCATCTATTTTATCAATCTATTTTATCAATCTATTTTATCAATCTATTTATCAATCTATTTTATCAATCTATTTTATAAATCTATTTATCAATCAATTTTATCAATCTATTTTATCAATCTATTTTATCAATCTATTTTATCAATCTATTTATCAATCTATTTTATCATTCTATTTTATCAATCTATTTTATCAATCTATTTTATCCATTTATTTTATCAATCTATTTTATCAATCTATTTTATCAATCTAGTTTATCAATCTATTTTATCAATCTATTTTATCAATCTATTTTATCCATCTATTTTATAAATCTTTTGTATCCATCTATTTTATAAATCTATTTTATCAATCTATTTTATCAATCTATTTTATCCATCTATTTTATCAATCTATTTTATCAATCTATTTTATCAATCTATTTTATCAATCTATTTTATCCATCTATTTTATCAATCTATTTTATCAATCTATTTTATCAATCTATTTTATCCATCTATTTTATCCATCTATTTTATAAATCTATTTTATCCATCGATTTCATCAATCTATTTTATCAATCTATTTTATCCATCTATTTTATCAATCTAGTTTATCCATCTATTTTATCAATCTATTGTATCAATCTATTTATCAATCTATTTTATCAATCTATTTTATCCATCTATTTTATCCATCTATTTTATTAATCTATTTTATCAATCTATTTTATCAATCTATTTTATCAATCTATTTTATCCATCTATTTTATCAATCTATTTTATCAATCTATTTTATCCATCTATTTTATCAATCTATTTTATCAATCAATTTTATCAATCTATTTATCAATCTACTTTATCAATCTATTTTATCAATCTATTTATAAATCTATTTTATCAATCTATTTTATCAATCTGTTTTATCAATCTATTTTATCAATATATTTATCAATCTATTTTATCAATCTATTTTATCAATCTATTTTATCAATCTATTTTATCAATCTATTTTATCCATTTATTTTATCAATCTATTTTATCAATCTATTTTATCAATCTATTTGATCAATCTATTGTATCAATCTATTTTATCAATCTATTTTATCAATCTATTTTATCAATCTATTTTATCAATCCATTTTATCAATCTATTTATCAATCTATTTTATCAATCTATTTTATCAATCTATTTATCAATCTATTTTATCAATCTATTTTATCAATCTATTTATCAATCTATTTTATCAATCTATTTTATCCATCTATTTTATCAATCTATTTTATCAATCTATTTTATCAATCTATTTTATCAATCTATTTTATCAATCTATTTTATCAATCTATTTTATCAATCTATTTTATCCATCTATTTTATAAATCTATTTTATCAATCTATTTTATCCATCTATTTTATCAATCTATTTTATCAATCTATTTTATCCATCTATTTTATCAATCTATTTTATCAATCTATTTTATCAATCTATTTATCAATCTATTTTATCAATCTATTTTATAAATCTATTTATCAATCAATTTTATCAATCTATTTTATCAATCTATTTTATCAATCTATTTTATCAATCTATTTATCAATCTATTTTATCATTCTATTTTATCAATCTATTTTATCAATCTATTTTATCCATTTATTTTATCAATCTATTTTATCAATCTATTTTATCAATCTAGTTTATCAATCTATTTTATCAATCTATTTTATCAATCTATTTTATCCATCTATTTTATAAATCTTTTGTATCCATCTATTTTATAAATCTATTTTATCAATCTATTTTATCAATCTATTTTATCCATCTATTTTATCAATCTATTTTATCAATCTATTTTATCAATCTATTTTATCAATCTATTTTATCCATCTATTTTATCAATCTATTTTATCAATCTATTTTATCAATCTATTTTATCCATCTATTTTATCCATCTATTTTATAAATCTATTTTATCCATCTATTTCATCAATCTATTTTATCAATCTATTTTATCCATCTATTTTATCAATCTAGTTTATCCATCTATTTTATCAATCTATTGTATCAATCTATTTATCAATCTATTTTATCAATCTATTTTATCCATCTATTTTATCCATCTATTTTATTAATCTATTTTATCAATCTATTTTATCCATCTATTTTATCACTCTATTTTATCCATCTATTTTATCAATCTATTTTATTAATCTATTTTATCAATCTATTTTATCCATCTATTTTATTAATCTATTTTATCCATCTATTTTATTAATCTATTTTATCAATCTATTTTATTAATCTATTTTATCAATCTATTTTATCAATCTATTTTATCAATCTATTTTATCAATCTATTTTATCAATCTATTTTATCAATCTATTCATCAATCTATTTTATCAATCTATTTTATCAATCTATTTTATCAATCTATTTTATCAATCTATTTTATCAATCAATTTTATCCATCTTTTTTATTCATCTATTGTATCAATCTATTTTATCCATCTATTTTATTAATCTATTTTATTAATCTATTTTATCAATCTATTTTATTAATCTATTTTATCCATCTATTTTATCAATCTATTTTATCCATCTATTTTATTAATCTATTTTATCAATCTATTTTATCAATCTATTTTATCAATCTATTTTATCCATCTATTTTATTAATCTATTTTATCAATCTATTTTATCAATCTATTTTATCAATCTATTTTATCAATCTATTTTATCAATCTATTTTATCAATCTATTTATCAATCTATTTTATCAATCTATTTTATCAATCTATTTATCAATCTATTTTATCAATCTATTTTATCCATCTATTTTATCAATCTATTTTATCAATCTATTTTATCAATCTATTTTATCAATCTATTTTATCAATCTATTTTATCAATCTATTTTATCAATCTATTTTATCCATCTATTTTATAAATCTATTTTATCAATCTATTTTATCCATCTATTTTATCAATCTATTTTATCAATCTATTTTATCCATCTATTTTATCAATCTATTTTATCAATCTATTTTATCAATCTATTTATCAATCTATTTTATCAATCTATTTTATAAATCTATTTATCAATCAATTTTATCAATCTATTTTATCAATCTATTTTATCAATCTATTTTATCAATCTATTTATCAATCTATTTTATCATTCTATTTTATCAATCTATTTTATCAATCTATTTTATCCATTTATTTTATCAATCTATTTTATCAATCTATTTTATCAATCTAGTTTATCAATCTATTTTATCAATCTATTTTATCAATCTATTTTATCCATCTATTTTATAAATCTTTTGTATCCATCTATTTTATAAATCTATTTTATCAATCTATTTTATCAATCTATTTTATCCATCTATTTTATCAATCTATTTTATCAATCTATTTTATCAATCTATTTTATCAATCTATTTTATCCATCTATTTTATCAATCTATTTTATCAATCTATTTTATCAATCTATTTTATCCATCTATTTTATCCATCTATTTTATAAATCTATTTTATCCATCTATTTCATCAATCTATTTTATCAATCTATTTTATCCATCTATTTTATCAATCTAGTTTATCCATCTATTTTATCAATCTATTGTATCAATCTATTTATCAATCTATTTTATCAATCTATTTTATCCATCTATTTTATCCATCTATTTTATTAATCTATTTTATAAATCTATTTTATCCATCTATTTGATCACTCTATTTTATCCATCTATTTTATCAATCTATTTTATTAATCTATTTTATCAATCTATTTTATCCATCTATTTTATTAATCTATTTTATCCATCTATTTTATTAATCTATTTTATCAATCTATTTTATTAATCTATTTTATCAATCTATTTTATCAATCTATTTTATCAATCTATTTTATCAATCTATTTTATCAATCTATTTTATCAATCTATTCATCAATCTATTTTATCAATCTATTTTATCAATCTATTTTATCAATCTATTTTATCAATCTATTTTATCAATCAATTTTATCCATCTTTTTTATTCATCTATTGTATCAATCTATTTTATCCATCTATTTTATTAATCTATTTTATTAATCTATTTTATCAATCTATTTTATTAATCTATTTTATCCATCTATTTTATCAATCTATTTTATCCATCTATTTTATTAATCTATTTTATCAATCTATTTTATCAATCTATTTTATCAATCTATTTTATCCATCTATTTTATTAATCTATTTTATCAATCTATTTTATCAATCTATTTTATCAATCTATTTTATCAATCTATTTTATCCATCTATTTTATCCATCTATTTTATTAATCTATTTTATCAATCTGTTTTATCCATCTATTTTATCACTCTATTTTATCCATCTATTTTATCAATCTATTTTATTAATCTATTTTATCAATCTATTTTATCCATCTATTTTATTAATCTATTTAATCCATCTATTTTATTAATCTATTTTATCAATCTAGTTAATCCATCTATTTTATTAATCTATTTTATCCATCTATTTTATTAATCTATTTTATCAATCTATTTTATCCATCTATTTTATCAATCTATTTTATCAATCTAATTTATCAATCTATTTTATCCATCTATTTTATCAATCTATTTTATTAATCTATTTTATCAATCTATTTTATCCATCTATTTTATCAATCTATTTTATAAATCTATTTTATCAATCTATTTTATCCATCTATTTTATCAATCTATTTTATCAATCTATTTTATTAATCTATTTTATCCATCTATTTTATCAATCTATTTTATTAATCTATTTTATTAATCTATTTTATTAATCTATTTTATCAATCTATTTTATTTATCTATTTTATCCATCTATTTTATTAATCTGTTTTATTAATCTATTTTATCAATCTATTTTATTAATCTATTTTATCAATCTATTTTATCCATCTATTTCATCAATCTATTTTATCAATAAATTTTATCCATCTATTTTATTCATCTATTGTATCAATCTATTTTATCCATCTATTTTATTAATCTATTTTATTAATCTATTTCATCAATCTATTTTATTAATCTATTTTATCCATCTATTTTATCAATCTATTTTATCCATCTATTTTATTAATCTATTTTATCAATCTATTTTATCAATCTATTTTATCAATCTATTTTATCCATCTATTTTATTAATCTATTTTATCAATCTATTTTATCAATCTATTTTATCAATCTATTTTATCAATCTATTTTATCAATCTATTTTATCCATCTATTTTATCCATCTATTTTATTAATCTATTTTATCAATCTATTTTATCCATCTATTTTATTAATCTATTTTATCCATCTATTTTATTAATCTATTTTATCAATCTATTTTATCCATCTATTTTATCAATCTATTTTATCAATCTAATTTATCAATCTATTTTATCCATCTATTTTATCAATCTAGTTTATCAATCTAGTTTATCCATCTATTTTATCAATCTATTTTATCAATCTATTTTATCAATCTATTTTATCCATCTATTTTATCAATCTATTTTATTAATCTATTTTATCAATCTATTTTATCCATCTATTTTATCAATCTATTTTATCCATCTATTTTATCAATCTATTTTATCCATCTATTTTATCAATCTATTTTATCAATCTATTTTATCCATCTATTTTATCCATCTATTTTATCAATCTATTTTATTAATCTATTTTATCCATCTATTTTATCAATCTATTTTATCAATCTATTTTATCCATCTATTTTATCAATCTATTTTATCAATCTATTTTATCAATCTATTTTATCAATCTATTTTATCCATCTATTGTATCCATCTATTTTATCAATCTATTTTATCCATCTATTTTATTAATCTATTTTATTAATCTGTTTTATCAATCTATTTTATCAATCTATTTTATCCATCTATTTTATCAATCTATTTTATCAATCTATTTTATCCATCTATTTTATCAATCTATTTTATTAATCTATTTTATTAATCTATTTTATCAATCTATTTTATCAATCTATTTTATCCATCTATTTTATCAATCTATTTTATCCATCTATTTTATCAATCTATTTTATCCATCTATTTTATCAATCTATTTTATCCATCTATTTTATCAATCTATTTTATCCATCTATTTTATCAATCTATTTTATCCATCTATTTTATCAATCTATTTTATCAATCTATTTCATCCATCTATTTTATCAATCTATTTTATCAATCTATTTTATCAATCTATTTTATCAATCTATTTTATTAATCTATTTTATCCATCTATTTTATCAATCTATTTTATTAATCTATTTTATTAATCTATTTTATTAATCTATTTTATCAATCTATTTTATTTATCTATTTTATCCATCTATTTTATTAATCTATTTTATTAATCTATTTTATCAATCTATTTTATTAATCTATTTTATCAATCTATTTTATCCATCTATTTTATCAATCTATTTTATCAATCTATTTTATCCATCTATTTTATCACTCTATTTTATCCATCTATTTTATCAATCTATTTTATTAATCTATTTTATCAATCTATTTTATCCATCTATTTTATTAATCTATTTTATCCATCTATTTTATTAATCTATTTTATCAATCTATTTTATCCATCTATTTTATCAATCTATTTTATCAATCTAATTTATCAATCTATTTTATCCATCTATTTTATCAATCTAGTTTATCAATCTATTTTATTAATCTATTTTATCAATCTATTTTATCAATCTATTTTATCAATCTATTTTATCCATCTATTTTATCAATCTGTTTTATTAATCTATTTTATCAATCTATTTTATCCATCTATTTTATCAATCTATTTTATCCATCTATTTTATCAATCTATTTTATCCATCTATTTTATCAATCTATTTTATCAATCTATTTTATCCATCTATTTTATCCATCTATTTTATCAATCTATTTTATTAATCTATTTTATCCATCTATTTTATCAATCTATTTTATCAATCTATTTTATCCATCTATTTTATCAATCTATTTTATCAATCTATTTTATCAATCTATTTTATCAATCTATTTTATCAATCTATTTTATCCATCTATTGTATCCATCTATTTTATCCAATCTATTTTATCCATCTATTTTATCAATCTATTTTATCAATCTATTTTATCCATCTATTTTATCAATCTATTTTATTAATCTATTTTATCAATCTATTTTATCAATCTATTTTATCAATCTATTTTATCCATCTATTTTATCAATCTATTTTATCCATCTATTTTATCAATCTATTTTATCCATCTATTTTATCAATCTATTTTATCCATCTATTTTATCAATCTATTTTATTAATCTATTTTATTAATCTATTTTATTAATCTATTTTATCAATCTATTTTATTTATCTATTTTATCCATCTATTTTATTAATCTATTTTATTAATCTATTTTATCAATCTATTTTATTAATCTATTTTATCAATCTATTTTATCCATCTATTTTATCAATCTATTTTATCAATCAATTTTATCCATCTTTTTTATTCATCTATTGTATCAATCTATTTTTATCCATCTATTTTATTAATCTATTTTATTAATCTATTTTATCAATCTATTTTATTAATCTATTTTATCCATCTATTTTATCAATCTATTTTATCCATCTATTTTATTAATCTATTTTATCAATCTATTTTATCAATCTATTTTATCAATCTATTTTATCCATCTATTTTATTAATCTATTTTATCAATCTATTTTATCAATCTATTTTATCAATCTATTTTATCAATCTATTTTATCAATCTATTTTATCCATCTATTTTATCCATCTATTTTATTAATCTATTTTATCAATCTATTTTATCCATCTATTTTATCACTCTATTTTATCCATCTATTTTATCAATCTATTTTATTAATCTATTTTATCAATCTATTTTATCCATCTATTTTATTAATCTATTTTATCCATCTGTTTTATTAATCTATTTTATCAATCTATTTTATCCATCTATTTTATCAATCTATTTTATCAATCTATTTTATCCATCTATTTTATCAATCTATTTTATCAATCTATTTTATCAATCTATTTAATCAATCTATTTTATCAATCTATTTTATCCATCTATTGTATCCATCTATTTTATCAATCTATTTTATCCATCTATTTTATTAATCTATTTTATTAATCTGTTTTATCAATCTATTTTATCAATCTATTTTATCCATCTATTTTATCAATCTATTTTATCAATCTATTTTATCCATCTATTTTATCAATCTATTTTATTAATCTATTTTATCAATCTATTTTATCAATCTATTTTATCAATCTATTTTATCCATCTATTTTATCAATCTATTTTATCCATCTATTTTATCAATCTATTTTATCCATCTATTTTATCAATCTATTTTATCCATCTATTTTATTAATCTATTTTATTAATCTATTTTATCTATTTATTTTATCCATCTATTTTATTAATCTATTTTATTAATCTATTTTATCAATCTATTTAACCATCTATTTTATTAATCTATTTTATCCATCTATTGTATCAATCTATTTTATTAATCTATTTTATCAATCTATCTTATCCATCTATTTTATCCATCTATTTTATCAATCTATTTTATTAATCTATTTTATCCATCTATTTTATCAATCTATTTTATCAATCTATTTTATCCATCTATTTTATCAATCTATTTTATTAATCTATTTTATCAATCTATTTTATCAATCTATTTTATCAATCTATTTTATCCATCTATTGTATCCATCTATTTTATCAATCTATTTTATCCATCTTTTTTATTAATCTATTTTATTAATCTATTTTATCAATCTATTTTATCAATCTATTTTATCCATCTATTTTATCAATCTATTTTATCAATCTATTTTAATTATCTATTTTATCAATCTATTTTATTAATCTATTTTATCAATCTATTTTATCCATCTATTTTATCAATCTATTTTATCCATCTATTTTATCAATCTATTTTATCCATCTATTTTATCAATCTATTTTATCAATCTATTTTATCCATCTATTTTATCCATCTATTTTATCAATCTATTTTATTAATCTATTTTATCCATCTATTTTATCAATCTATTTTATCAATCTATTTTATCCATCTATTTTATCAATCTATTTTATCAATCTATTTTATCAATCTATTTTATCAATCTATTTTATCAATCTATTTTATCCATCTATTGTATCCATCTATTTTATCAATCTATTTTATCCATCTATTTTATTAATCTATTTTATTAATCTGTTTTATCAATCTATTTTATCAATCTATTTTATCCATCTATTTTATCAATCTATTTTATCAATCTATTTTATCCATCTATTTTATCAATCTATTTTATTAATCTATTTTATCAATCTATTTTATCAATCTATTTTATCAATCTATTTCATCCATCTATTTTATCAATCTATTTTATCCATCTATTTTATCAATCTATTTTATCCATCTATTTTATCAATCTATTTTATCCATCTATTTTATCAATCTATTTTATCCATCTATTTTATCAATCTATTTTATCCATCTATTTTATCAATCTATTTTATCAATCTATTTTATCAATCTATTTTATCCATCTATTTTATCAATCTATTTTATTAATCTATTTTATCAATCTATTTTATCCATCTATTTTATTAATCTATTTTATCCATCTATTTTATTAATCTATTTTATCAATCTATTTTATTAATCTATTTTATCAATCTATTTTATCAATCTATTTTATCAATCTATTTTATCAATCTATTTTATCAATCTATTTTATCAATCTATTCATCAATCTATTTTATCAATCTACAATCTATTTTATCAATCTATTTTATCAATCTATTTTATCAATCAATTTTATCCATCTTTTTTATTCTATCTATTGTATCAATCTATTTTATCCATCTATTTTATTAATCTATTTTATTAATCTATTTTATCAATCTATTTTATTAATCTATTTTATCCATCTATTTTATCAATCTATTTTATCCATCTATTTTATTAATCTATTTTATCAATCTATTTTATCAATCTATTTTATCAATCTATTTTATCCATCTATTTTATTAATCTATTTTATCAATCTATTTTATCAATCTATTTTATCAATCTTATCTATTTTATCAATCTATTTTATCAATCTATTTTATCAATCTATTTATCAATCTATTTTATCAATCTATTTTATCAATCTATTTATCAATCTATTTTATCAATCTATTTTATCCATCTATTTTATCAATCTATTTTATCAATCTATTTTATCAATCTATTTTATCAATCTATTTTATCAATCTATTTTATCAATCTATTTTATCAATCTATTTTATCCATCTATTTTATAAATCTATTTTATCAATCTATTTTATCCATCTATTTTATCAATCTATTTTATCAATCTATTTTATCCATCTATTTTATCAATCTATTTTATCAATCTATTTTATCAATCTATTTATCAATCTATTTTATCAATCTATTTTATAAATCTATTTATCAATCAATTTTATCAATCTATTTTATCAATCTATTTTATCAATCTATTTTATCAATCTATTTATCAATCTATTTTATCATTCTATTTTATCAATCTATTTTATCAATCTATTTTATCCATTTATTTTATCAATCTATTTTATCAATCTATTTTATCAATCTAGTTTATCAATCTATTTTATCAATCTATTTTATCAATCTATTTTATCCATCTATTTTATAAATCTTTTGTATCCATCTATTTTATAAATCTATTTTATCAATCTATTTATCAATCTATTTTATCCATCTATTTTATCAATCTATTTTATCAATCTATTTTATCAATCTATTTTATCAATCTATTTTATCCATCTATTTTATCAATCTATTTTATCAATCTATTTTATCAATCTATTTTATCCATCTATTTTATCCATCTATTTTATAAATCTATTTTATCCATCTATTTCATCAATCTATTTTATCAATCTATTTTATCCATCTATTTTATCAATCTAGTTTATCCATCTATTTTATCAATCTATTGTATCAATCTATTTATCAATCTATTTTATCAATCTATTTTATCCATCTATTTTATCCATCTATTTTATTAATCTATTTTATCAATCTATTTTATCCATCTATTTTATCACTCTATTTTATCCATCTATTTTATCAATCTATTTTATTAATCTATTTTATCAATCTATTTTATCCATCTATTTTATTAATCTATTTTATCCATCTATTTTATTAATCTATTTTATCAATCTATTTTATTAATCTATTTTATCAATCTATTTTATCAATCTATTTTATCAATCTATTTTATCAATCTATTTTATCAATCTATTTTATCAATCTATTCATCAATCTATTTTATCAATCTATTTTATCAATCTATTTTATCAATCTATTTTATCAATCTATTTTATCAATCAATTTTATCCATCTTTTTTATTCATCTATTGTATCAATCTATTTTATCCATCTATTTTATTAATCTATTTTATTAATCTATTTTATCAATCTATTTTATTAATCTATTTTATCCATCTATTTTATCAATCTATTTTATCCATCTATTTTATTAATCTATTTTATCAATCTATTTTATCAATCTATTTTATCAATCTATTTTATCCATCTATTTTATTAATCTATTTTATCAATCTATTTTATCAATCTATTTTATCAATCTATTTTATCAATCTATTTTATCCATCTATTTTATCCATCTATTTTATTAATCTATTTTATCAATCTGTTTTATCCATCTATTTTATCACTCTATTTTATCCATCTATTTTATCAATCTATTTTATTAATCTATTTTATCAATCTATTTTATCCATCTATTTATTAATCTATTTAATCCATCTATTTTATTAATCTATTTTATCAATCTAGTTAATCCATCTATTTTATTAATCTATTTTATCCATCTATTTTATTAATCTATTTTATCAATCTATTTTATCCATCTATTTTATCAATCTATTTTATCAATCTAATTTATCAATCTATTTTATCCATCTATTTTATCAATCTATTTTATTAATCTATTTTATCAATCTATTTTATCCATCTATTTTATCAATCTATTTTATAAATCTATTTTATCAATCTATTTTATCCATCTATTTTATCAATCTATTTTATCAATCTATTTTATTAATCTATTTTATCCATCTATTTTATCAATCTATTTTATTAATCTATTTTATTAATCTATTTTATTAATCTATTTTATCAATCTATTTTATTTATCTATTTTATCCATCTATTTTATTAATCTGTTTTATTAATCTATTTTATCAATCTATTTTATTAATCTATTTTATCAATCTATTTTATCCATCTATTTCATCAATCTATTTTATCAATAAATTTTATCCATCTATTTTATTCATCTATTGTATCAATCTATTTTATCCATCTATTTTATTAATCTATTTTATTAATCTATTTCATCAATCTATTTTATTAATCTATTTTATCCATCTATTTTATCAATCTATTTTATCCATCTATTTTATTAATCTATTTTATCAATCTATTTTATCAATCTATTTTATCAATCTATTTTATCCATCTATTTTATTAATCTATTTTATCAATCTATTTTATCAATCTATTTTATCAATCTATTTTATCAATCTATTTTATCAATCTATTTTATCCATCTATTTTATCCATCTATTTTATTAATCTATTTTATCAATCTATTTTATCCATCTATTTTATTAATCTATTTTATCCATCTATTTTATTAATCTATTTTATCAATCTATTTTATCCATCTATTTTATCAATCTATTTTATCAATCTAATTTATCAATCTATTTTATCCATCTATTTTATCAATCTAGTTTATCAATCTAGTTTATCCATCTATTTTATCAATCTATTTTATCAATCTATTTTATCAATCTATTTTATCCATCTATTTTATCAATCTATTTTATTAATCTATTTTATCAATCTATTTTATCCATCTATTTTATCAATCTATTTTATCCATCTATTTTATCAATCTATTTTATCCATCTATTTTATCAATCTATTTTATCAATCTATTTTATCCATCTATTTTATCCATCTATTTTATCAATCTATTTTATTAATCTATTTTATCCATCTATTTTATCAATCTATTTTATCAATCTATTTTATCCATCTATTTTATCAATCTATTTTATCAATCTATTTTATCAATCTATTTTATCAATCTATTTTATCCATCTATTGTATCCATCTATTTTATCAATCTATTTTATCCATCTATTTTATTAATCTATTTTATTAATCTGTTTTATCAATCTATTTTATCAATCTATTTTATCCATCTATTTTATCAATCTATTTTATCAATCTATTTTATCCATCTATTTTATCAATCTATTTTATTAATCTATTTTATTAATCTATTTTATCAATCTATTTTATCAATCTATTTTATCCATCTATTTTATCAATCTATTTTATCCATCTATTTTATCAATCTATTTTATCCATCTATTTTATCAATCTATTTTATCCATCTATTTTATCAATCTATTTTATCCATCTATTTTATCAATCTATTTTATCCATCTATTTTATCAATCTATTTTATCAATCTATTTCATCCATCTATTTTATCAATCTATTTTATCCATCTATTTTATCAATCTAGTTTATCAATCTATTTTATTAATCTATTTTATCAATCTATTTTATCAATCTATTTTATCAATCTATTTTATCCATCTATTTTATCAATCTGTTTTATTAATCTATTTTATCAATCTATTTTATCAATCTATTTTATCAATCTATTTTATCAATCTATTTTATCCATCTATTGTATCCATCTATTTTATCAATCTATTTTATCCATCTATTTTATCAATCTATTTTATCAATCTATTTTATCCATCTATTTTATCAATCTATTTTATTAATCTATTTTATCAATCTATTTTATCAATCTATTTTATCAATCTATTTTATCCATCTATTTTATCAATCTATTTTATCCATCTATTTTATCAATCTATTTTATCCATCTATTTTATCAATCTATTTTATCCATCTATTTTATCAATCTATTTTATTAATCTATTTTATTAATCTATTTTATTAATCTATTTTATCAATCTATTTTATTTATCTATTTTATCCATCTATTTTATTAATCTATTTTATTAATCTATTTTATCAATCTATTTTATTAATCTATTTTATCAATCTATTTTATCCATCTATTTTATCAATCTATTTTATCAATCAATTTTATCCATCTTTTTTATTCATCTATTGTATCAATCTATTTTATCCATCTATTTTATTAATCTATTTTATTAATCTATTTTATCAATCTATTTTATTAATCTATTTTATCCATCTATTTTATCAATCTATTTTATCCATCTATTTTATTAATCTATTTTATCAATCTATTTTATCAATCTATTTTATCAATCTATTTTATCCATCTATTTTATTAATCTATTTTATCAATCTATTTTATCAATCTATTTTATCAATCTATTTTATCAATCTATTTTATCAATCTATTTTATCCATCTATTTTATCCATCTATTTTATTAATCTATTTTATCAATCTATTTTATCCATCTATTTTATCACTCTATTTTATCCATCTATTTTATCAATCTATTTTATTAATCTATTTTATCAATCTATTTTATCCATCTATTTTATTAATCTATTTTATCCATCTGTTTTATTAATCTATTTTATCAATCTATTTTATCCATCTATTTTATCAATCTATTTTATCAATCTATTTTATCCATCTATTTTATCAATCTATTTTATCAATCTATTTTATCAATCTATTTAATCAATCTATTTTATCAATCTATTTTATCCATCTATTGTATCCATCTATTTTATCAATCTATTTTATCCATCTATTTTATTAATCTATTTTATTAATCTGTTTTATCAATCTATTTTATCAATCTATTTTATCCATCTATTTTATCAATCTATTTTATCAATCTATTTTATCCATCTATTTTATCAATCTATTTTATTAATCTATTTTATCAATCTATTTTATCAATCTATTTTATCAATCTATTTTATCCATCTATTTTATCAATCTATTTTATCCATCTATTTTATCAATCTATTTTATCCATCTATTTTATCAATCTATTTTATCCATCTATTTTATTAATCTATTTTATTAATCTATTTTATCTATTTATTTTATCCATCTATTTTATTAATCTATTTTTATTAATCTATTTTATCAATCTATTTAACCATCTATTTTATTAATCTATTTTATCCATCTATTGTATCAATCTATTTTATTAATCTATTTTATCAATCTATCTTATCCATCTATTTTATCCATCTATTTTATCAATCTATTTTATTAATCTATTTTATCCATCTATTTTATCAATCTATTTTATCAATCTATTTTATCCATCTATTTTATCAATCTATTTTATTAATCTATTTTATCAATCTATTTTATCAATCTATTTTATCAATCTATTTTATCCATCTATTGTATCCATCTATTTTATCAATCTATTTTATCCATCTTTTTTATTAATCTATTTTATTAATCTATTTTATCAATCTATTTTATCAATCTATTTTATCCATCTATTTTATCAATCTATTTTATCAATCTATTTTAATTATCTATTTTATCAATCTATTTTATTAATCTATTTTATCAATCTATTTTATCCATCTATTTTATCAATCTATTTTATCCATCTATTTTATCAATCTATTTTATCCATCTATTTTATCAATCTATTTTATCAATCTATTTTATCCATCTATTTTATCCATCTATTTTATCAATCTATTTTATTAATCTATTTTATCCATCTATTTTATCAATCTATTTTATCAATCTATTTTATCCATCTATTTTATCAATCTATTTTATCAATCTATTTTATCAATCTATTTTATCAATCTATTTTATCAATCTATTTTATCCATCTATTGTATCCATCTATTTTATCAATCTATTTTATCCATCTATTTTATTAATCTATTTTATTAATCTGTTTTATCAATCTATTTTATCAATCTATTTTATCCATCTATTTTATCAATCTATTTTATCAATCTATTTTATCCATCTATTTTATCAATCTATTTTATTAATCTATTTTATCAATCTATTTTATCAATCTATTTTATCAATCTATTTCATCCATCTATTTTATCAATCTATTTTATCCATCTATTTTATCAATCTATTTTATCCATCTATTTTATCAATCTATTTTATCCATCTATTTTATCAATCTATTTTATCCATCTATTTTATCAATCTATTTTATCCATCTATTTTATCAATCTATTTTATCAATCTATTTTATCAATCTATTTTATCAATCTATTTTATTAATCTATTTTATCAATCTATTTTATCCATCTATTGTATCAATCTATTTTATCAATCTATTTTATCAATCTATTTTATCCATCTATTTTATCAATCTATTTTATCAATCTATTTTATCCATCTATTTTATCCATCTATTTTATCAATCTATTTTATTAATCTATTTTATCCATCTATTTTATCAATCTATTTTATCAATCTATTTTATCCATCTATTTTATCAATCTATTTTATCAATCTATTTTATCAATCTATTTTATCAATCTATTTTATCCATCTATTGTATCCATCTATTTTATCAATCTATTTTATCCATCTATTTTATTAATCTATTTTATTAATCTGTTTTATCAATCTATTTTATCAATCTATTTTATCCATCTATTTTATCAATCTATTTTATCAATCTATTTTATCCATCTATTTTATCAATCTATTTTATTAATCTATTTTATCAATCTATTTTATCAATCTATTTTATCAATCTATTTTATCCATCTATTTTATCAATCTATTTTATCCATCTATTTTATTAATCTATTTTATCCATCTATTTTATCAATCTATTTTATCCATCTATTTTATCAATCTATTTTATCCATCTATTTTATCAATCTATTTTATCCATCTATTTTATCAATCTATTTTATCAATCTATTTCATCCATCTATTTTATCAATCTATTTTATCAATCTATTTTATCAATCTATTTTATCAATCTATTTTATTAATCTATTTTATCCATCTATTTTATCAATCTATTTTATTAATCTATTTTATTAATCTATTTTATTAATCTATTTTATCAATCTATTTTATTTATCTATTTTATCCATCTATTTTATTAATCTATTTTATTAATCTATTTTATCAATCTATTTTATTAATCTATTTTATCAATCTATTTTATCCATCTATTTTATCAATCTATTTTATCAATCTATTTTATCCATCTATTTTATCACTCTATTTTATCCATCTATTTTATCAATCTATTTTATTAATCTATTTTATCAATCTATTTTATCCATCTATTTTATTAATCTATTTTATCCATCTATTTTATTAATCTATTTTATCAATCTATTTTATCCATCTATTTTATCAATCTATTTTATCAATCTAATTTATCAATCTATTTTATCCATCTATTTTATCAATCTAGTTTATCAATCTATTTTATTAATCTATTTTATCAATCTATTTTATCAATCTATTTTATCAATCTATTTTATCCATCTATTTTATCAATCTGTTTTATTAATCTATTTTATCAATCTATTTTATCCATCTATTTTATCAATCTATTTTATCCATCTATTTTATCAATCTATTTTATCCATCTATTTTATCAATCTATTTTATCAATCTATTTTATCCATCTATTTTATCCATCTATTTTATCAATCTATTTTATTAATCTATTTTATCCATCTATTTTATCAATCTATTTTATCAATCTATTTTATCCATCTATTTTATCAATCTATTTTATCAATCTATTTTATCAATCTATTTTATCAATCTATTTTATCAATCTATTTTATCCATCTATTGTATCCATCTATTTTATCAATCTATTTTATCCATCTATTTTATCAATCTATTTTATCAATCTATTTTATCCATCTATTTTATCAATCTATTTTATTAATCTATTTTATCAATCTATTTTATCAATCTATTTTATCAATCTATTTTATCCATCTATTTTATCAATCTATTTTATCCATCTATTTTATCAATCTATTTTATCCATCTATTTTATCAATCTATTTTATCCATCTATTTTATCAATCTATTTTATTAATCTATTTTATTAATCTATTTTATTAATCTATTTTATCAATCTATTTTATTTATCTATTTTATCCATCTATTTTATTAATCTATTTTATTAATCTATTTTATCAATCTATTTTATTAATCTATTTTATCAATCTATTTTATCCATCTATTTTATCAATCTATTTTATCAATCAATTTTATCCATCTTTTTTATTCATCTATTGTATCAATCTATTTTATCCATCTATTTTATTAATCTATTTTATTAATCTATTTTATCAATCTATTTTATTAATCTATTTTATCCATCTATTTTATCAATCTATTTTATCCATCTATTTTATTAATCTATTTTATCAATCTATTTTATCAATCTATTTTATCAATCTATTTTATCCATCTATTTTATTAATCTATTTTATCAATCTATTTTATCAATCTATTTTATCAATCTATTTTATCAATCTATTTTATCAATCTATTTTATCCATCTATTTTATCCATCTATTTTATTAATCTATTTTATCAATCTATTTTATCCATCTATTTTATCACTCTATTTTATCCATCTATTTTATCAATCTATTTTATTAATCTATTTTATCAATCTATTTTATCCATCTATTTTATTAATCTATTTTATCCATCTGTTTTATTAATCTATTTTATCAATCTATTTTATCCATCTATTTTATCAATCTATTTTATCAATCTATTTTATCCATCTATTTTATCAATCTATTTTATCAATCTATTTTATCAATCTATTTAATCAATCTATTTTATCAATCTATTTTATCCATCTATTGTATCCATCTATTTTATCAATCTATTTTATCCATCTATTTTATTAATCTATTTTATTAATCTGTTTTATCAATCTATTTTATCAATCTATTTTATCCATCTATTTTATCAATCTATTTTATCAATCTATTTTATCCATCTATTTTATCAATCTATTTTATTAATCTATTTTATCAATCTATTTTATCAATCTATTTTATCAATCTATTTTATCCATCTATTTTATCAATCTATTTTATCCATCTATTTTATTTATCTATTTTATCCATCTATTTTATCAATCTATTTTATCCATCTATTTTATCAATCTATTTTATCCATCTATTTTATCAATCTATTTTATCCATCTATTTTATCAATCTATTTTATCCATCTATTTTATTAATCTATTTTATTAATCTATTTTATCAATCTTTTTTATTCATCTATTTTATCCATCTATTTTATTAATCTATTTTATTAATCTATTTTATCAATTTATTTTATCCATCTATTTTATTAATCTATTTTATTAATCTATTTTATCAATCTATTTAACCATCTATTTTATTAATCTATTTTATCCATCTATTGTATCAATCTATTTTATTAATCTATTTTATCAATCTATTTTATCCATCTATTTTATCCATCTATTTTATCAATCTATTTTATTAATCTATTTTATCCATCTATTTTATCAATCTATTTTATCAATCTATTTTATCCATCTATTTTATCAATCTATTTTATTAATCTATTTTATCAATCTATTTTATCAATCTATTTTATCAATCTATTTTATCCATCTATTGTATCCATCTATTTTATCAATCTATTTTATCCATCTTTTTTATTAATCTATTTTATTAATCTATTTTATCAATCTATTTTATCAATCTATTTTATCCATCTATTTTATCAATCTATTTTATCAATCTATTTTAATTATCTATTTTATCAATCTATTTTATTAATCTATTTTATCAATCTATTTTATCCATCTATTTTATCAATCTATTTTATCCATCTATTTTATCAATCTATTTTATCCATCTATTTTATCAATCTATTTTATCAATCTATTTTATCCATCTATTTTATCCATCTATTTTATCAATCTATTTTATTAATCTATTTTATCCATCTATTTTATCAATCTATTTTATCAATCTATTTTATCCATCTATTTTATCAATCTATTTTATCAATCTATTTTATCAATCTATTTTATCAATCTATTTTATCAATCTATTTTATCCATCTATTGTATCCATCTATTTTATCAATCTATTTTATCCATCTATTTTATTAATCTATTTTATTAATCTGTTTTATCAATCTATTTTATCAATCTATTTTATCCATCTATTTTATCAATCTATTTTATCAATCTATTTTATCCATCTATTTTATCAATCTATTTTATTAATCTATTTTATCAATCTATTTTATCAATCTATTTTATCAATCTATTTCATCCATCTATTTTATCAATCTATTTTATTAATCTATTTTATCAATCTATTTTATCCATCTATTTTATCAATCTATTTTATCCATCTATTTTATCAATCTATTTTATCCATCTATTTTATCAATCTATTTTATCCATCTATTTTATCAATCTATTTTATCAATCTATTTTATCAATCTATTTTATCAATCTATTTTATTAATCTATTTTATCAATCTATTTTATCCATCTATTGTATCAATCTATTTTATCAATCTATTTTATCAATCTATTTTATCCATCTATTTTATCAATCTATTTTATCAATCTATTTTATTAATCTATTTTATCCATCTATTTTATCAATCTATTTTATTAATCTATTTTATTAATCTATTTTATTAATCTATTTTATCAATCTATTTTATTTATCTATTTTATCCATCTATTTTATTAATCTATTTTATTGATCTATTTTATCAATCTATTTTATTAATCTATTTTATCAATCTATTTTATCCATCTATTTTATCAATCTATTTTATCAATCAATTTTATCCATCTTTTTTATTCATCTATTGTATCAATCTATTTTATCCATCTATTTTATTAATCTATTTTATTAATCTATTTTATCAATCTATTTTATTAATCTATTTTATCCATCTATTTTATCAATCTATTTTATCCATCTATTTTATTAATCTATTTTATCAATCTATTTTATCAATCTATTTTATCAATCTATTTTATCCATCTATTTTATTAATCTATTTTATCAATCTATTTTATCAATCTATTTTATCAATCTATTTTTTCAATCTATTTTATCCATCTATTTTATCCATCTATTTCATTAATCTATTTTATCAATCTATTTTATCCATCTATTTTATCACTCTATTTTATCCATCTATTTTATCAATCTATTTTATTAATCTATTTTATCAATCTATTTTATCCATCTATTTTATTAATCTATTTTATCCATCTATTTTATTAATCTATTTTATCAATCTAGTTTATCCATCTATTTTATTAATCTTTTTTATCCATCTATTTTATTAATCTATTTTATCAATCTATTTTATCCATCTATTTTATCAATCTATTTTATCAATCTAATTTATCAATCTATTTTATCCATCTATTTTATCAATCTATTTTATCAATCTATTTTATTAATCTATTTTATCCATCTATTTTATCAATCTATTTTATTAATCTATTTTATTAATCTATTTTATTAATCTATTTTATCAATCTATGTTATTTATCTATTTTATCCATCTATTTTATTAATCTATTTTATTAATCTATTTTATCAATCTATTTTATTAATCTATTTTATCAATCTATTTTATCCATCTATTTTATCAATCTATTTTATCAATCAATTTTATCCATCTATTTTATTCATCTATTGTATCAATCTATTTTATCCATCTATTTTATTAATGTATTTTATTAATCTATTTTATCAATCTATTTTATTAATCTATTTTATCCATCTATTTTATCAATCTATTTTATCCATCTATTTTATTAATCTATTTTATCAATCTATTTTATCAATCTATTTTATCCATCTATTTTATCAATCTATTTTATCCATCTATTTTATCAATCTATTTTATCCATCTATTTTATCAATCTATTTTATCCATCTATTTTATCAATCTTTTTTATCCATCTATTTTATCAATCTATTTTATCCATCTATTTTATTAATCTATTTTATTAATCTATTTTATCAATCTTTTTTATTCATCTATTGTATCCATCTATTTTATTAATCTATTTTATTAATCTATTTTATCAATCTATTTTATCCATCTATTTTATTAATCTATTTTATTAATCTATTTTATCAATCTATTTTATCCATCTATTTTATTAATCTATTTTATCCATCTATTGTATCAATCTATTTTATTAATCTATTTTATCAATCTATTTTATCCATCTATTTTATCCATCTATTTTATCAATCTATTTTATTAATCTATTTTATCCATCTATTTTATCAATCTATTTTATCAATCTATTTTATCCATCTATTTTATCAATCTATTTTACTAATCTATTTTATCAATCTATTTTATCAATCTATTTTATCAATCTATTTTATCCATCTATTGTATCCATCTATTTTATCAATGTATTTTATCCATCTATTTTATTAATCTATTTTATTAATCTATTTTATCAATCTATTTTATCAATCTATTTTATCCATCTATTTTATCAATCTATTTTATCAATCTATTTTATCCATCTATTTTATCAATCTATTTTATTAATCTATTTTATCAATCTATTTGATCCAACTATTTTATCAATCTATTTTATCCATCTATTTTATCAATCTATTTTATCCATCTATTTTATCAATCTATTTTATCAATCTATTTTATCCATCTATTTTATCCATCTATTTTATCAATCTATTTTATTAATCTATTTTATCCATCTATTTTATCAATCTATTTTATCAATCTATTTTATCCATCTATTTTATCAATCTATTTTATCAATCTATTTTATCAATCTATTTTATCAATCTATTTTATCAATCTATTTTATCCATCTATTGTATCCATCTATTTTATCAATCTATTTTATCCATCTATTTTATTAATCTATTTTTATTAATCTGTTTTATCAATCTATTTTATCCATCTATTTTATCAATCTATTTTATCCATCTATTTTATCAATCTATTTTATCCATCTATTTTATCAATCTATTTTATCAATCTATTTTATCCATCTATTTTATCAATCTATTTTATTAATCTATTTTATCAATCTATTTTATCCATCTATTTTATCAATCTATTTTATCAATCTATTTTATCAATCTATTTTATCCATCTATTTTATCAATCTATTTTATCAATCTATTTTATTAATCTATTTTATCCATCTATTTTATCAATCTATTTTATTAATCTATTTTATTAATCTATTTTATTAATCTATTTTATCAATCTATTTTATTTATCTAGTTTATCCATCTATTTTATTAATCTATTTTATTAATCTATTTTATCAATCTATTTTATTAATCTATTTTATCAATCTATTTTATCCATCTATTTTATCAATCTATTTCATCAATCAATTTTATCCATCTTTTTTATTCATCTATTGTATCAATCTATTTTATCCATCTATTTTATTAATCTATTTTATTAATCTATTTTATCAATCTATTTTATTAATCTATTTTATGCATCTATTTTATCAATCTATTTTATCCATCTATTTTATTAATCTATTTTATCCATCTATTTTATCAATCTATTTTATCAATCTATTTTATCCATCTATTTTATCAATCTATTTTATTAATCTATTTTATCAATCTATTTTATCAATCTATTTTATCAATCTATTTTATCCATCTATTTTATTAATCTATTTTATCCATCTATTGTATCAATCTATTTTATTAATCTATTTTATCAATCTATTTTATCCATCTATTTTATCCATCTATTTTATCAATCTATTTTATTAATCTATTTTTATCCATCTATTTTATCAATCTATTTTATCAATCTATTTTATCCATCTATTTTATCAATCTATTTTATTAATCTATTTTATCAATCTATTTTATCAATCTATTTTATCAATCTATTTTATCCATCTATTGTATCCATCTATTTTATCAATCTATTTTATCCATCTATTTTATTAATCTATTTTATTAATCTATTTTATCAATCTATTTTATCAATCTATTTTATCCATCTATTTTATCAATCTATTTTATCAATCTATTTTATCCATCTATTTTATCAATCTATTTTATTAATCTATTTTATCAATCTATTTGATCCAACTATTTTATCAATCTATTTTATCCATCTATTTTATCAATCTATTTTATCCATCTATTTTATCAATCTATTTTATCAATCTATTTTATCCATCTATTTTATCCATCTATTTTATCAATCTATTTTATTAATCTATTTTATCCATCTATTTTATCAATCTATTTTATCAATCTATTTTATCAATCTATTTTATCAATCTATTTTATCAATCTATTTTATCAATCTATTTTATCAATCTATTTTATCAATCTATTTTATCCATCTATTGTATCCATCTATTTTATCAATCTATTTTATCCATCTATTTTATTAATCTATTTTATTAATCTGTTTTATCAATCTATTTTATCCATCTATTTTATCAATCTATTTTATCCATCTATTTTATCAATCTATTTTATCCATCTATTTTATCAATCTATTTTATCAATCTATTTTATCCATCTATTTTATCAATCTATTTTATTAATCTATTTTATCAATCTATTTTATCCATCTATTTTATCAATCTATTTTATCAATCTATTTTATCAATCTATTTTATCCATCTATTTTATCAATCTATTTTATCAATCTATTTTATTAATCTATTTTATCCATCTATTTTATCAATCTATTTTATTAATCTATTTTATTAATCTATTTTATTAATCTATTTTATCAATCTATTTTATTTATCTAGTTTATCAATCTATTTTATTAATCTATTTTATTAATCTATTTTATCAATCTATTTTATTAATCTATTTTATCAATCTATTTTATCCATCTATTTTATCAATCTATTTTATCAATCAATTTTATCCATCTTTTTTATTCATCTATTGTATCAATCTATTTTATCCATCTATTTTATTAATCTATTTTATTAATCTATTTTATCAATCTATTTTATAATTCTATTTTATGCATCTATTTTATCAATCTATTTTATCCATCTATTTTATTAATCTATTTTATCAATCTATTTTATCAATCTATTTTATCAATCTATTTTATCCATCTATTTTATTAATCTATTTTATCAATCTATTTTATCAATCTATTTTATCAATCTATTTTATCAATCTATTTTATCCATCTATTTTATCCATCTATTTTATTAATCTATTTTATCAATCTATTTTATCCATCTATTTTATCACTCTATTTTACCCATCTATTTTATCAATCTATTTTATTAATCTATTTTATCAATCTATTTTATCCATCTATTTTATTAATCTATTTTATCCATCTATTTTATTAATCTATTTTATCAATCTAGTTTATCCATCTATTTTATTAATCTATTTTATCCATCTATTTTATTAATCTATTTTATCAATCTATTTTATCCATCTATTTTATCAATCTATTTTATCAATCTATTTTATCAATCTATTTTATTAATCTATTTTATCCATCTATTTTATCAATCTATTTTATTAATCTATTTTATTAATCTATTTTATTAATCTATTTTATCAATCTCTTTTATTTATCTATTTTATCCATCTATTTTATTAATCTATTTTATTAATCTATTTTATCAATCTATTTTATTAATCTATTTTATCAATCTATTTTATCCATCTATTTTATCAATCTATTTTATCAATCAATTTTATCCATCTATTTTATTCATCTATTGTATCAATCTATTTTATCCATCTATTTTATTAATCTATTTTATTAATCTATTTTATCAATCTATTTTATTAATCTATTTTATCCATCTATTTTATCAATCTATTTTATCCATCTATTTTATTAATCTATTTTATCAATCTATTTTATCAATCTATTTTATCCATCTATTTTATCAATCTATTTTATCCATCTATTTTATCAATCTATTTTATCCATCTATTTTATCAATCTATTTTATCCATCTATTTTATCAATCTATTTTATCCATCTATTTTATCAATCTATTTTATCCATCTATTTTATTAATCTATTTTATTAATCTATTTTATCAATCTTTTTTATTCATCTATTTTATCCATCTATTTTATTAATCTATTTTATTAATCTATTTTATCAATCTATTTTATCCATCTATTTTATTAATCTATTTTATTAATCTATTTTATCAATCTATTTTATCCATCTATTTTATTAATCTATTTTATCCATCTATTGTATCAATCTATTTTATTAATCTATTTTATCAATCTATTTTATCCATCTATTTTATCCATCTATTTTATCAATCTATTTTATTAATCTATTTTATCCATCTATTTTATCAATCTATTTTATCAATCTATTTTATCCATCTATTTTATCAATCTATTTTATTAATCTATTTTATCAATCTATTTTATCAATCTATTTTATCAATCTATTTTATCCATCTATTGTATCCATCTATTTTATCAATCTATTTTATCCATCTCTTTTATTAATCTATTTTATTAATCTATTTAATAAATCTATTTTATCAATCTATTTTATCCATCTATTTTATCAATCTATTTTATCAATCTATTTTATCCATCTATTTTATCAATCTATTTTATTAATCTATTTTATCAATCTATTTTATCCATCTATTTTATCAATCTATTTTATCCATCTATTTTATCAAGCTATTTTATCCAACTTATTTTATCAAGCTATTTTATCCATCTATTTTATCAATCTATTTTATCAATCTATTTTATCCATCTATTTTATCCATCTATTTTATCAATCTATTTTATTAATCTATTTTATCCATCTATTTTATCAATCTATTTTATCAATCTATTTTATCAATCTATTTTATCAATCTATTTTATCAATCTATTTTATCAATCTATTTTATCCATCTATTTTATCAAGCTATTTTATCCATCTATTTTATCAATCTATTTTATCAATCTATTTTATCCATCTATTTTATCCATCTATTTTATCAATCTATTTTATTAATCTATTTTATCCATCTATTTTATCAATCTATTTTATCAATCTATTTTATCAATCTATTTTATCAATCTATTTTATCAATCTATTTTATCCATCTATTGTATCCATCTATTTTATCAATCTATTTTATCCATCTATTTTATTAATCTATTTTATTAATCTGTTGTATCAATCTATTTTATCAATCTATTTTATCCATCTATTTTATCAATCTATTTTATCAATCTATTTCATCCATCTATTTTATCAATCTATTTTATCCATCTATTTTATCAATCTATTTTATCCATCTATTTTATCAATCTATTTTATCCATCTATTTTATCAATCTATTTTATCCATCTATTTTATCAATCTATTTTATCAATCTATTTTATCCATCTATTTTATCAATCTATTTTATTAATCTATTTTATCAATCTATTTTATCCATCTATTTTATCAATCTATTTTATCAATCTATTTTATCAATCTATTTTATCCATCTATTTTATCAATCTATTTTATCAATCTATTTTATTAATCTATTTTATCCATCTATTTTATCAATCTATTTTATTAATCTATTTTATTAATCTATTTTATTAATCTATTTTATCAATCTATTTTATTTATCTATTTTATCCATCTATTTTATTAATCTATTTTATTAATCTATTTTATCAATCTATTTTATTAATCTATTTTATCAATCTATTTTATCCATCTATTTTATCAATCTATTTTATCAATCAATTTTATCCATCTTTTTTATTCATCTATTGTATCAATCTATTTTATCCATCTATTTTATTAATCTATTTTATTAATCTATTTTATCAATCTATTTTATTAATCTATTTTATGCATCTATTTTATCAATCTATTTTATCCATCTATTTTATTAATCTATTTTATCAATCTATTTTATCAATCTATTTTATCAATCTATTTTATCCATCTATTTTATTAATCTATTTTATCAATCTATTTTATCAATCTATTTTATCCATCTATTTTATCAATCAATTTTATCAATCTATTTTATTAATCTATTTTATCCATCTATTTTATCAATCTATTTTATTAATCTATTTTATTAATCTATTTTATTAATCTATTTTATCAATCTATTTTATTTATCTATTTTATCCATCTATTTTATTAATCTATTTTATTAATCTATTTTATCAATCTATTTTATTTATCTATTTTATCAATCTATTTTATCCATCTATTTTATCAATCTATTTTATCAATCAATTTTATCCATCTTTTTTATTCATCTATTGTATCAATCTATTTTATCCATCTATTTTATCAATCTATTTTATCCATCTATTTTATCAATCTATTTTATTAATCTATTTTATCAATCTATTTTATCCATCTATTTTATCAATCTATTTTATCAATCTATTTTATCAATCTATTTTATCCATCTATTTTATCAATCTATTTTATCAATCTATTTTATTAATCTATTTTATCCATCTATTTTATCAATCTATTTTATTAATCTATTTTATTAATCTATTTTATTAATCTATTTTATCAATCTATTTTATTTATCTATTTTATCCATCTATTTTATTAATCTATTTTATAAATCTATTTTATCAATCTATTTTATTAATCTATTTTATCAATCTATTTTATCCATCTATTTTATCAATCTATTTTATCAATCAATTTTATCCATCTATTTTATTCATCTATTGTATCAATCTATTTTATCCATCTATTTTATTAATCTATTTTATTAATCTATTTTATCAATCTATTTTATTAATCTATTTTATCCATCTATTTTATCAATCTATTTTATCCATCTATTTTATTAATCTATTTTATCAATCTATTTTATCAATCTATTTTATCAATCTATTTTATCCATCTATTTTATTAATCTATTTTATCAATCTATTTTATCAATCTATTTTATCAATCTATTTTATCAATCTATTTTATCAATCTATTTTATCCATCTATTTTATCCATCTATTTTATTAATCTATTTTATCAATCTATTTTATCCATCTATTTTATCACTCTATTTTATCCATCTATTTTATCAATCTATTTTATTAATCTATTTTATCAATCTATTTTATCCATCTATTTTATTAATCTATTTTATCCATCTATTTTATTAATCTATTTTATCAATCTATTTTATCCATCTATTTTATCAATCTATTTTATCAATCTATTTTATCAATCTATTTTATCCATCTATTTTATCAATCTATTTTATCCATCTATTTTATCAATCTATTTTATCCATCTATTTTATCAATCTATTTTATCCATCTATTTTATCAATCTATTTTATCCATCTATTTTATCAATCTATTTTATCAATCTATTTTATCCATCTATTTTATCAATCTATTTTATTAATCTATTTTATCCATCTATTTTATCCATCTATTTTATCAATCTATTTTATCAATCTATTTTATCAATCTATTTTATCCATCTATTTTATCAATCTATTTTATCAATCTATTTTATTAATCTATTTTATCCATCTATTTTATCAATCTATTTTATTAATCTATTTTATTAATCTATTTTATTAATCTATTTTATCAATCTATTTTATTTATCTATTTTATCCATCTATTTTATTAATCTATTTTATTAATCTATTTTATCAATCTATTTTATTAATCTATTTTATCAATCTATTTTATCCATCTATTTTATCAATCTATTTTATCAATCAATTTTATCCATCTTTTTTATTCATCTATTGTATCAATCTATTTTATCCATCTATTTTATTAATCTATTTTATTAATCTATTTTATCAATCTATTTTATTAATCTATTTTATCCATCTATTTTATCAATCTATTTTATCCATCTATTTTATTAATCTATTTTATCAATCTATTTTATCAATCTATTTTATCAATCTATTTTATCCATCTATTTTATTAATCTATTTTATCAATCTATTTTATCAATCTATTTTATCCATCTATTTTATCAATCTATTTTATCAATCTATTTTATTAATCTATTTTATCCATCTATTTTATCAATCTATTTTATTAATCTATTTTATTAATCTATTTTATTAATCTATTTTATCAATCTATTTTATTTATCTATTTTATCCATCTATTTTATTAATCTATTTTATTAATCTATTTTATCAATCTATTTTATTTATCTATTTTATCAATCTATTTTATCCATCTATTTTATCAATCTATTTTATCAATCAATTTTATCCATCTTTTTTATTCATCTATTGTATCAATCTATTTTATCCATCTATTTTATCAATCTATTTTATCCATCTATTTTATCAATCTATTTTATTAATCTATTTTATCAATCTATTTTATCCATCTATTTTATCAATCTATTTTATCAATCTATTTTATCAATCTATTTTATCCATCTATTTTATCAATCTATTTTATCAATCTATTTTATTAATCTATTTTATCCATCTATTTTATCAATCTATTTTATTAATCTATTTTATTAATCTATTTTATTAATCTATTTTATCAATCTATTTTATTTATTTATTTTATCCATCTATTTTATTAATCTATTTTATAAATCTATTTTATCAATCTATTTTATTAATCTATTTTATCAATCTATTTTATCCATCTATTTTATCAATCTATTTTATCAATCAATTTTATCCATCTATTTTATTCATCTATTGTATCAATCTATTTTATCCATCTATTTTATTAATCTATTTTATTAATCTATTTTATCAATCTATTTTATTAATCTATTTTATCCATCTATTTTATCAATCTATTTTATCCATCTATTTTATTAATCTATTTTATCAATCTATTTTATCAATCTATTTTATCAATCTATTTTATCCATCTATTTTATCAATCTATTTTATCAATCTATTTTATCAATCTATTTTATCAATCTATTTTATCAATCTATTTTATCAATTTATTTTATCCATCTATTTTATCCATCTATTTTATTAATCTATTTTATCAATCTATTTTATCCATCTATTTTATCACTCTATTTTATCCATCTATTTTATCAATCTATTTTATTAATCTATTTTATCAATCTATTTTATCCATCTATTTTATTAATCTATTTTATCCATCTATTTTATTAATCTATTTTATCAATCTATTTTATCCATCTATTTTATCAATCTATTTTATCAATCTATTTTATCAATCTATTTTATCCATCTATTTTATCAATCTATTTTATCCATCTATTTTATCAATCTATTTTATCCATCTATTTTATCAATCTATTTTATCCATCTATTTTATCAATCTATTTTATCCATCTATTTTATCAATCTATTTTATCAATCTATTTTATCCATCTATTTTATCAATCTATTTTATTAATCTATTTTATCCATCTATTTTATCCATCTATTTTATCAATCTATTTTATCAATCTATTTTATCAATCTATTTTATCCATCTATTTTATCAATCTATTTTATCAATCTATTTTATTAATCTATTTTATCCATCTATTTTATCAATCTATTTTATTAATCTATTTTATTAATCTATTTTATTAATCTATTTTATCAATCTATTTTATTTATCTATTTTATCCATCTATTTTATTAATCTATTTTATTAATCTATTTTATCAATCTATTTTATTAATCTATTTTATCAATCTATTTTATCCATCTATTTTATCAATCTATTTTATCAATCAATTTTATCCATCTTTTTTATTCATCTATTGTATCAATCTATTTTATCCATCTATTTTATTAATCTATTTTATTAATCTATTTTATCAATCTATTTTATTAATCTATTTTATCCATCTATTTTATCAATCTATTTTATCCATCTATTTTATTAATCTATTTTATCAATCTATTTTATCAATCTATTTTATCAATCTATTTTATCCATCTATTTTATTAATCTATTTTATCAATCTATTTTATCAATCTATTTTATCAATCTATTTTATCAATCTATTTTATCAATCTATTTTATCCATCTATTTTATCCATCTATTTTATTAATCTATTTTATCAATCTATTTTATCCATCTATTTTATCACTCTATTTTATCCATCTATTTTATCAATCTATTTTATTAATCTATTTTATCAATCTATTTTATCCATCTATTTTATTAATCTATTTAATCCATCTATTTTATTAATCTATTTTATCAATCTATTTTATCCATCTATTTTATCAATCTATTTTATCAATCTATTTTATCCATCTATTTTATCAATCTATTTTATCAATCTATTTTATCAATCTATTTTATCAATCTATTTTATCAATCTATTTTATCCATCTATTGTATCCATCTATTTTATCAATCTATTTTATCCATCTATTTTATTAATCTATTTTATTAATCTGTTTTATCAATCTATTTTATCAATCTATTTTATCCATCTATTTTATCAATCTATTTTATCAATGTATTTTATCCATCTATTTTATCAATCTATTTTATTAATCTATTTTATCAATCTATTTTATCAATCTATTTTATCAATCTATTTTATCCATCTATTTTATCAATCTATTTTATCCATCTATTTTATCAATCTATTTTATCCATCTATTTTATCAATCTATTTTATCCATCTATTTTATAAATCTATTTTATCCATCTATTTTATCATTCTATTTTATCCATCTATTTTATCAATCTATTTTATCCATCTATTTTATTAATCTATTTTATTAATCTATTTTATCAATCTTTTTTATTCATCTATTTTATCCATCTATTTTATTAATCTCTTTTATTAATCTATTTTATCAATCTATTTTATCCATCTATTTTATTAATCTATTTTATTAATCTATTTTATCAATCTATTTTATCCATCTATTTATTAATCTATTTTATCCATCTATTGTATCAATCTATTTTATTAATCTATTTATCAATCTATTTTATCCATCTATTTTATCCATCTATTTTATCAATCTATTTTATTAATCTATTTTATCCATCTATTTATCAATCTATTTTATCAATCTATTTTATCCATTTATTTTATCAATCTATTTTATTAATCTATTTTATCAATCTATTTTATCAATCTATTTTATCAATCTGTTTTATCCATCTATGTATCCATCTATTTTATCAATCTATTTTATCCATCTTTTTTATTAATCTATTTTATTAATCTATTTTATCAATCTATTTATCAATCTATTTATCCATCTATTTTATCAATCTATTTTATCAATCTATTTATCATCTATTTATCAATCTATTTTATTAATCTATTTTATCAATCTATTTTATCAATCTATTTTATCAATCTATTTTATCCATCTATTTTATCAATCTATTTTATCCATCTATTTTATCAATCTATTTTATCCATCTATTTTATCAATCTATTTTATCCATCTATTTTATCAATCTATTTTATCAATCTATTTATCCATCTATTTTATCCATCTATTTTATCAATCTATTTTATCCATCTATTTTATCCATCTATTTTATCAATCTATTTTATCAATCTATTTTATCCATCTATTTTATCAATCTATTTTATCAATCTATTTTATCAATCTATTTTATCAATCTATTTTATCAATCTATTTTATCCATCTATTGTATCCATCTATTTTATCAATCTATTTTATCCATCTATTTATTAATCTATTTTATTAATCTGTTTTCTCAATCTATTTTATCAATCTATTTTATCAATCTATTTATCAATCTATTTTATCAATCTATTTTATCCATCTATTTTATCAATCTATTTTATTAATCTATTTTATCAATCTATTTTATCAATCTATTTTATCAATCTATTTTATCCATCTATTTTATCAATCTATTTTATCCATCTATTTTATCAATCTATTTTATCCATCTATTTTATCAATCTATTTTATCCATCTATTTTATCAATCTATTTATCCATCTATTTTATCAATCTATTTTATCCATCTATTTTATCAATCTATTTTATCAATCTATTTTATCCATCTATTTTATCAATCTATTTTATTAATCTATTTTATCAATCTATTTTATCCATCTATTTTATCAATCTATTTTATCAATCTATTTTATCAATCTATTTTATCCATCTATTTTATCAATCTATTTTATCAATCTATTTTATTAATCTATTTTATCCATCTATTTTATCAATCTATTTATTAATCTATTTTATTAATCTATTTTATTAATCAATTTTATCAATCTATTTTATTTATCTATTTTATCCATCTATTTTATTAATCTATTTTATTAATCTATTTTATCAATCTATTTTATTAATCTATTTTATCAATCTATTTTATCCATCTATTTTATCAATCTATTTTATCAATCAATTTTATCCATCTTTTTTATTCATCTATTGTATCAATCTATTTTATCCATCTATTTTATTAATCTATTTTATTAATCTATTTTATCAATCTATTTTATTAATCTATTTTATCCATCTATTTTATCAATCTATTTTATCCATCTATTTTATTAATCTATTTTATCAATCTATTTTATCAATCTATTTTATCAATCTATTTTATCCATCTATTTTATTAATCTATTTTATCAATCTATTTTATCAATCTATTTTATCAATCTATTTTATCAATCTATTTTATCCATCTATTTTATCCATCTATTTTATTAATCTATTTTATCAATCTATTTTATCCATCTATTTTATCACTCTATTTTATCCATCTATTTTATCAATCTATTTTATTAATCTATTTTATCAATCTGTTTTATCCATCTATTTTATTAATCTATTTTATCCATCTATTTTATTAATCTATTTTTTTCAATCTAGTTTATCCATCTATTTTATTAATCTATTTTATCCATCTATTTATTAATCTATTTTATCAATCTATTTTATCCATCTATTTTATCAATCTATTTTATCAATCTAATTTATCAATCTATTTTATCCATCTATTTTATCAATCTATTTTATTAATCTATTTTATCAATCTATTTATCAATCTATTTTATCCATCTATTTTATTAATCTATTTTATCAATCTATTTAATCAATCTATTTTATCAATCTATTTTATCAATCTATTTTATCAATCTATTTTATCCATCTATTTTATCCATCTATTTTATTAATCTATTTTATCAATCTATTTTATCCATCTATTTTATCACTCTATTTTATCCATCTATTTTATCAATCTATTTTATTAATCTATTTTATCAATCTATTTTATCCATCTATTTTATTAATCTATTTTATCCATCTATTTTATTAATCTATTTTATCAATCTATTTTATCCATCTATTTTATCAATCTATTTTATCAATCTATTTTATCAATCTATTTTATCCATCTATTTTATCAATCTATTTTATCCATCTATTTTATCAATCTATTTTATCCATCTATTTTATCAATCTATTTTATCCATCTATTTTATCAATCTATTTTATCAATCTATTTTATCCATCTATTTTATCAATCTATTTTATTAATCTATTTTATCAATCTATTTTATCAATCTATTTTATCCATCTATTTTATCAATCTATTTTATCAATCTATTTTATCCATCTATTTTATCAATCTATTTTATTAATCTATTTTATCAATCTATTTTATCAATCTATTTTATCAATCTATTTTATCCATCTATTTTATCAATCTATTTTATCCATCTATTTTATCAATCTATTTTATCCATCTATTTTATCAATCTATTTTATCCATCTATTTTATCAATCTATTTTATCAATCTATTTTATCCATCTATTTTATCCATCTATTTTATCAATCTATTTTATCCATCTATTTTATCCATTTCTATTTATCAATTCTATTTTATCAATCTATTTTATCCATCTATTTTATCAATCTATTTTATCAATCTATTTTATCAATCTATTTTATCAATCTATTTTATCAATCTATTTTATCCATCTATTGTATCCATCTATTTTTATCAATCTATTTTATCCATCTATTTTATTAATCTATTTTATTAATCTGTTTTCTCAATCTATTTTATCAATCTATTTTATCAATCTATTTTATCAATCTATTTTATCAATCTATTTTATCCATCTATTTTATCAATCTATTTTATTAATCTATTTTATCAATCTATTTTATCAATCTATTTTATCAATCTATTTTATCCATCTATTTTTTATCAATCTATTTTATCAATCTATTTTATCCATTTTATCCATCTATTTTATCAATCTATTTTATCTATCTATTTTATCAATCTATTTTATCCATCTATTTTATCAATCTATTTTATCCATCTATTTTATCAATCTATTTTATCAATCTATTTTATCCATCTATTTTATCAATCTATTTTATTAATCTATTTTATCAATCTATTTTATCCATCTATTTTTATCAATCTATTTTATCAATCTATTTTTATCAATCTATTTTATCCATCTATTTTATCAATCTATTTTATCAATCTTTTTTATTAATCTATTTTATCCATCTATTTTATCAATCTATTTTATTAATCTATTTTATTAATCTATTTTATTAATCTATTTTATCAATCTATTTTATTTATCTATTTTATCTATCTATTTTATAAATCTATTTTATTAATCTATTTTATCAATCTATTTTATTAATCTATTTTATCAATCTATTTTATCCATCTATTTTATCAATCTATTTTATCAATCAATTTATCCATCTTTTTTATTCATCTATTGTATCAATCTATTTTATCCATCTATTTTATTAATCTATTTTATTAATCTATTTTATCAATCTATTTTATTAATCTATTTTATCCATCTATTTTATCAATCTATTTTATCCATCTATTTTATTAATCTATTTTATCAATCTATTTTATCAATCTATTTTATCAATCTATTTTATCCATCTATTTTATTAATCTATTTTTATCAATCTATTTTATCAATCTATTTTATCAATCTATTTTATCAATCTATTTTATCCATCTATTTTATCCATCTATTTTATTAATCTATTTTATCAATCTATTTTATCCATCTATTTTATCACTCTATTTTATCCATCTATTTTATCAATCTATTTTATTAATCTATTTTATCAATCTGTTTTATCCATCTATTTTATTAATCTATTTTATCCATCTATTTTATTAATCTATTTTATCAATCTAGTTTATCCATCTATTTTATTAATCTATTTTATCCATCTATTTTATTAATCTATTTTATCAATCTATTTTATCCATCTATTTTATCAATCTATTTTATCAATCTAATTTATCAATCTATTTTATCCATCTATTTTATCAATCTATTTTATTAATCTATTTTATCAATCTATTTTATCAATCTATTTTATCCATCTATTTTATTAATCTATTTTATCAATCTATTTTATCAATCTATTTTATCCATCTATTTTATCAATCTATTTTATCAATCTATTTTATCCATCTATTTTATCCATCTATTTTATCCATCTATTTTATCAATCTATTTTATCCATCTATTTTATCACTCTATTTTATCCATCTATTTTATCAATCTATTTTATTAATCTATTTTATCAATCTATTTTATCCATCTATTTTATTAATCTATTTTATCCATCTATTTTATTAATCTATTTTATCAATCTATTTTATCCATCTATTTTATCAATCTATTTTATCAATCTATTTTATCAATCTATTTTATCCATCTATTTTATCAATCTATTTTATCCATCTATTTTATCAATCTATTTTATCCATCTATTTTATCAATCTATTTTATCCATCTATTTTATCAATCTATTTTATCCATCTATTTTATCAATCTATTTTATCAATCTATTTTATCCATCTATTTTATCAATCTATTTTATTAATCTATTTTATCCATCTATTTTATCCATCTATTTTATCAATCTATTTTATCAATCTATTTATCAATCTATTTTATCCATCTATTTTATCAATCTATTTTATCAATCTATTTTATTAATCTATTTTATCCATCTATTTTATCAATCTATTTTATTAATCTATTTTATTAATCTATTTTATTAATCTATTTTATCAATCTATTTTATTTATCTATTTTATCCATCTATTTTATTAATCTATTTTATTAATCTATTTTATCAATCTATTTTATTAATCTATTTTATCAATCTATTTTATCCATCTATTTTATCAATCTATTTTATCAATCAATTTTATCAATCTATTTTATTCATCTATTGTATCAATCTATTTTATCCATCTATTTTATTAATCTATTTTATTAATCTATTTTATCAATCTATTTTATTAATCTATTTTATCCATCTATTTTATCAATCAATTTTATCCATCTATTTTATTAATCTATTTTATTAATCTATTTTATCAATCTATTTTATCAATCTATTTTATCCATCTATTTTATTAATCTATTTTATCAATCTATTTTATCAATCTATTTTATCAATCTATTTTATCAATCTATTTTATCAATCTATTTTATCCATCTATTTTATCCATCTATTTTATTAATCTATTTTATCAATCTATTTTATCCATCTATTTTATCACTCTATTTTATCCATCTATTTTATCAATCTATTTTATTAATCTATTTTATCAATCTATTTTATCCATCTATTTTATTAATCTATTTAATCCATCTATTTTATTAATCTATTTTATCAATCTATTTTATCCATCTATTTTATCAATCTATTTTATCAATCTATTTTATCCATCTATTTTATCAATCTATTTTATCAATCTATTTTATCAATCTATTTTATCAATCTATTTTATCAATCTATTTTATCCATCTATTGTTTTATCCATCTATTTTATCAATCTATTTTATCCATCTATTTTATTAATCTATTTTATTAATCTGTTTTATCAATCTATTTTATCAATCTATTTTATCCATCTATTTTATCAATCTATTTTATCAATCTATTTTATCCATCTATTTTATCAATCTATTTTATTAATCTATTTTATCAATCTATTTTATCAATCTATTTTATCAATCTATTTTATCCATCTATTTTATCAATCTATTTTATCCATCTATTTTATCAATCTATTTTATCCATCTATTTTATCAATCTATTTTATCCATCTATTTTATCAATCTATTTTATCCATCTATTTTATCAATCTATTTTATCCATCTATTTTATCAATCTATTTTATCCATCTATTTTATTAATCTATTTTATTAATCTATTTTATCAATCTTTTTTATTCATCTATTTTATCCATCTATTTTATTAATCTCTTTTATTAATCTATTTTATCAATCTATTTTATCCATCTATTTTATTAATCTATTTTATTAATCTATTTTATCAATCTATTTTATCCATCTATTTTATTAATCTATTTTATCCATCTATTTGTATCAATCTATTTTATTAATCTATTTTATCAATCTATTTTATCCATCTATTTTATCCATCTATTTTATCAATCTATTTCATTAATCTATTTTATCCATCTATTTTATCAATCTATTTTATCAATCTATTTTATCCATTTATTTTATCAATCTATTTTATTAATCTATTTTATCAATCTATTTTATCAATCTGTTTTATCCATCTATTGTATCCATCTATTTTATCAATCTATTTTATCCATCTTTTTTATTAATCTATTTTATTAATCTATTTTATCAATCTATTTTATCAATCTATTTTATCCATCTATTTTATCAATCTATTTTATCAATCTATTTTATCCATCTATTTTATCAATCTATTTTATTAATCTATTTTATCAATCTATTTTATCAATCTATTTTATCAATCTATTTTATCCATCTATTTTATCAATCTATTTTATCCATCTATTTTATCAATCTATTTTATCCATCTATTTTATCAATCTATTTTATCCATCTATTTTATCAATCTATTTTATCAATCTATTTTATCCATCTATTTTATCCATCTATTTTATCAATCTATTTTATCCATCTATTTTATCAATCTATTTTATCAATCTATTTTATCAATCTATTTTATCCATCTATTTTATCAATCTATTTTATCAATCTATTTTATCAATCTATTTTATCAATCTATTTTATCCATCTATTGTATCCATCTATTTTATCAATCTATTTTATCCATCTATTTTATTAATCTATTTTATTAATCTGTTTTCTCAATCTATTTTATCAATCTATTTTATCAATCTATTTTATCAATCTATTTTATCAATCTATTTTATCCATCTATTTTATCAATCTATTTTATTAATCAATTTTATCAATCTATTTTATCAATCTATTTTATCAATCTATTTTATCCATCTATTTTATCAATCTATTTTATCCATCTATTTTATCAATCTATTTTATCCATCTATTTTATCAATCTATTTTATCCATCTATTTTATCAATCTATTTTATCCATCTATTTTATCAATCTATTTTATCCATCTATTTTATCAATCTATTTTATCAATCTATTTTATCCATCTATTTTATCAATCTATTTTATTAATCTATTTTATCAATCTATTTTATCCATCTATTTTATCAATCTATTTTATCAATCTATTTTATCAATCTATTTTATCCATCTATTTTATCAATCTATTTTATCAATCTATTTTATTAATCTATTTTATCCATCTATTTTATCAATCTATTTTATTAATCTATTTTATTAATCTATTTTATTAATCTATTTTATCAATCTATTTTATTTATCTATTTTATCCATCTATTTTATTAATCTATTTTATTAATCTATTTTATCAATCTATTTTATTAATCTATTTTATCAATCTATTTTATCCATCTATTTTATCAATCTATTTTATCAATCAATTTTATCCATCTTTTTTATTCATCTATTGTATCAATCTATTTTATCCATCTATTTTATTAATCTATTTTATTAATCTATTTTATCAATCTATTTTATTAATCTATTTTATCCATCTATTTTATCAATCTATTTTATCCATCTATTTTATTAATCTATTTTATCAATCTATTTTATCAATCTATTTTATCAATCTATTTTATCCATCTATTTTATTAATCTATTTTATCAATCTATTTTATCCATCTATTTTATCAATCTATTTTATCAATCTATTTTATCCATCTATTTTATCCATCTATTTTATTAATCTATTTTATCAATCTATTTTATCCATCTATTTTATCACTCTATTTTTTCCATCTATTTTATCAATCTATTTTATTAATCTATTTTATCAATCTGTTTTATCCATCTATTTTATTAATCTATTTTATCCATCTATTTTATTAATCTATTTTATCAATCTAGTTTATCCATCTATTTTATCAATCTATTTTATCAATCTAATTTATCAATCTATTTTATCCATCTATTTTATCAATCTATTTTATCAATCTATTTTCTCAATCTAATTTATCAATCTATTTTATCCATCTATTTTATCAATCTATTTTATTAATCTATTTTATCAATCTATTTTATCCATCTATTTTATCCATCTATTTTATCAATCTATTTTATCAATCTATTTTATCCATCTATTTTATCAATCTATTTTATCAATCTATTTTATTAATCTATTTTATCCATCTATTTTATCAATCTATTTTATTAATCTATTTTATTAATCTATTTTATTAATCTATTTTATCAATCTATTTTATTTATCTATTTTATCCATCTATTTTATTAATCTATTTTATTAATCTATTTTATCAATCTATTTTATTAATCTATTTTATCAATCTATTTTATCCATCTATTTTATCAATCTATTTTATCAATCAATTTTATCCATCTATTTTATTCATCTATTGTATCAATCTATTTTATCCATCTATTTTATTAATCTATTTTATTAATCTATTTTATCAATCTATTTTATTAATCTATTTTATCAATCTATTTTATCAATCTATTTTGTCCATCTATTTTATTAATCTATTTTATCTATCTATTTTATCAATCTATTTTATCAATCTATTTTATCAATCTACTTTATCAATCTATTTTATCCATCTATTTTATCCATCTATTTTATTAATCTATTTTATCAATCTATTTTATCCATCTATTTTATCAATCTATTTTATCAATCAATTTTATCCATCTATTTTATTCATCTATTGTATCAATCTATTTTATCCATCTATTTTATTAATCTATTTTATTAATCTATTTTATCAATCTATTTTATTAATCTATTTTATCCATCTATTTTATCAATCTATTTTATCCATCTATTTTATTAATCTATTTTATCAATCTATTTTATCAATCTATTTTATCCATCTATTTTATCAATCTATTTTATCCATCTATTTTATCAATCTATTTTATCCATCTATTTTATCAATCTATTTTATCCATCTATTTTATCAATCTATTTTATCCATCTATTTTATCAATCTATTTTATCCATCTATTTTATTAATCTATTTTATTAATCTATTTTATCAATCTTTTTTATTCATCTATTTTATCCATCTATTTTATTAATCTATTTTATTAATCTATTTTATCAATCTATTTTATCCATCTATTTTATTAATCTATTTTATTAATCTATTTTATCAATCTATTTTATCCATCTATTTTATTAATCTATTTTATCCATCTATTGTATCAATCTATTTTATTAATCTATTTTATCAATCTATTTTATCCATCTATTTTATCCATCTATTTTATCAATCTATTTTATTAATCTATTTTATCCATCTATTTTATCAATCTATTTTATCAATCTATTTTATCCATCTATTTTATCAATCTATTTTATTAATCTATTTTATCAATCTATTTTATCAATCTATTTTATCAATCTATTTTATCCATCTATTGTATCCATCTATTTTATCAATCTATTTTATCCATCTCTTTTATTAATCTATTTTATTAATCTATTTTATAAATCTATTTTATCAATCTATTTTATCCATCTATTTTATCAATCTATTTTATCAATCTATTTTATCCATCTATTTTATCAATCTATTTTATTAATCTATTTTATCAATCTATTTTATCCATCTATTTTATCAATCTATTTTATCCATCTATTTTATCAAGCTATTTTATCCATCTATTTTATCAATCTATTTTATCAATCTATTTTATCCATCTATTTTATCCATCTATTTTATCAATCTATTTTATTAATCTATTTTATCCATCTATTTTATCAATCTATTTTATCAATCTATTTTATCAATCTATTTTATCAATCTATTTTATCAATCTATTTTATCAATCTATTTTATCCATCTATTTTATCAAGCTATTTTATCCATCTATTTTATCAATCTATTTTATCAATCTATTTTATCCATCTATTTTATCCATCTATTTTATCAATCTATTTTATTAATCTATTTTATCCATCTATTTTATCAATCTATTTTATCAATCTATTTTATCAATCTATTTTATCAATCTATTTTATCAATCTATTTTATCCATCTATTGTATCCATCTATTTTATCAATCTATTTTATCCATCTATTTTATTAATCTATTTTATTAATCTGTTGTATCAATCTATTTTATCAATCTATTTTATCCATCTATTTTATCAATCTATTTTATCAATCTATTTCATCCATCTATTTTATCAATCTATTTTATCCATCTATTTTATCAATCTATTTTATCCATCTATTTTATCAATCTATTTTATCCATCTATTTTATCAATCTATTTTATCCATCTATTTTATCAATCTATTTTATCAATCTATTTTATCCATCTATTTTATCAATCTATTTTATTAATCTATTTTATCAATCTATTTTATCCATCTATTTTATCAATCTATTTTATCAATCTATTTTATCAATCTATTTTATCCATCTATTTTATCAATCTATTTTATCAATCTATTTTATTAATCTATTTTATCCATCTATTTTATCAATCTATTTTATTAATCTATTTTATTAATCTATTTTATTAATCTATTTTATCAATCTATTTTATTTATCTATTTTATCCATCTATTTTATTAATCTATTTTATTAATCTATTTTATCAATCTATTTTATTAATCTATTTTATCAATCTATTTTATCCATCTATTTTATCAATCTATTTTATCAATCAATTTTATCCATCTTTTTTATTCATCTATTGTATCAATCTATTTTATCCATCTATTTTATTAATCTATTTTATTAATCTATTTTATCAATCTATTTTATTAATCTATTTTATGCATCTATTTTATCAATCTATTTTATCCATCTATTTTATTAATCTATTTTATCAATCTATTTTATCAATCTATTTTATCAATCTATTTTATCCATCTATTTTATTAATCTATTTTATCAATCTATTTTATCAATCTATTTTATCCATCTATTTTATCAATCAATTTTATCAATCTATTTTATTAATCTATTTTATCCATCTATTTTATCAATCTATTTTATTAATCTATTTTATTAATCTATTTTATTAATCTATTTTATCAATCTATTTTATTTATCTATTTTATCCATCTATTTTATTAATCTATTTTATTAATCTATTTTATCAATCTATTTTATTTATCTATTTTATCAATCTATTTTATCCATCTATTTTATCAATCTATTTTATCAATCAATTTTATCCATCTTTTTTATTCATCTATTGTATCAATCTATTTTATCCATCTATTTTATCAATCTATTTTATCCATCTATTTTATCAATCTATTTTATTAATCTATTTTATCAATCTATTTTATCCATCTATTTTATCAATCTATTTTATCAATCTATTTTATCAATCTATTTTATCCATCTATTTTATCAATCTATTTTATCAATCTATTTTATTAATCTATTTTATCCATCTATTTTATCAATCTATTTTATTAATCTATTTTATTAATCTATTTTATTAATCTATTTTATCAATCTATTTTATTTATCTATTTTATCCATCTATTTTATTAATCTATTTTATAAATCTATTTTATCAATCTATTTTATTAATCTATTTTATCAATCTATTTTATCCATCTATTTTATCAATCTATTTTATCAATCAATTTTATCCATCTATTTTATTCATCTATTGTATCAATCTATTTTATCCATCTATTTTATTAATCTATTTTATTAATCTATTTTATCAATCTATTTTATTAATCTATTTTATCCATCTATTTTATCAATCTATTTTATCCATCTATTTTATTAATCTATTTTATCAATCTATTTTATCAATCTATTTTATCAATCTATTTTATCCATCTATTTTATTAATCTATTTTATCAATCTATTTTATCAATCTATTTTATCAATCTATTTTATCAATCTATTTTATCAATCTATTTTATCCATCTATTTTATCCATCTATTTTATTAATCTATTTTATCAATCTATTTTATCCATCTATTTTATCACTCTATTTTATCCATCTATTTTATCAATCTATTTTATTAATCTATTTTATCAATCTATTTTATCCATCTATTTTATTAATCTATTTTATCCATCTATTTTATTAATCTATTTTATCAATCTATTTTATCCATCTATTTTATCAATCTATTTTATCAATCTATTTTATCAATCTATTTTATCCATCTATTTTATCAATCTATTTTATCCATCTATTTTATCAATCTATTTTATCCATCTATTTTATCAATCTATTTTATCCATCTATTTTATCAATCTATTTTATCCATCTATTTTATCAATCTATTTTATCAATCTATTTTATCCATCTATTTTATCAATCTATTTTATTAATCTATTTTATCCATCTATTTTATCCATCTATTTTATCAATCTATTTTATCAATCTATTTTATCAATCTATTTTATCCATCTATTTTATCAATCTATTTTATCAATCTATTTTATTAATCTATTTTATCCATCTATTTTATCAATCTATTTTATTAATCTATTTTATTAATCTATTTTATTAATCTATTTTATCAATCTATTTTATTTATCTATTTTATCCATCTATTTTATTAATCTATTTTATTAATCTATTTTATCAATCTATTTTATTAATCTATTTTATCAATCTATTTTATCCATCTATTTTATCAATCTATTTTATCAATCAATTTTATCCATCTTTTTTATTCATCTATTGTATCAATCTATTTTATCCATCTATTTTATTAATCTATTTTATTAATCTATTTTATCAATCTATTTTATTAATCTATTTTATCCATCTATTTTATCAATCTATTTTATCCATCTATTTTATTAATCTATTTTATCAATCTATTTTATCAATCTATTTTATCAATCTATTTTATCCATCTATTTTATTAATCTATTTTATCAATCTATTTTATCAATCTATTTTATCCATCTATTTTATCAATCTATTTTATCAATCTATTTTATTAATCTATTTTATCCATCTATTTTATCAATCTATTTTATTAATCTATTTTATTAATCTATTTTATTAATCTATTTTATCAATCTATTTTATTTATCTATTTTATCCATCTATTTTATTAATCTATTTTATTAATCTATTTTATCAATCTATTTTATTTATCTATTTTATCAATCTATTTTATCCATCTATTTTATCAATCTATTTTATCAATCAATTTTATCCATCTTTTTTATTCATCTATTGTATCAATCTATTTTATCCATCTATTTTATCAATCTATTTTATCCATCTATTTTATCAATCTATTTTATTAATCTATTTTATCAATCTATTTTATCCATCTATTTTATCAATCTATTTTATCAATCTATTTTATCAATCTATTTTATCCATCTATTTTATCAATCTATTTTATCAATCTATTTTATTAATCTATTTTATCCATCTATTTTATCAATCTATTTTATTAATCTATTTTATTAATCTATTTTATTAATCTATTTTATCAATCTATTTTATTTATTTATTTTATCCATCTATTTTATTAATCTATTTTATAAATCTATTTTATCAATCTATTTTATTAATCTATTTTATCAATCTATTTTATCCATCTATTTTATCAATCTATTTTATCAATCAATTTTATCCATCTATTTTATTCATCTATTGTATCAATCTATTTTATCCATCTATTTTATTAATCTATTTTATTAATCTATTTTATCAATCTATTTTATTAATCTATTTTATCCATCTATTTTATCAATCTATTTTATCCATCTATTTTATTAATCTATTTTATCAATCTATTTTATCAATCTATTTTATCAATCTATTTTATCCATCTATTTTATCAATCTATTTTATCAATCTATTTTATCAATCTATTTTATCAATCTATTTTATCAATCTATTTTATCAATTTATTTTATCCATCTATTTTATCCATCTATTTTATTAATCTATTTTATCAATCTATTTTATCCATCTATTTTATCACTCTATTTTATCCATCTATTTTATCAATCTATTTTATTAATCTATTTTATCAATCTATTTTATCCATCTATTTTATTAATCTATTTTATCCATCTATTTTATTAATCTATTTTATCAATCTATTTTATCCATCTATTTTATCAATCTATTTTATCAATCTATTTTATCAATCTATTTTATCCATCTATTTTATCAATCTATTTTATCCATCTATTTTATCAATCTATTTTATCCATCTATTTTATCAATCTATTTTATCCATCTATTTTATCAATCTATTTTATCCATCTATTTTATCAATCTATTTTATCAATCTATTTTATCCATCTATTTTATCAATCTATTTTATTAATCTATTTTATCCATCTATTTTATCCATCTATTTTATCAATCTATTTTATCAATCTATTTTATCAATCTATTTTATCCATCTATTTTATCAATCTATTTTATCAATCTATTTTATTAATCTATTTTATCCATCTATTTTATCAATCTATTTTATTAATCTATTTTATTAATCTATTTTATTAATCTATTTTATCAATCTATTTTATTTATCTATTTTATCCATCTATTTTATTAATCTATTTTATTAATCTATTTTATCAATCTATTTTATTAATCTATTTTATCAATCTATTTTATCCATCTATTTTATCAATCTATTTTATCAATCAATTTTATCCATCTTTTTTATTCATCTATTGTATCAATCTATTTTATCCATCTATTTTATTAATCTATTTTATTAATCTATTTTATCAATCTATTTTATTAATCTATTTTATCCATCTATTTTATCAATCTATTTTATCCATCTATTTTATTAATCTATTTTATCAATCTATTTTATCAATCTATTTTATCAATCTATTTTATCCATCTATTTTATTAATCTATTTTATCAATCTATTTTATCAATCTATTTTATCAATCTATTTTATCAATCTATTTTATCAATCTATTTTATCCATCTATTTTATCCATCTATTTTATTAATCTATTTTATCAATCTATTTTATCCATCTATTTTATCAATCTATTTTATCCATCTATTTTATCAATCTATTTTATTAATCTATTTTATCAATCTATTTTATCCATCTATTTTATTAATCTATTTTATCCATCTATTTTATTAATCTATTTTATCAATCTATTTTATCCATCTATTTTATCAATCTATTTTATCAATCTATTTTATCCATCTATTTTATCAATCTATTTTATCAATCTATTTTATCAATCTATTTTATCAATCTATTTTATCAATCTATTTTATCCATCTATTGTATCCATCTATTTTATCAATCTATTTTATCCATCTATTTTATTAATCTATTTTATTAATCTGTTTTATCAATCTATTTTATCAATCTATTTTATCCATCTATTTTATCAATCTATTTTATCAATGTATTTTATCCATCTATTTTATCAATCTATTT
>NC_136487.1:106315596-106354997 GCF_053919585.1 Euprymna scolopes | reverse complement strand
TTTTATCATCATTTTATCATCTATTTATCAATCAATTTTATCCATCTATTTTATCCATCTATTTATTATCTATTTTATCATCTATTTTATCCATCTATTTTATTCACTCTATTTTATCCCTCTATTTTATCAATCTATTTTATTAATCTATTTTATCAATCTATTTTATCCATCTATTTATAATCTATTTTATCCATCTATTTTATAATCTATTTTATCAATCTATTTTATCCATCTATTTTATCAATCTATTTTATCAATCTAATTTATCAATCTATTTTATCCATCTATTTTATCCATCTAGTTTATCAATCTAGTTTATCCATCTATTTTATCAATCTATTTTATCCATCTATTTTATCAATCTATTTTATCCATCTATTTTATCAATCTATTTTATCAATCTATTTTATCAATCTATTTTATCCATCTATTTTATCAATCTATTTTATCCATCTATTTTATCAATCTATTTTATCCATCTATTTTATCAATCTATTTTATCCATCTATTTTATCAATCTATTTTATCCATCTATTTTATCAATCTATTTTATCAATCTATTTTATCCATCTATTTTATCAATCTATTTTATTAATCTATTTTTATCCATCTATTTTATCCATCTATTTTATCAATCTATTTTATCAATCTATTTTATCAATCTATTTTATCCATCTATTTTATCAATCTATTTTATCAATCTATTTTATTAATCTATTTTATCCATCTATTTTATCAATCTATTTTATTAATCTATTTTATTAATCTATTTTATTAATCTATTTTATCAATCTATTTTATTTATCTATTTATCCATCTATTTTATTAATCTATTTTATTAATCTATTTTATCAATCTATTTATTTTATCAATCTATTTTATCAATCAATTTTATCCATCTTTTTTATTCATCTATTGTATCAATCTATTTTATCCATCTATTTTATTAATCTATTTTATTAATCTATTTTATCAATCTATTTTATTAATCTATTTCATCCATCTATTTTATCAATCTATTTTATCCATCTATTTTATTAATCTATTTTATCAATCTATTTTATCAATCTATTTTATCAATCTATTTTATCCATCTATTTTATTAATCTATTTTATCAATCTATTTTATCAATCTATTTTATCAATCTATTTTATCAATCTATTTTATCCATCTATTTTATCCATCTATTTTATTAATCTATTTTATCAATCTATTTTATCCATCTATTTTATCACTCTATTTTATCCATCTATTTTATCAATCTATTTTATTAATCTATTTTATCAATCTATTTTATCCATCTATTTTATTAATCTATTTAATCCATCTATTTTATTAATCTATTTTATCAATCTATTTTATCCATCTATTTTATCAATCTATTTTATCAATCTAATTTATCCATCTATTTTATCAATCTATTTTATCAATCTATTTTATCAATCTATTTTATCAATCTATTTTATCAATCTATTTTATCCATCTATTGTATCCATCTATTTTATCAATCTATTTTATCCATCTATTTTATTAATCTATTTTATTAATCTGTTTTATCAATCTATTTTATCAATCTATTTTATCCATCTATTTTATCAATCTATTTTATCAATCTATTTTATCCATCTATTTTATCAATCTATTTTATTAATCTATTTTATCAATCTATTTTATCAATCTATTTTTATCAATCTATTTTATCCATCTATTTTATCAATCTATTTTATCCATCTATTTTATCAATCTATTTTATCCATCTATTTTATCAATCTATTTTATCCATCTATTTTATCAATCTATTTTATCCATCTATTTTATCAATCTATTTTATCCATCTATTTTATCAATCTATTTTATCCATCTATTTTATTAATCTATTTTATTAATCTATTTTATCAATCTTTTTTATTCATCTATTTTATCCATCTATTTTATACATCTCTTTTATTAATCTATTTTATCAATCTATTTTATCCATCTATTTTATTAATCTATTTTATTAATCTATTTTATCAATCTATTTTATCCATCTATTTTATTAATCTATTTTATCCATCTATTGTATCAATCTATTTTATTAATCTATTTTATCAATCTATTTTATCCATCTATTTTATCCATCTATTTTATCAATCTATTTTATTAATCTATTTTATCCATCTATTTTATCAATCTATTTTATCAATCTATTTTATCCATCTATTTTATCAATCTATTTTATTAATCTATTTTATCAATCTATTTTATCAATCTATTTTATCAATCTGTTTTATCCATCTATTGTATCCATCTATTTTATCAATCTATTTTATCCATCTATTTTATTAATCTATTTTATTAATCTATTTTATCAATCTATTGTATCAATCTATTTTATCCATCTATTTTATCAATCTATTTTATCAATCTATTTTATCCATCTATTTTATCAATCTATTTTATTAATCTATTTTATCAATCTATTTTATCAATCTATTTTATCAATCTATTTTATCCATCTATTTTATCAATCTATTTTATCCATCTATTTTATCAATCTATTTTATCCATCTATTTTATCAATCTATTTTATCCATCTATTTTATCAATCTATTTTATCAATCTATTTTATCCATCTATTTTATCCATCTATTTTATCAATCTATTTTATCCATCTATTTTATCCATCTATTTTATCAATCTATTTTATCAATCTATTTTATCCATCTATTTTATCAATCTATTTTATCAATCTATTTTATCAATCTATTTTATCAATCTATTTTATCAATCTATTTTATCCATCTATTGTATCCATCTATTTTATCAATCTATTTTATCCATCTATTTTATTAATCTATTTTATTAATCTGTTTTATCAATCTATTTTATCAATCTATTTTATCCATCTATTTTATCAATCTATTTTATCAATCTATTTTATCCATCTATTTTTATCAATCTATTTTATTAATCTATTTTATCAATCTATTTTATCAATCTATTTTTATCAATCTATTTTATCCATCTATTTTATCAATCTATTTTATCCATCTATTTTATCAATCTATTTTATCCATCTATTTTATCAATCTATTTTATCCATCTATTTTATCAATCTATTTTATCCATCTATTTTATCAATCTATTTTATCCATCTATTTTATCAATCTATTTTATCCATCTATTTTATTAATCTATTTTATTAATCTATTTTATCAATCTTTTTTATTCATCTATTTTATCCATCTATTTTATTAATCTCTTTTATTAATCTATTTTATCAATCTATTTTATCCATCTATTTTATTAATCTATTTTATTAATCTATTTTATCAATCTATTTTATCCATCTATTTTATTAATCTATTTTATCCATCTATTGTATCAATCTATTTTATTAATCTATTTTATCAATCTATTTTATCCATCTATTTTATCCATCTATTTTATCAATCTATTTTATCCATCTATTTTATCCATCTATTTTATCAATCTATTTTATCCATCTATTTTATCCATCTATTTTATCAATCTATTTTATCAATCTATTTTATCAATCTATTTTATCAATCTATTTTATCCATCTATTTTATTAATCTATTTTATTAATCTGTTTTATCAATCTATTTTATCAATCTATTTCATCAATCTATTTTATAAATCTATTTTATCAATCTATTTTATCCATCTATTTTATCAATCTATTTTATTAATCTATTTTATCCATCTATTTTATCAATCTATTTTATCCATCTATTTTATCAATCTATTTTATCCATCTATTTTATCAATCTATTTTATCCATCTATTTTATCAATCTATTTTATCCATCTATTTTATCAATCTATTTTATCCATCTATTTTATCAATCTATTTTATCAATCTATTTTAACCATCTATTTTATCAATCTATTTTATTAATCTATTTTATCAATCTATTTTATCCATCTATTTTATCAATCTATTTTATCAATCTATTTTATCAATCTATTTTATCCATCTATTTTATCAATCTATTTTATCAATCTATTTTATTAATCTATTTTATCCATCTATTTTATCAATCTATTTTATTAATCTATTTTATTAATCTATTTTATTAATCTATTTTATCAATCTATTTTATTTATCTATTTTATCCATCTATTTTATTAATCTATTTTATTAATCTATTTTATCAATCTATTTTATTAATCTATTTTATCAATCTATTTTATCCATCTATTTTATCAATCTATTTTATCAATCAATTTTATCCATCTTTTTTATTCATCTATTGTATCAATCTATTTTATCCATCTATTTTATTAATCTATTTTATTAATCTATTTTATCAATCTATTTTATTAATCTATTTTATCCATCTATTTTATCAATCTATTTATCCATCTATTTTATTAATCTATTTTATCAATCTATTTTATCAATCTATTTTATCAATCTATTTTATCCATCTATTTTATTAATCTATTTTATCAATCTATTTTATCAATCTATTTTATCAATCTATTTTATCAATCTATTTTATCCATCTATTTTATCCATCTATTTTATTAATCTATTTTATCAATCTATTTTATCCATCTATTTTATCACTCTATTTTATCCATCTATTTTATCAATCTATTTTATTAATCTATTTTATCAATCTGTTTTATCCATCTATTTTATTAATCTATTTTATCCATCTATTTTATTAATCTATTTTATCAATCTAGTTTATCCATCTATTTTATTAATCTATTTTATCCATCTATTTTATTAATCTATTTTATCAATCTATTTTATCCATCTATTTTATCAATCTATTTTATCAATCTAATTTATCCATCTATTTTATCCATCTATTTTATCAATCTATTTTATTAATCTATTTTATCAATCTATTTTATCCATCTATTTTATCAATCTATTTTATCAATCTATTTTATCAATCTATTTTATCAATCTATTTTATCAATCTATTTTATCCATCTATTTTATTAATCTATTTTATTAATCTGTTTTATCAATCTATTTTATCAATCTATTTTATCAATCTATTTTATAAATCTATTTTATCAATCTATTTTATCCATCTATTTTATCAATCTATTTTATTAATCTATTTTATCAATCTATTTTATCAATCTATTTTATCAATCTATTTTATCCATCTATTTTATCAATCTATTTTATCCATCTATTTTATCAATCTATTTTATCCATCTATTTTATCAATCTATTTTATCCATCTATTTTATCAATCTATTTTATCCATCTATTTTATCAATCTATTTTATCCATCTATTTTATCAATCTATTTTATCAATCTATTTTAACCATCTATTTTATCAATCTATTTTATTAATCTATTTTATCAATCTATTTTATCCATCTATTTTATCAATCTATTTTATCAATCTATTTTATCAATCTATTTTATCCATCTATTTTATCAATCTATTTTATCAATCTATTTTATTAATCTATTTTATCCATCTATTTTATCAATCTATTTTATTAATCTATTTTATTAATCTATTTTATTAATCTATTTTATCAATCTATTTTATTTATCTATTTTATCCATCTATTTTATTAATCTATTTTATTAATCTATTTTATCAATCTATTTTATTAATCTATTTTATCAATCTATTTTATCCATCTATTTTATCAATCTATTTTATCAATCAATTTTATCCATCTTTTTTATTCATCTATTGTATCAATCTATTTTATCCATCTATTTTATTAATCTATTTTATTAATCTATTTTATCAATCTATTTTATTAATCTATTTTATCCATCTATTTTATCAATCTATTTTATCCATCTATTTTATTAATCTATTTTATCAATCTATTTTATCAATCTATTTTATCAATCTATTTTATCCATCTATTTTATTAATCTATTTTATCAATCTATTTTATCAATCTATTTTATCAATCTATTTTATCAATCTATTTTATCCATCTATTTTATCCATCTATTTTATTAATCTATTTTATCAATCTATTTTATCCATCTATTTTATCACTCTATTTTATCCATCTATTTTATCAATCTATTTTATTAATCTATTTTATCAATCTGTTTTATCCATCTATTTTATTAATCTATTTTATCCATCTATTTTATTAATCTATTTTATCAATCTAGTTTATCCATCTATTTTATTAATCTATTTTATCCATCTATTTTATTAATCTATTTTATCAATCTATTTTATCCATCTATTTTATCAATCTATTTTATCAATCTAATTTATCCATCTATTTTATCCATCTATTTTATCAATCTATTTTATTAATCTATTTTATCAATCTATTTTATCCATCTATTTTATCAATCTATTTTATCAATCTATTTTATCAATCTATTTTATCCATCTATTTTATCAATCTATTTTATCCATCTATTTTATTAATCTATTTTATTAATCTGTTTTCTCAATCTATTTTATCAATCTATTTTATCAATCTATTTTATCAATCTATTTTATCAATCTATTTTATCCATCTATTTTATAAATCTATTTTATTAATCTATTTTATCAATCTATTTTATCAATCTATTTTATCAATCTATTTTATCCATCTATTTTATCAATCTATTTTATCCATCTATTTTATCAATCTATTTTATCCATCTATTTTATCAATCTATTTTATCCATCTATTTTATCAATCTATTTTATCCATCTATTTTATCAATCTATTTTATCCATCTATTTTATCAATCTATTTTATCAATCTATTTTATCCATCTATTTTATCAATCTATTTTATTAATCTATTTTATCAATCTATTTTATCCATCTATTTTATCAATCTATTTTATCAATCTATTTTATCAATCTATTTTATCCATCTATTTTATCAATCTATTTTATCAATCTATTTTATTAATCTATTTTATCCATCTATTTTATCAATCTATTTTATTAATCTATTTTATTAATCTATTTTATTAATCTATTTTATCAATCTATTTTATTTATCTATTTTATCCATCTATTTTATTAATCTATTTTATTAATCTATTTTATCAATCTATTTTATTAATCTATTTTATCAATCTATTTTATCCATCTATTTTATCAATCTATTTTATCAATCAATTTTATCCATCTTTTTTATTCATCTATTGTATCAATCTATTTTATCCATCTATTTTATTAATCTATTTTATTAATCTATTTTATCAATCTATTTTATTAATCTATTTTATCCATCTATTTTATCAATCTATTTTATCAATCTATTTTATTAATCTATTTTATCAATCTATTGTATCAATCTATTTTATCAATCTATTTTATCCATCTATTTTATTAATCTATTTTATCAATCTATTTTATCAATCTATTTTATCAATCTATTTTATCAATCTATTTTATCCATCTATTTTATCCATCTATTTTATTAATCTATTTTATCAATCTATTTTATCCATCTATTTTATCACTCTATTTTATCCATCTATTTTATCAATCTATTTTATTAATCTATTTTATCAATCTGTTTTATCCATCTATTTTATTAATCTATTTTATCCATCTATTTTATCAATCTATTTTATCAATCTAGTTTATCCATCTATTTTATTAATCTATTTTATCCATCTATTTTATTAATCTATTTTATCAATCTATTTTATCAATCTATTTTATCAATCTATTTTATCAATCTAATTTATCAATCTATTTTATCCATCTATTTTATCAATCTATTTTATTAATCTATTTTATCAATCTATTTTATCCATCTATTTTATCAATCTATTTTATCAATCTATTTTATTAATCTATTTTATCCATCTATTTTATCAATCTATTTGATTAATCTATTTATTAATCTATTTTATTAATCTATTTTATCAATCTATTTTATTTATCTATTTTATCCATCTATTTTATTAATCTATTTTATTAATCTATTTTATCAATCTATTTTATTAATCTATTTTATCAATCTATTTTATCCATCTATTTTATCAATCTATTTTATCAATCAATTTTATCCATCTATTTTATTCATCTATTGTATCAATCTATTTTATCCATCTATTTTATTAATCTATTTTATTAATCTATTTTATCAATCTATTTTATTAATCTATTTTATCCATCTATTTTATCAATCTATTTTATCCATCTATTTTATTAATCTATTTTATCAATCTATTTTATCAATCTATTTTATCAATCTATTTTATCCATCTATTTTATTAATCTATTTTATCAATCTATTTTATCAATCTATTTTATCAATCTATTTTATCAATCTATTTTATCAATCTATTTTATCCATCTATTTTATCCATCTATTTTATTAATCTATTTTATCAATCTATTTTATCCATCTATTTTATCACTCTATTTTATCCATCTATTTTATCAATCTATTTTATTAATCTATTTTATCAATCTATTTTATCCATCTATTTTATTAATCTATTTTATCCATCTATTTTATTAATCTATTTTATCAATCTATTTTATCCATCTATTTTATCAATCTATTTTATCAATCTAATTTATCAATCTATTTTATCCATCTATTTTATCAATCTAGTTTATCAATCTAGTTTATCCATCTATTTTATCAATCTATTTTATCAATCTATTTTATCAATCTATTTTATCCATCTATTTTATCAATGTATTTTATCAATCTATTTTATCAATCTATTTTATCAATCTATTTTATCAATCTATTTTATCCATCTATTTTATCAATCTATTTTATCAATCTATTTTATCCATCTATTTTATCCATCTATTTTATCAATCTATTTTATTAATCTATTTTATCCATCTATTTTATCAATCTATTGTATCCATCTATTTTATCAATCTTTTTTATCAATCTATTTTATCAATCTATTTTATCAATCTATTTTATCAATCTATTTTATCCATCTATTGTATCCATCTGTTTTATCAATCTATTTTATCCATCTATTTTATTAATCTATTTTATTAATCTGTTTTATCAATCTATTTTATCAATCTATTTTATCCATTTATCAATCTATTTTATCAATCTATTTTATCAATCTATTTTATCCATCTATTTTATCAATCTATTTTATCCATCTATTTTATCAATCTATTTTATCCATCTATTTTATCAATCTATTTTATCAATCTATTTTATCAATCTATTTTATCCATCTATTTTATCAATCTATTTTATCCATCTATTTTATCAATCTATTTTATCAATCTATTTTATTAATCTATTTTATCAATCTATTTTATCCATCTATTTTATCAATCTATTTTATCAATCTATTTTATCAATCTATTTTATCCATCTATTTTATCAATCTATTTTATCAATCTATTTTATTAATCTATTTTATCCATCTATTTTATCAATCTATTTTATTAATCTATTTTATTTATCTATTTTATTAATCTATTTTATCAATCTATGTTATTTATCTATTTTATCCATCTATTTTATTAATCTATTTTATTAATCTATTTTATCAATCTATTTTATTAATCTATTTTATCAATCTATTTTATCCATCTATTTTATCAATCTATTTTATCAATCAATTTTATCCATCTATTTTATTCATCTATTGTATCAATCTATTTTATTCATCTATTTTATTAATCTATTTTATTAATCTATTTTATCAATCTATTTTATTAATCTATTTTATCCATTTATTTTATCAATCTATTTTATCCATCTATTTTATTAATCTATTTTATCAATCTATTTTATCAATCTATTTTATCAATCTATTTTATCAATCTATTTTATCCATCTATTTTATCCATCTATTTTATTAATCTATTTAATCAATCTATTTTATCCATCTATTTTATCACTCTATTTTATCCATCTATTTTATCAATCTATTTTATTAATCTATTTTATCAATCTATTTTATCAATCTATTTTATTAATCTATTTTATCCATCTATTTTATTAATCTATTTTATCAATCTATTTTATCCATCTATTTTATCAATCTATTTAATCAATCTAATTTATCAATCTATTTTATCCATCTATTTTATCAATCTAGTTTATCAATCTAGTTTATCCATCTATTTTATCAATCTATTTAATCAATCTATTTTATCAATCTATTTTATTCATCTATTTTATCAATCTAATTTATCAATCTATTTTATCAATCTATTTTATCAATCTATTTTATCAATCTATTTTATCAATCTATTTTATCCATTTATTTTATCCATCTATTTTATCAATCTATTTTATCAATCTATTTTATCAATCTATTTTATCCATCTATTTTATTAATCTATTTTATCAATCTATTTTATCAATCTATTTTATCCATCTATTTTATTCATCTTTTGTATCAATATATGTTATCCATCTATTTTATTAATCTATTTTATTAATCTATTTTATCAATCTATTTTATTAATCTATTTTATCAATCTATTTTATCAATCTATTTTATCCATCTATTTTATTAATCTATTTTATTAATCTGTTTTATCAATCTATTTTATCAATCTATTTTATCCATCTATTTTATCAATCTATTTTATCAATCTATTTTATCCATCTATTTTATCAATCTATTTTATCAATCTATTTTATCAATCTATTTTATCCATCTATTTTATCCATCTATTTTATTAATCTATTTTATCAATCTATTTTATCCATCTATTTTATCACTCTATTTTATCCATCTATTTTATCAATCTATTTTATTAATCTATTTTATCAATCTGTTTTATCCATCTATTTTATTAATCTATTTTATCCATCTATTTTATTAATCTATTTTATCAATCTAGTTTATCCATCTATTTTATTAATCTATTTTATCCATCTATTTTATCAATCTATTTTATCAATCTATTTTATCAATCTATTTTATCCATCTATTGTATCCATCTATTTTATCAATCTATTTTATCCATCTATTTTATTAATCTATTTTATTAATCTATTTTATCAATCTATTTTATCAATCTATTTTATCCATCTATTTTATCAATCTATTTTATCAATCTATGTTATCCATCTATTTTATCAATCTATTTTATTAATCTATTTTATCAATCTATTTTATCAATCTATTTTATCAATCTATTTTATCCATCTATTTTATCAATCTATTTTATTAATCTATTTTATCAATCTATTTTATCCATCTATTTTATCAATCTATTTTATTAATCTATTTTATCAATCTGTTTTATCCATCTATTTTATCAATCTATTTTATCCATCTATTTCATTAATCTATTTTATTTATCTATTTTATCAATCTATTTTATTTATCTATTTTATCCATCTATTTTATTAATCTATTTTATTAATCTATTTTATCAATCTATTTTATCCATCTATTTTGTTAATCTATTTTATTAATCTATTTTATCAATCTATTTTATCCATCTATTTCATTAATCTATTTTATTAATCTATTTTATCAATCTATTTTATCCATCTATTTTATTAATCTATTTTATCCATCTATTGTATCAATCTATTTTATTAATCTATCTTATCAATCTATTTTATCAATCTATTTCATCCATCTATTTTATCAATCTATTTTATTAATCTATTTTATCCATCTATTTTATCAATCTATTTTATCAATCTATTTTATCCATCTATTTTATCAATCTATTTTATCAATCTATTTTATTCATCTATTTTATTAATCTATTTTATTAATCTATTTTATCAATCTATTTTATTAATCTATTTTATCAATCTATTTTATCAATCTATTTTATCCATCTATTTTATTAATCTATTTTATCAATCTATTTTATCAATCTATTTTATCAATCTATTTTATCCATCTATTTTATTAATCTATTTTATCAATCTATTTTATCAATCTATTTTATCAATCTATTTTATCAATCTACTTTATCAATCTATTTTATCCATCTATTTTATCCATCTATTTTATTAATCTATTTTATCAATCTATTTTATCCATCTATTTTATCACTCTATTTTATCCATCTATTTTATCAATCTATTTTATTAATCTATTTTATCAATCTATTTTATCCATCTATTTTATTAATCTATTTTATTAATCTATTTTATTAATCTATTTTATCAATCTATTTTATCCATCTATTTTATCAATCTATTTTATCAATCTAATTTATCAATCTATTTTATCCATCTATTTTATCAATCTAGTTTATCAATCTAGTTTATCCATCTATTTTATCAATCTATTTTATCAATCTATTTTATCAATCTATTTTATCCATCTATTTTATCAATCTATTTTATCAATCTATTTTATCAATCTATTTTATCAATCTATTTTATCAATCTATTTTATCCATCTATTTTATCAATCTATTTTATCAATCTATTTTATCCATCTATTTTATCCATCTATTTTATCAATCTATTTTATTAATCTATTTTATCCATCTATTTTATCAATCTATTTTATCCATCTATTTTATCAATCTTTTTTATCAATCTATTTTATCAATCTATTTTATCAATCTATTTTATCAATCTATTTTATCCATCTATTGTATCCATCTGTTATATCAATCTATTTTATCCATCTATTTTATTAATCTATTTTATTAATCTGTTTTATCAATCTATTTTATCAATCTATTTCATCCATCTATTTTATCAATCTATTTTATCAATCTATTTTATCCATCTATTTTATCAATCTATTTTATCTAATCTATTTTATCAATCTATTTTATCAATCTATTTTATCAATCTATTTTATCCATCTATTTTATCAATCTATTTTATCCATCTATTTTATAAATCTATTTTATCCATCTATTTTATCAATCTATTTTATCCATCTATTTTATCAATCTATTTTATCCATCTATTTTATCAATCTATTTTATCCATCTATTTTATAAATCTATTTTATCAATCTATTTTATCCATCTATTTTATCAATCTATTTTATTAATCTATTTATCAATCTATTTTATCCATCTATTTTATCAATCTATTTTATCAATCTATTTTATCAATCTATTTTATTTTTTTATCTATTTTATCCATCTATTTTATTAATCTATTTTATTAATCTATTTTATCAATCTATTTTATTAATCTATTTTATCAATCTATTTTATCCATCTATTTTATCAATCTATTTTATCAATCAATTTTATCCATCTATTTTATTCATCTATTGTATCAATCTATTTTATCCATCTATTTTATTAATCTATTTTATTAATCTATTTTATCAATCTATTTTATTAATCTATTTTATCAATCTATTTTATCAATCTATTTTATCCATCTATTTTATTAATCTATTTTATCAATCTATTTTATCAATCTATTTTATCAATCTATTTTATCCATCTATTTTATTAATCTATTTTATCAATCTATTTTATCAATCTATTTTATCAATCTATTTTATCAATCTATTTTATCAATCTATTTTATCCATCTATTTTATCCATCTATTTTATTAATCTATTTTATCAATCTATTTTATCCATCTATTTTATCACTCTATTTTATCCATCTATTTTATCAATCTATTTTATTAATCTATTTTATCAATCTATTTTATCCATCTATTTTATTAATCGATTTTATCCATCTATTTTATTAATCTATTTTATCAATCTATTTTATCCATCTATTTTATCAATCTATTTTATCAATCTAATTTATCAATCTATTTTATCCATCTATTTTATCAATCTAGTTTATCAATCTAGTTTATCCATCTATTTTATCAATCTATTTTATCAATCTATTTTATTAATCTATTTTATCCATCTATTTTATCAATCTATTTTATCCATCTATTTTATCAATCTATTTTATCAATCTATTTTATTAATCTATTTTATCCATCTATTTTATCAATCTATTTTATTAATCTATTTTATTAATCTATTTTATTAATCTATTTTATCAATCTATTTTATTTATCTATTTTATCCATCTATTTTATTAATCTATTTTATTAATCTATTTTATCAATCTATTTTATTAATCTATTTTATCAATCTATTTTATCCATCTATTTTATCAATCTATTTTATCAATCAATTTTATCCATCTATTTTATTCATCTATTGTATCAATCTATTTTATCCATCTATTTTATTAATCTATTTTATTAATCTATTTTATCAATCTATTTTATTAATCTATTTTATCCATCTATTTTATCAATCTATTTTATCCATCTATTTTATTAATCTATTTTATCAATCTATTTTATCACTCTATTTTATCAATCTATTTTATACATCTATTTTATTAATCTATTTTATCAATCTATTTTATCAATCTATTTTATCAATCTATTTTATCAATCTATTTTATCAATCTATTTTATCAATCTATTTTATCCATCTATTTTATTAATCTATTTTATCAATCTATTTTATCCATCTATTTTATCACTCTATTTTATCCATCTATTTTATCAATCTATTTTATTAATCTATTTTATCAATCTATTTTATCCATCTATTTTATTAATCTATTTTATCCATCTATTTTATTAATCTATTTTATCAATCTATTTTATCCATCTATTTTATCAATCTATTTTATCAATCTAATTTATCAATCTATTTTATCCATCTATTTTATCAATCTAGTTTATCAATCTAGTTTATCCATCTATTTTATCAATCTATTTTATCAATCTATTTTATCAATCTATTTTATCCATCTATTTTATCAATCTATTTTATCAATCTATTTTATCAATCAATTTTATCAATCTATTTTATCAATCTATTTTATCCATCTATTTTATCAATCTATTTTATCAATCTATTTTATCCATCTATTTTATCCATCTATTTTATCAATCTATTTTATTAATCTATTTTATCAATCTATTTTATCCATCTATTTTATCAATCTATTTTATCAATCTATTTTATCAATCTATTTTATCCATCTATTTTATCAATCTATTTTATCAATCTATTTTATTAATCTATTTTATCCATCTATTTTATCAATCTATTTTATTAATCTATTTTATTAATCTATTTTATTAATCTATTTTATCAATCTATTTTATTTATCTATTTTATCTATCTATTTTATTAATCTAGTTTATTAATCTATTTTATCAATCTATTTTATTAATCTTTTTTATCAATCTATTTTATCCATCTATTTTATCAATCTATTTTATCAATCAATTTTATCCATCTTTTTTATTCATCTATTGTATCAATCTATTTTATCCATCTATTTTATTAATCTATTTTATTAATCTATTTTATCAATCTATTTTATTAATCTATTTTATCCATCTATTTTATCAATCTATTTTATCCATCTATTTTATTAATCTATTTTATCAATCTATTTTATCAATCTATTTTATCAATCTATTTTATCCATCTATTTTATTAATCTATTTTATCAATCTATTTTATTAATCTATTTTATCAATCTATTTTATCCATCTATTTTATCCATCTATTTTATTAATCTATTTTATCAATCTATTTTATCCATCTATTTTATCACTCTATTTTATCCATCTATTTTATCAATCTATTTTATTAATCTATTTTATCAATCTGTTTTATCCATCTATTTTATTAATCTATTTTATCCATCTATTTTATTAATCTATTTTATCAATCTAGTTTATCCATCTATTTTATTAATCTATTTTATCCATCTATTTTATTAATCTATTTTATCAATCTATTTTATCCATCTATTTTATCAATCTATTTTATCAATCTAATTTATCAATCTATTTTATCCATCTATTTTATCAATCTATTTTATTAATCTATTTTATCAATCTATTTTATCCATCTATTTTATCAATCTATTTTATCCATCTATTTTATCAATCTATTTTATCCATCTATTTTATCAATCTATTTTATCCATCTATTTTATCAATCTATTTTATCCATCTATTTTATCAATCTATTTTATCCATCTATTTTATCAATCTATTTTATTAATCTATTTTATCAATCTATTTTATCCATCTATTTTATCAATCTATTTTATCAATCTATTTTATCAATCTATTTTATCAATCTATTTTATCAATCTATTTTATCCATCTATTGTATCCATCTATTTTATCAATCTATTTTATCCATCTAGTTTATTAATCTATTTTATTAATCTGTTTTATCAATCTATTTTATCAATCTATTTTATCCATCTATTTTATCAATCTATTTTATCAATCTATTTTATCCATCTATTTTATCAATCTATTTTATTAATCTATTTTATCAATCTATTTTATCAATCTATTTTATCAATCTATTTTATCAATCTATTTTATCCATCTATTTTATCAATCTATTTTATCCATCTATTTTATCAATCTATTTTATCCATCTATTTTATCAATCTATTTTATCCATCTATTTTATCAATCTATTTTATCCATCTATTTTATCAATCTATTTTATCCATCTATTTTATCAATCTATTTTATCAATCTATTTTATCCATCTATTTTATCAATCTATTTTATTAATCTATTTTATCAATCTATTTTATCAATCTATTTTATCCATCTATTTTATCAATCTATTTTATCAATCTATTTTATCCATCTATTTTATCAATCTATTTTATCAATCTATTTTATTAATCTATTTTATCCATCTATTTTATCAATCTATTTTATTAATCTATTTTATTAATCGATTTTATTAATCTATTTTATCAATCTATTTTATTTATCTATTTTATCCATCTATTTTATTAATCTAGTTTATTAATCTATTTTATCAATCTATTTTATTAATCTATTTTATCAATCTATTTTATCCATCTATTTTATCAATCTATTTTATCAATCAATTTTATCCATCTTTTTTATTCATCTATTGTATCAATCTATTTTATCCATCTATTTTATTAATCTATTTTATTAATCTATTTTATCAATCTATTTTATTAATCTATTTTATCCATCTTTTTTATCAATCTATTTTATCCATCTATTTTATTAATCTATTTTATCAATCTATTTTATCAATCTATTTTATCAATCTATTTTATCCATCTATTTTATAAATCTATTTTATCAATCTATTTAATCAATCTATTTTATCAATCTATTTTATCAATCTATTTTATCCATCTATTTTATCCATCTATTTTATTAATCTATTTTATCAATCTATTTTATCCATCTATTTTATCACTCTATTTTATCCATCTATTTTATCAATCTATTTTATTAATCTATTTTATCAATCTGTTTTATCCATCTATTTTATTAATCTATTTTATCCATCTATTTTATTAATCTATTTTATCAATCTAGTTTATCCATCTATTTTATTAATCTATTTTATCCATCTATTTTATTAATCTATTTTATCCATCTATTTTATCAATCTATTTTATCAATCTAATTTCTCAATCTATTTTATCCATCTATTTTATCAATCTATTTTATTAATCTATTTTATCCATCTATTTTATCAATCTATTTTATTAATCTATTTTATTAATCGATTTTATTAATCTATTTTATCAATCTATTTTATTTATCTATTTTATCCATCTATTTTATTAATCTAGTTTATTAATCTATTTTATCAATCTATTTTATTAATCTATTTTATCAATCTATTTTATCCATCTATTTTATCAATCTATTTTATCAATCAATTTTATCCATCTTTTTTATTCATCTATTGTATCAATCTATTTTATCCATCTATTTTATTAATCTATTTTATTAATCTATTTTATCAATCTATTTTATTAATCTATTTTATCCATCTATTTTATCAATCTATTTTATCCATCTATTTTATTAATCTATTTTATCAATCTATTTTATCAATCTATTTTATCAATCTATTTAATCAATCTATTTTATCAATCTATTTTATCAATCTATTTTATCCATCTATTTTATCCATCTATTTTATTAATCTATTTTATCAATCTATTTTATCCATCTATTTTATCACTCTATTTTATCCATCTATTTTATCAATCTATTTTATTAATCTATTTTATCAATCTGTTTTATCCATCTATTTTATTAATCTATTTTATCCATCTATTTTATTAATCTATTTTATCAATCTAGTTTATCCATCTATTTTATTAATCTATTTTATCCATCTATTTTATTAATCTATTTTATCCATCTATTTTATTAATCTATTTTATCAATCTATTTTATCCATCTATTTTATCAATCTATTTAATCAATCTAATTTATCAATCTATTTTATCCATCTATTTTATCAATCTAGTTTATCAATCTAGTTTATCCATCTATTTTATCAATCTATTTAATCAATCTATTTTATCAATCTATTTTATTCATCTATTTTATCAATCTATTTTATCCATCTATTTTATCAATCTATTTTATCAATCTAATTTCTCAATCTATTTTATCCATCTATTTTATCAATCTATTTTATTAATCTATTTTATCAATCTATTTTATCCATCTATTTTATCAATCTATTTTATCAATCTATTTTATCAATCTATTTTATCCATCTATTTTATCAATCTATTTTATCAATCTATTTTATTAATCTATTTTATCCATCTATTTTATCAATCTATTTTATTAATCTATTTTATTAATCTATTTTATTAATCTATTTTATCAATCTATTTTATTTATCTATTTTATCCATCTATTTTATTAATCTATTTTATTAATCTATTTTATCAATCTATTTTATTAATCTATTTTATCAATCTATTTTATCCATCTATTTTATCAATCTATTTTATCAATCAATTTTATCCATTTATTTTATTCATCTATTGTATCAATCTATTTTATCCATCTATTTTATTAATCTATTTTATTAATCTATTTTATCAATCTATTTTATTAATCTATTTTATCCATCTATTTTATCAATCTATTTTATCCATCTATTTTATTAATCTATTTTATCAATCTATTTTATCAATCTATTTTATCAATCTATTTTATTAATCTATTTTATCAATCTATTTTATCCATCTATTTTATCAATCTATTTTATCAATCAATTTTATCCATCTTTTTTATTCATCTATTGTATCAATCTATTTTATCCATCTATTTTATTAATCTATTTTATTAATCTATTTTATCAATCTATTTTATTAATCTATTTTATCCATCTATTTTATCAATCTATTTTATCCATCTATTTTATTAATCTATTTTATCAATCTATTTTATCAATCTATTTTATCAATCTATTTTATCCATCTATTTTATAAATCTATTTTATCAATCTATTTAATCAATCTATTTTATCAATCTATTTTATCAATCTATTTTATCCATCTATTTTATCCATCTATTTTATTAATCTATTTTATCAATCTATTTTATCCATCTATTTTATCACTCTATTTTATCCATCTATTTTATCAATCTATTTTATTAATCTATTTTATCAATCTGTTTTATCCATCTATTTTATTAATCTATTTTATCCATCTATTTTATTAATCTATTTTTTCAATCTAGTTTATCCATCTATTTTATTAATCTATTTTATCCATCTATTTTATTAATCTATTTTATCAATCTATTTTATCCATCTATTTTATCAATCTATTTTATCAATCTAATTTATCAATCTATTTTATCCATCTATTTTATCAATCTATTTTATTAATCTATTTTATCAATCTATTTTATCCATCTATTTTATCAATCTATTTTATCAATCTATTTTATCAATCTATTTTATCCATCTATTTTATCAATCTATTTTATCAATCTATTTTATTAATCTATTTTATCCATCTATTTTATCAATCTATTTTATTAATCTATTTTATTAATCTATTTTATTAATCTATTTTATCAATCTATTTTATTTATCTATTTTATCCATCTATTTTATTAATCTATTTTATTAATCTATTTTATCAATCTATTTTATTAATCTATTTTATCAATCTATTTTATCCATCTATTTTATCAATCTATTTTATCAATCAATTTTATCCATCTATTTTATTCATCTATTGTATCAATCTATTTTATCCATCTATTTTATTAATCTATTTTATTAATCTATTTTATCAATCTATTTTATTAATCTATTTTATCCATCTATTTTATCAATCTATTTTATCCATCTATTTTATTAATCTATTTTATCAATCTATTTTATCAATCTATTTTATCAATCTATTTTATACATCTATTTTATTAATCTATTTTATCAATCTATTTTATCAATCTATTTTATCAATCTATTTTATCAATCCATTTTATCAATCTATTTTATCCATCTATTTTATCCATCTATTTTATTAATCTATTTTATCAATCTATTTTATCCATCTATTTTATCACTCTATTTTATCCATCTATTTTATCAATCTATTTTATTAATCTATTTTATCAATCTATTTTATCCATCTATTTTATTAATCTATTTTATCCATCTATTTTATTAATCTATTTTATCAATCTATTTTATCCATCGTTTTTATCAATCTATTTTATCAATCTAATTTATCAATCTATTTTATCCATCTATTTTATCAATCTAGTTTATCAATCTAGTTTATCCATCTATTTTATCAATCTATTTTATCAATCTATTTTATCAATCTATTTTATCCATCTATTTTATCAATCTATTTTATCAATCTATTTTATCAATCTATTTTATCAATCTATTTTATCAATCTATTTTATCCATCTATTTTATCCATCTGTTTTATCAATCTATTTTATTAATCTATTTTATCAATCTATTTTATCCATCTATTTTATCAATCTATTTTATCAATCTATTTTATCAATCTATTTTATCCATCTATTTTATCAATCTATTTTATCAATCTATTTTATTAATCTATTTTATCCATCTATTTTATCAATCTATTTTATTAATCTATTTTATTAATCTATTTTATTAATCTATTTTATCAATCTATTTTATTTATCTATTTTATCCATCTATTTTATTAATCTAGTTTATTAATCTATTTTATCAATCTATTTTATTAATCTTTTTTATCAATCTATTTTATCCATCTATTTTATCAATCTATTTTATCAATCAATTTTATCCATCTTTTTTATTCATCTATTGTATCAATCTATTTTATCCATCTATTTTATTAATCTATTTTATTAATCTATTTTATCAATCTATTTTATTAATCTATTTTATCCATCTATTTTATCAATCTATTTTATCCATCTATTTTATTAATCTATTTTATCAATCTATGTTATCAATCTATTTTATCAATCTATTTTATCCATCTATTTTATTAATCTATTTTATCAATCTATTTTATCAATCTATTTTATCAATCTATTTTATCAATCTATTTTATCCATCTATTTTATCCATCTATTTTATTAATCTATTTTATCAATCTATTTTATCCATCTATTTTATCACTCTATTTTATCCATCTATTTTATCAATCTATTTTATTAATCTATTTTATCAATCTGTTTTATCCATCTATTTTATTAATCTATTTTATCCATCTATTTTATTAATCTATTTTATCAATCTAGTTTATCCATCTATTTTATTAATCTATTTTATCCATCTATTTTATTAATCTATTTTATCAATCTATTTTATCCAACTATTTTATCAATCTATTTTATCAATCTAATTTATCAATCTATTTTATCCATCTATTTTATCAATCTATTTTATTAATCTATTTTATCAATCTATTTTATCCATCTATTTTATCAATCTATTTTATCCATCTATTTTATCAATCTATTTTATCCATCTATTTTATCAATCTATTTTATCCATCTATTTTATCAATCTATTTTATCCATCTATTTTATCAATCTATTTTATCAATCTATTTTATCCATCTATTTTATCAATCTATTTTATCAATCTATTTTATTAATCTATTTTATCCATCTATTTTATCAATCTATTTTATTAATCTATTTTATTAATCTATTTTATTAATCTATTTTATCAATCTATTTTATTTATCTATTTTATCCATCTATTTTATTAATCTAGTTTATTAATCTATTTTATCAATCTATTTTATTAATCTATTTTATCAATCTATTTTATCCATCTATTTTATCAATCTATTTTATCAATCAATTTTATCCATCTTTTTTATTCATCTATTGTATCAATCTAGTTTATCCATCTATTTTATTAATCTATTTTATTAATCTATTTTATCAATCTATTTTATTAATCTATTTTATCCATCTATTTTATCAATCTATTTTATCCATCTATTTTATTAATCTATTTTATCAATCTATTTTATCAATCTATTTTATCAATCTATTTTATCCATCTATTTTATAAATCTATTTTATCAATCTATTTTATCAATCTATTTTATCAATCTATTTTATCAATCTATTTTATCCATCTATTTTATCCATCTATTTTATTAATCTATTTTATCAATCTATTTTATCCATGTATTTTATCACTCTATTTTATCCATCTATTTTATCAATCTATTTTATTAATCTATTTTATCAATCTGTTTCATCCATCTATTTTATTAATCTATTTTATCCATCTATTTTATTAATCTATTTTATCAATCTAGTTTATCCATCTATTTTATTAATCTATTTTATCCATCTATTTTATTAATCTATTTTATCAATCTATTTTATCCATCTATTTTATCAATCTATTTTATCAATCTAATTTATCAATCTATTTTATCAATCTATTTTATCAATCTATTTTATCAATCTATTTTATCCATCTATTTTATCCATCTATTTTATCAATCTATTTTATCAATCTATTTTATCAATCTATTTTATCCATCTATTTTATCAATCTATTTTATCAATCTATTTTATTAATCTATTTTATCCATCTATTTTATCAATCTATTTTATTAATCTATTTTATTAATCTATTTTATTAATCTATTTTATCAATCTATTTTATTTATCTATTTTATCCATCTATTTTATTAATCTAGTTTATTAATCTATTTTATCAATCTATTTTATTAATCTTTTTTATCAATCTATTTTATCCATCTATTTTATCAATCTATTTTATCAATCAATTTTATCCATCTTTTTTATTCATCTATTGTATCAATCTATTTTATCCATCTATTTTATTAATCTATTTTATTAATCTATTTTATCAATCTATTTTATTAATCTATTTTATCCATCTATTTTATCAATCTATTTTATCCATCTATTTTATTAATCTATTTTATCAATCTATGTTATCAATCTATTTTATCAATCTATTTTATCCATCTATTTTATTAATCTATTTTATCAATCTATTTTATCAATCTATTTTATCAATCTATTTTATCAATCTATTTTATCCATCTATTTTATCCATCTATTTTATTAATCTATTTTATCAATCTATTTTATCCATCTATTTTATCACTCTATTTTATCCATCTATTTTATCAATCTATTTTATTAATCTATTTTATCAATCTGTTTTATCCATCTATTTTATTAATCTATTTTATCCATCTATTTTATTAATCTATTTTATCAATCTAGTTTATCCATCTATTTTATTAATCTATTTTATCCATCTATTTTATTAATCTATTTTATCAATCTATTTTATCCATCTATTTTATCAATCTATTTTATCAATCTAATTTATCAATCTATTTTATCCATCTATTTTATCAATCTATTTTATTAATCTATTTTATCAATCTATTTTATCCATCTATTTTATCAATCTATTTTATCCATCTATTTTATCAATCTATTTTATCCATCTATTTTATCAATCTATTTTATCCATCTATTTTATCAATCTATTTTATCCATCTATTTTATCAATCTATTTTATCAATCTATTTTATCCATCTATTTTATCAATCTATTTTATCAATCTATTTTATTAATCTATTTTATCCATCTATTTTATCAATCTATTTTATTAATCTATTTTATTAATCTATTTTATTAATCTATTTTATCAATCTATTTTATTTATCTATTTTATCAATCTATTTTATTAATCTAGTTTATTAATCTATTTTATCAATCTATTTTATTAATATATTTTATCAATCTATTTTATCCATCTATTTTATCAATCTATTTTATCAATCAATTTTATCCATCTTTTTTATTCATCTATTGTATCAATCTAGTTTATCCATCTATTTTATTAATCTATTTTATTAATCTATTTTATCAATCTATTTTATTAATCTATTTTATCCATCTATTTTATCAATCTATTTTATCCATCTATTTTATTAATCTATTTTATCAATCTATTTTATCAATCTATTTTATCAATCTATTTTATCCATCTATTTTATAAATCTATTTTATCAATCTATTTTATCAATCTATTTTATCAATCTATTTTATCAATCTATTTTATCCATCTATTTTATCCATCTATTTTATTAATCTATTTTATCAATCTATTTTATCCATCTATTTTATCACTCTATTTTATCCATCTATTTTATCAATCTATTTTATTAATCTATTTTATCAATCTGTTTCATCCATCTATTTTATTAATCTATTTTATCCATCTATTTTATTAATCTATTTTATCAATCTAGTTTATCCATCTATTTTATTAATCTATTTTATCCATCTATTTTATTAATCTATTTTATCAATCTATTTTATCCATCTATTTTATCAATCTATTTTATCAATCTAATTTATCAATCTATTTTATCCATCTATTTTATCAATCTATTTTATTAATCTATTTTATCAATCTATTTTATCCATCTATTTTATCAATCTATTTTATCAATCTATTTTATCAATCTATTTTATCCATCTATTTTATCAATCTATTTTATCAATCTATTTTATTAATCTATTTTATCCATCTATTTTATCAATCTATTTTATTAATCTATTTTATTAATCTATTTTATTAATCTATTTTATCAATCTATTTTATTTATCTATTTTATCCATCTATTTTATTAATCTATTTTATTAATCTATTTTATCAATCTATTTTATTAATCTATTTTATCAATCTATTTTATCCATCTATTTTATCAATCTATTTTATCAATCAATTTTATCCATCTATTTTATCCATCTATTTTATCAATCTATTTTATTAATCTATTTTATCAATCTATTTTATCCATCTATTTTATTAATCTATTTTATCAATCTATTTTATTAATCTATTTTATCAATCTATTTTATCCATCTATTTTATCAATCTATTTTATCAATCTAATTTATCAATCTATTTTATCCATCTATTTTATCAATCTAGTTTATCAATCTAGTTTATCCATCTATTTTATCAATCTATTTTATCAATCTATTTTATCAATCTATTTTATCCATCTATTTTATCAATCTATTTTATCAATCTATTTTATCAATCTATTTTATCAATCTATTTTATCAATCTATTTTATCCATCTATTTTATCAATCTATTTTATCAATCTATTTTATCCATCTATTTTATCCATCTATTTTATCAATCTATTTTATTAATCTATTTTATCAATCTATTTTATCCATCTATTTTATCAATCTATTTTATCAATCTATTTTATCAATCTATTTTATCCATCTATTTTATCAATCTATTTTATCAATCTATTTTATTAATCTATTTTATCCATCTATTTTATCAATCTATTTTATTAATCTATTTTATTAATCTATTTTATTAATCTATTTTATCAATCTATTTTATTTATCTATTTTATCCATCTATTTTATTAATCTCGTTTATTAATCTATTTTATCAATCTATTTTATTAATCTTTTTTATCAATCTATTTTATCCATCTATTTTATCAATCTATTTTATCAATCAATTTTATCCATCTTTTTTATTCATCTATTGTATCAATCTATTTTATCCATCTATTTTATTAATCTATTTTATCCATCTATTTTATCAATCTATTTTATCCATCTATTTTATTAATCTATTTTATCAATCTATTTTATCAATCTATTTTATCAATCTATTTTATCCATCTATTTTATTAATCTATTTTATCAATCTATTTTATCAATCTATTTTATCAATCTATTTTATCAATCTATTTTATCCATCTATTTTATCCATCTATTTTATTAATCTATTTTATCAATCTATTTTATCCATCTATTTTATCACTCTATTTTATCCATCTATTTTATCAATCTATTTTATCAATCTATTTTATCCATCTATTTTATCAATCTATTTTATCAATCTATTTTATTAATCTATTTTATCCATCTATTTTATCAATCTATTTTATCAATCAATTTTATCCATCTTTTTTATTCATCTATTGTATCAATCTATTTTATCCATCTATTTTATTAATCTATTTTATTAATCTATTTTATCAATCTATTTTATTAATCTATTTTATCCATCTATTTTATCAATCTATTTTATCCATCTATTTTATTAATCTATTTTATCAATCTATGTTATCAATCTATTTTATCAATCTATTTTATCCATCTATTTTATTAATCTATTTTATCAATCTATTTTATCAATCTATTTTATCAATCTATTTTATCAATCTATTTTATCCATCTATTTTATCCATCTATTTTATTAATCTATTTTATCAATCTATTTTATCCATCTATTTTATCACTCTATTTTATCCATCTATTTTATCAATCTATTTTATTAATCTATTTTATCAATCTGTTTTATCCATCTATTTTATTAATCTATTTTATCCATCTATTTTATTAATCTATTTTATCAATCTAGTTTATCCATCTATTTTATTAATCTATTTTATCCATCTATTTTATTAATCTATTTTATCAATCTATTTTATCCATCTATTTTATCAATCTATTTTATCAATCTAATTTATCAATCTATTTTATCCATCTATTTTATCAATCTATTTTATTAATCTATTTTATCAATCTATTTTATCCATCTATTTTATCAATCTATTTTATCCATCTATTTTATCAATCTATTTTATCCATCTATTTTATCAATCTATTTTATCCATCTATTTTATCAATCTATTTTATCCATCTATTTTATCAATCTATTTTATCAATCTATTTTATCCATCTATTTTATCAATCTATTTTATCAATCTATTTTATTAATCTATTTTATCCATCTATTTTATCAATCTATTTTATTAATCTATTTTATTAATCTATTTTATTAATCTATTTTATCAATCTATTTTATTTATCTATTTTATCCATCTATTTTATTAATCTAGTTTATTAATCTATTTTATCAATCTATTTTATTAATCTATTTTATCAATCTATTTTATCCATCTATTTTATCAATCTATTTTATCAATCAATTTTATCCATCTTTTTTATTCATCTATTGTATCAATCTAGTTTATCCATCTATTTTATTAATCTATTTTATTAATCTATTTTATCAATCTATTTTATTAATATATTTTATCCATCTATTTTATCAATCTATTTTATCCATCTATTTTATTAATCTATTTTATCAATCTATTTTATCAATCTATTTTATCAATCTATTTTATCCATCTATTTTATAAATCTATTTTATCAATCTATTTTATCAATCTATTTTATCAATCTATTTTATCAATCTATTTTATCCATCTATTTTATCCATCTATTTTATTAATCTATTTTATCAATCTATTTTATCCATCTATTTTATCACTCTATTTTATCCATCTATTTTATCAATCTATTTTATTAATCTATTTTATCAATCTGTTTCATCCATCTATTTTATTAATCTATTTTATCCATCTATTTTATTAATCTATTTTATCAATCTAGTTTATCCATCTATTTTATTAATCTATTTTATCCATCTATTTTATTAATCTATTTTATCAATCTATTTTATCCATCTATTTTATCAATCTATTTTATCAATCTAATTCATCAATCTATTTTATCAATCTATTTTATCAATCTATTTTATCAATCTATTTTATCGATCTATTTTATCCATCTATTTTATCAATCTATTTTATCAATCTATTTTATCAATCTATTTTATCCATCTATTTTATCAATCTATTTTATCAATCTATTTTATTAATCTATTTTATCCATCTATTTTATCAATCTATTTTATTAATCTATTTTATTAATCTATTTTATTAATCTATTTTATCAATCTATTTTATTTATCTATTTTATCCATCTATTTTATTAATCTAGTTTATTAATCTATTTTATCAATCTATTTTATTAATCTTTTTTATCAATCTATTTTATCCATCTATTTTATCAATCTATTTTATCAATCAATTTTATCCATCTTTTTTATTCATCTATTGTATCAATCTATTTTATCCATCTATTTTATTAATCTATTTTATTAATCTATTTTATCAATCTATTTTATTAATCTATTTTATCCATCTATTTTATCAATCTATTTTATCCATCTATTTTATTAATCTATTTTATCAATCTATGTTATCAATCTATTTTATCAATCTATTTTATCCATCTATTTTATTAATCTATTTTATCAATCTATTTTATCAATCTATTTTATCAATCTATTTTATCAATCTATTTTATCCATCTATTTTATCCATCTATTTTATTAATCTATTTTATCAATCTATTTTATCCATCTATTTTATCACTCTATTTTATCCATCTATTTTAACAATCTATTTTATTAATCTATTTTATCAATCTGTTTTATCCATCTATTTTATTAATCTATTTTATCCATCTATTTTATTAATCTATTTTATCAATCTAGTTTATCCATCTATTTTATTAATCTATTTTATCCATCTATTTTATTAATCTATTTTATCAATCTATTTTATCCATCTATTTTATCAATCTATTTTATCAATCTAATTTATCAATCTATTTTATCCATCTATTTTATCAATCAATTTTATTAATCTATTTTATCAATCTATTTTATCCATCTATTTTATCAATCTATTTTATCCATCTATTTTATCAATCTATTTTATCCATCTATTTTATCAATCTATTTTATCCATCTATTTTATCAATCTATTTTATCCATCTATTTTATCAATCTATTTTATCAATCTATTTTATCCATCTATTTTATCAATCTATTTTATCAATCTATTTTATTAATCTATTTTATCCATCTATTTTATCAATCTATTTTATTAATCTATTTTATTAATCTATTTTATTAATCTATTTTATCAATCTATTTTATTTATCTATTTTATCAATCTATTTTATTAATCTAGTTTATTAATCTATTTTATCAATCTATTTTATTAATATATTTTATCAATCTATTTTATCCATCTATTTTATCAATCTATTTTATCAATCAATTTTATCCATCTTTTTTATTCATCTATTGTATCAATCTAGTTTATCCATCTATTTTATTAATCTATTTTATTAATCTATTTTATCAATCTATTTTATTAATCTATTTTATCCATCTATTTTATCAATCTATTTTATCCATCTATTTTATTAATCTATTTTATCAATCTATTTTATCAATCTATTTTATCAATCTATTTTATCCATCTATTTTATAAATCTATTTTATCAATCTATTTTATCAATCTATTTTATCAATCTATTTTATCAATCTATTTTATCCATCTATTTTATCCATCTATTTTATTAATCTATTTTATCAATCTATTTTATCCATCTATTTTATCACTCTATTTTATCCATCTATTTTATCAATCTATTTTATTAATCTATTTTATCAATCTGTTTCATCCATCTATTTTATTAATCTATTTTATCCATCTATTTTATTAATCTATTTTATCAATCTAGTTTATCCATCTATTTTATTAATCTATTTTATCCATCTATTTTATTAATCTATTTTATCAATCTATTTTATCCATCTATTTTATCAATCTATTTTATCAATCTAATTTATCAATCTATTTTATCCATCTATTTTATCAATCTATTTTATTAATCTATTTTATCAATCTATTTTATCCATCTATTTTATCAATCTATTTTATCAATCTATTTTATCAATCTATTTTATCCATCTATTTTATCAATCTATTTTATCAATCTATTTTATTAATCTATTTTATCCATCTATTTTATCAATCTATTTTATTAATCTATTTTATTAATCTATTTTATTAATCTATTTTATCAATCTATTTTATTTATCTATTTTATCCATCTATTTTATTAATCTATTTTATTAATCTATTTTATCAATCTATTTTATTAATCTATTTTATCAATCTATTTTATCCATCTATTTTATCAATCTATTTTATCAATCAATTTTATCCATCTATTTTATTCATCTATTGTATCAATCTATTTTATCCATCTATTTTATTAATCTATTTTATTAATCTATTTTATCAATCTATTTTATTAATCTATTTTATCCATCTATTTTATCAATCTATTTTATCCATCTATTTTATTAATCTATTTTATCAATCTATTTTATCAATCTATTTTATCAATCTATTTTATACATCTATTTTATTAATCTATTTTATCAATCTATTTTATCAATCTATTTTATCAATCTATTTTATCAATCTATTTTATCAATCTATTTTATCCATCTATTTTATCCATCTATTTTATTAATCTATTTTATCAATCTATTTTATCCATCTATTTTATCACTCTATTTTATCCATCTATTTTATCAATCTATTTTATTAATCTATTTTATCAATCTATTTTATCCATCTATTTTATTAATCTATTTTATCAATCTATTTTATTAATCTATTTTATCAATCTATTTTATCCATCTATTTTACCAATCTATTTTATCAATCTAATTTATCAATCTATTTTATCCATCTATTTTATCAATCTAGTTTATCAATCTAGTTTATCCATCTATTTTATCAATCTATTTTATCAATCTATTTTATCCATCTATTTTATCAATCTATTTTATCAATCTATTTTATCAATCTATTTTATCAATCTATTTTATCAATCTATTTTATCCATCTATTTTATCAATCTATTTTATCAATCTATTTTATCCATCTATTTTATCCATCTATTTTATCAATCTATTTTATTAATCTATTTTATCAATCTATTTTATCCATCTATTTTATCAATCTATTTTATCAATCTATTTTATCAATCTATTTTATCCATCTATTTTATCAATCTATTTTATCAATCTATTTTATTAATCTATTTTATCCATCTATTTTATCAATCTATTTTATTAATCTATTTTATTAATCTATTTTATTAATCTATTTTATCAATCTATTTTATTTATCTATTTTATCCATCTATTTTATTAATCTCGTTTATTAATCTATTTTATCAATCTATTTTATTAATCTTTTTTATCAATCTATTTTATCCATCTATTTTATCAATCTATTTTATCAATCAATTTTATCCATCTTTTTTATTCATCTATTGTATCAATCTATTTTATCCATCTATTTTATTAATCTATTTTATCCATCTATTTTATCAATCTATTTTATCCATCTATTTTATTAATCTATTTTATCAATCTATTTTATCAATCTATTTTATCAATCTATTTTATCCATCTATTTTATTAATCTATTTTATCAATCTATTTTATCAATCTATTTTATCAATCTATTTTATCATTCTATTTTATCCATCTATTTTATCCATCTATTTTATTAATCTATTTTATCAATCTATTTTATCCATCTATTTTATCACTCTATTTTATCCATCTATTTTATCAATCTATTTTATCAATCTATTTTATCCATCTATTTTATCAATCTATTTTATCAATCTATTTTATTAATCTATTTTATCCATCTATTTTATCAATCTATTTTATTAATCTATTTTATTAATCTATTTTATCAATCTATTTTATTAATCTATTTTATCAATCTATTTTATCCATCTATTTTATCAATCTATTTTATCAATCAATTTTATCCATCTATTTTATTCATCTATTGTATCAATCTATTTTATTCATCTATTTTATTAATCTATTTTATTAATCTATTTTATCAATCTATTTTATTAATCTATTTTATCCATCTATTTTATCAATCTATTTTATCCATCTATTTTATTAATCTATTTTATCAATCTATTTTATCAATCTATTTTATCAATCTATTTTATCAATCTATTTTATCCATCTATTTTATCCATCTATTTTATTAATCTATTTTATCAATCTATTTTATCCATCTATTTTATCACTCTATTTTATCCATCTATTTTATCAATCTATTTTATTAATCTATTTTATCAATCTATTTTATCCATCTATTTTATTAATCTATTTTATCAATCTATTTTATCCATCTATTTTATCAATCTATTTAATCAATCTAATTTATCAATCTATTTTATCCATCTATTTTATCAATCTAGTTTATCAATCTAGTTTATCCATCTATTTTATCAATCTATTTTATCAATCTATTTTATCAATCTATTTTATTCATCTATTTTATCAATCTAATTTATCAATCTATTTTATCAATCTATTTTATCAATCTATTTTATAAATCTATTTTATCAATCTATTTTATCCATTTATTTTATCAATCTATTTTATCAATCTATTTTATCAATCTATTTTATCCATCTATTTTATTAATCTATTTTATTAATCTATTTTATCAATCTATTTTATTAATCTATTTTATCCATCTATTTTATTCATCTATTGTATCAATATATTTTATCCATCTATTTTATTAATCTTTTTTATTAATCTATTTTATCAATCTATTTTATTAATCTATTTTATTAATCTATTTTATTAATCTATTTTATCAATCTATTTTATTAATCTATTTTATTAATCTATTTTATCAATCTATTTTATCAATCTATTTTATCCATCTATTTTATTAATCTATTTTATTAATCTATTTTATCAATCTTTTTTATTCATCTATTTTATCCATCTATTTTATTAATCTATTTTATTAATCTATTTTATCAATCTATTTTATCCATCTATTTTATTAATCTATTTTATTAATCTATTTTATCAATCTATTTTATTAATCTATTTTATCCATCTATTTTATCAATCTATTTTATCCATCTATTTTATTAATCTATTTTATCAATCTATTTTATCAATCTATTTTATCAATCTATTTTATACATCTATTTTATTAATCTATTTTATCAATCTATTTTATCAATCTATTTTATCAATCTATTTTATCAATCTATTTTATCAATCTATTTTATCCATCTATTTTATCCATCTATTTTATTAGTCTATTTTATCAATTTATTTTATCCATCTATTTTATCACTCTATTTTATCCATCTATTTTATCAATCTATTTTATTAATCTATTTTATCAATCTATTTTATCCATCTATTTTATTAATCTATTTTATCAATCTATTTTATTAATCTATTTTATCAATCTATTTTATCCATCTATTTTATCAATCTATTTTATCAATCTAATTTATCAATCTATTTTATCCATCTATTTTATCAATCTAGTTTATCAATCTAGTTTATCCATCTATTTTATCAATCTATTTTATCAATCTATTTTATCAATCTATTTTATCCATCTATTTTATCAATCTATTTTATCAATCTATTTTATCAATCTATTTTATCAATCTATTTTATCAATCTATTTTATCCATCTATTTTATCAATCTATTTTATCAATCTATTTTATCCATCTATTTTATCCATCTATTTTATCAATCTATTTTATTAATCTATTTTATCAATCTATTTTATCCATCTATTTTATCAATATATTTTATCAATCTATTTTATCAATCTATTTTATCCATCTATTTTATCAATCTATTTTATCAATCTATTTTATTAATCTATTTTATCCATCTATTTTATCAATCTATTTTATTAATCTATTTTATTAATCTATTTTATTAATCTATTTTATCAATCTATTTTATTTATCTATTTTATCCATCTATTTTATTAATCTCGTTTATTAATCTATTTTATCAATCTATTTTATTAATCTTTTTTATCAATCTATTTTATCCATCTATTTTATCAATCTATTTTATCAATCAATTTTATCCATCTTTTTTATTCATCTATTGTATCAATCTATTTTATCCATCTATTTTATTAATCTATTTTATCCATCTATTTTATCAATCTATTTTATTCATCTATTTTATTAATCTATTTTATCAATCTATTTTATCAATCTATTTTATCAATCTATTTTATCCATCTATTTTATTAATCTATTTTATCAATCTATTTTATCAATCTATTTTATCAATCTATTTTATCAATCTATTTTATCCATCTATTTTATCCATCTATTTTATTAATCTATTTTATCAATCTATTTTATCCATCTATTTTATCACTCTATTTTATCCATCTATTTTATCAATCTATTTTATCAATCTATTTTATCCATCTATTTTATCAATCTATTTTATCAATCTATTTTATTAATCTATTTTATCCATCTATTTTATCAATCTATTTTATTAATCTATTTTATTAATCTATTTTATCAATCTATTTTATTAATCTATTTTATCAATCTATTTTATCCATCTATTTTATCAATCTATTTTATCAATCAATTTTATCCATCTATTTTATTCATCTATTGTATCAATCTATTTTATTCATCTATTTTATTAATCTATTTTATTAATCTATTTTATCAATCTATTTTATTAATCTATTTTATCCATCTATTTTATCAATCTATTTTATCCATCTATTTTATTAATCTATTTTATCAATCTATTTTATCAATCTATTTTATCAATCTATTTTATCAATCTATTTTATCCATCTATTTTATCCATCTATTTTATTAATCTATTTTATCAATCTATTTTATCCATCTATTTTATCACTCTATTTTATCCATCTATTTTATCAATCTATTTTATTAATCTATTTTATCAATCTATTTTATCCATCTATTTTATTAATCTATTTTATCAATCTATTTTATCCATCTATTTTATCAATCTATTTAATCAATCTAATTTATCAATCTATTTTATCCATCTATTTTATCAATCTAGTTTATCAATCTAGTTTATCCATCTATTTTATCAATCTATTTTATCAATCTATTTTATCAATCTATTTTATTCATCTATTTTATCAATCTAATTTATCAATCTATTTTATCAATCTATTTTATCAATCTATTTTATAAATCTATTTTATCAATCTATTTTATCCATTTATTTTATCAATCTATTTTATCAATCTATTTTATCAATCTATTTTATCCATCTATTTTATTAATCTATTTTATTAATCTATTTTATCAATCTATTTTATTAATCTATTTTATCCATCTATTTTATTCATCTATTGTATCAATATATTTTATCCATCTATTTTATTAATCTTTTTTATTAATCTATTTTATCAATCTATTTTATTAATCTATTTTATTAATCTATTTTATTAATCTATTTTATCAATCTATTTTATTAATCTATTTTATTAATCTATTTTATCAATCTATTTTATCAATCTATTTTATCAATGTATTTTATCCATCTATTTTATTAATCTATTTTATTAATCTATTTTATCAATCTTTTTTATTCATCTATTTTATCTATTTTATTAATCAATCTATTTTTATTAATCTATTTTATTAATCTATTTTATCAATCTATTTTATCCATCTATTTTATTAATCTATTTTTATCCATCTATTGTATCAATCTATTTTATTAATCTATTTTATCAATCTATTTTATCCATCTATTTTATCCATCTATTTTATCCATCTATTTTATCAATCTATTTTATTAATCTATTTTATCCATCTATTTTATCAATCTATTTTATCCATCTATTTTATCAATCTATTTTATCAATCTATTTTATCACTCTATTTTATCAATCTATTTTATCAATCTATTTTATCCATCTATTGTATCCATCTGTTTTATCAATCTATTTTATCCAATCTATTTTATCAATTAATCTATCCATCTATTTTATCAATCTATTTTATCAATCTATTTTATCCATCTCTTTTATCAATCTATTTTATTAATCTATTTTATCAATCTATTTTATCAATCTATTTTATCAATCTATTTTATCCATCTATTTTATCAATCTATTTTATCCATCTATTTTATCAATCTATTTTATCCATCTATTTTATCAATCTATTTTATCCATCTATTTTATCAATCTATTTTATCCATCTATTTTATCAATCTATTTTATCCATCTATTTTATCAATCTATTTTATCCATCTATTTTATCAATCTATTGTATCAATCTATTTTATTCATCTATTTTATTAATCTATTTTATTAATCTATTTTATCAATCTATTTTATTAATCTATTTTATCCATCTATTTTATCAATCTATTTTATCCATCTATTTTATTAATCTATTTTATCAATCTATTTTATCAATCTATTTTATCAATCTATTTTATCCATCTATTTTATTAATCTATTTTATCAATCTATTTTATCAATCTATTTTATCAATCTATTTTATCAATCTATTTTATCAATCTATTTTACCATCTATTTTATCCATCTATTTTATTAATCTATTTTATCAATCTATTTTATCCATCTATTTTATCACTCTATTTTATCCATCTATTTTATCAATCTATTTTATTAATCTATTTTATCAATCTATTTTATCCATCTATTTTATTAATCTATTTTATCCATCTATTTTATTAATCTATTTTATCAATCTATTTTATCGATCTATTTTATCAATCTATTTTATCAATCTAATTTATCAATCTATTTTATCCATCTATTTTATCAATCTAGTTTATCAATCTAGTTTATCCATCTATTTTATCAATCTATTTTATCAATCTATTTTATCAATCTATTTTATTCGTCTATTTTATCAATCTAATTTATCAATCTATTTTATCAATCTATTTTATCAATCTATTTTATCAATCTATTTTATCAATCTATTTTATCCATTTATTTTATCAATCTATTTTATCAATCTATTTTATCAATCTATTTTATCAATCTATTTTATCCATCTATTTTATTAATCTATTTTATCAATCTATTTTATCAATCTATTTTATCCATCTATTTTATTCATCTATTGTATCAATATATTTTATCCATCTATTTTATTAATCTATTTTATTAATCTATTTTATCAATCTATTTTATTAATCTATTTTATCAATCTATTTTATCAATCTATATTATCCATCTATTTTACAAATCTATTTTATTAATCTATTTTATTTATCTATTTTATCAATCTATTTTATTTATCTATTTTATCAATCTATTTTATCACTCAATTTTATCCATCTATTTTATCAATCTATTTTATTAATCTTTTTTATCAATCTATTTTATCCATCTATTTTATTAATCTATTTTATCCATCTATTTTATTAATCTATTTAATCAATCTATTTTATCCATCTATTTTATCAATCTATTTTATCCATCTATTTTATTAATCTATTTTATTAATCTATTTTATCAATCTATTTTATTAATCTATTTTATCAATCTGTTTTATCCATCTATTTTATCAATCTATTTTATTTATCTATTTTATCAATCTATTTTATTTATCTATTTTATCCATCTATTTTATTAATCTATTTTATTAATCTATTTTATCAATCTATTTTATCCATCTATTTTGTTAATCTATTTTATTAATCTATTTTATCAATCTATTTTATTCATCTATTTTATCCATCTATTTTATTAATCTATTTTATCAATCTATTTTATCAATCTATTTTATCCATCTATTTTATTCATCTATTGTATCAATCTATTTTATCCATCTATTTTATTAATCTATTTTTTTAATCTATTTTATCAATCTATTTTATTAATCTATTTTATTCAATCTATTTTATCAATCTATTTTATCCATCTATTTTATAAATCTATTTTATCAATCTATTTTATCAATCTATTTTATCAATCTATTTTATCCATCTATTTTATTAATCTATTTTATCAATCTATTTTATCAAATCTATTTTATCAATCTATTTTATCCATCTATTTTATCAATCTATTTTATTAATCTATTTTATCAATCTATTTTATCCATTTATTTTATCAATCTATTTTATCAATCTATTTTATCAATCTATTTTATCCATCTATTTTATCAATCTATTTTATCAATCTATTTTATTAATCTATTTTATCCATCTATTTTATCAATCTATTTTATTAATATATTTTATTAATCTATTTTATTAATCTATTTTATCAATCTATTTTATTTATCTATTTTATCCATCTATTTTATTAATCTATTTTATTAATCTATTTTATCAATCTATTTTATTAATCTATTTTATCAATCTATTTTATCAATCTATTTTATCAATCTATTTTATCAATCAATTTTATCCATCTATTTTATTCATCTATTGTATCAATCTAATTTATTCTATTTTATCAATCTATTTTATCCATCTATTTTATAAATCTATTTTATCATTATTTTATCAATCTATTTTATCAATCTATTTTATCTTATTTCTATTTTATCAATCTATTTTATCAATCTATTTTATCAATCTATTTTATCAATCTATTTTATCAATCTATTTTATTAATCTATTTTATCTCAATCTATTTTATCCATCTATTTTATCAATCTTTTTTATCAATCTATTTTATCAATCTATTTTATCCATCTATTTTATCAATCTATTTTATCAATCTATTTTATTAATCTATTTTATCCATCTATTTTATCAATCTATTTTATTAATCTATTTTATTAATCTATTTTATTAATCTATTTTATCAATCTATTTTATTTATCTATTTTATCCATCTATTTATTAATCTATTTTATTAATCTATTTTATCAATCTATTTTATTAATCTATTTTATCAATCTATTTTATGAATCTATTTTATCAATCTATTTTATCAATCAATTTTATCCATCTATTTTATTCATCTATTGTATCAATCTATTTTATTCATCTATTTTATTAATCTATTTTATTAATCTATTTTATCAATCTATTTTATTAATCTATTTTATCCATCTATTTTATCAATCTATTTTATCCATCTATTTTATTAATCTATTTTATCAATCTATTTTATCAATCTATTTTATCAATCTATTTTATCCATCTATTTTATTAATCTATTTTATCAATCTGTTTTATCAATCTATTTTTATCAATCTATTTTATCAATCTATTTTATCCATCTATTTTATCCATCTATTTTATTAATCTATTTTATCAATCTATTTTATCCATCTATTTTATCACTCTATTTTATCCATCTATTTTATCAATCTATTTTATTAATCTATTTTATCAATCTATTTTATCCATCTATTTTATTAATCTATTTTATCCATCTATTTTATTAATCTATTTTATCAATCTGTTTTATCCATCTATTTTATCAATCTATTTTATCAATCTAATTTATCAATCTATTTTATCCATCTATTTTATCAATCTAGTTTATCAATCTAGTTTATCCATCTATTTTATCAATTCT